>NW_027175987.1:6010000-6462500 GCF_023055335.1 Clinocottus analis | reverse complement strand
TAACGTTAGCACAAAAGCTAAGTCAATACTATAAAGCCCAGTCGTTGCGCCGAAGAACCGATTCAAACTAAAATCTGAACAGATACTTTTAAGATCGCTAAGTGTTTGTGTGAATGTGATTGTGATATGTAACAGAAATGTTTATTTATTCCAAAATTATTAAAGCAAAGCTACAAAAGCTTGTAGCAAATGTAACAAATTAAATCTCCAAGATGGGGATGTGTGCGAGTGGCGAAAGAAAAAAACCCACAATGCACAGAACGGTTTGGTCTGAGGACACTTTATGAGTAAATCTATTATGAGGTCTGAATCAATAAAGAGGCCTTTCTGAAATCCTATCAATATAAGGTGAACAGAAAACAATAATTACTTGCCTGAGGTTTAAGTTCTTATTCTTCTCTCAACCCCTCTCTTTTTAAAAGTGAAAGAACATAATTAGTACAGTATTGATTTTTATTGTCAATGTTGCTGCTGTTCTGGTGAAAAACAGAAACAGCAGCGAGTTTCGATCTTGTAAGTGATCCAGAACAGAGGTCAGCAATCAGGGAAAATATTTTTGGGGAATTCTTTATGTTTTTCCGTACTGTATGACTCAGTCAGTAGTCTGCTGAAATACTGCTGCCATTAAAAATAATGATGTTAAGGCCGGAAAGGGAAAAACCATTAAGCAGCAGCAGAACAGAAGATATATCAATTCAAGAAAGATGCTGAAACAAATGCTTTAATCCGAATTCTCTAAAAACACACTGACTCAACAAATTCTCCCATTAGCTTTCACCAGCATTTCATAAAAAATACATTTGCTTTCATATGCCAACTGAAAAAAATGAAAAAAATGTACTATGGTTTGAAGAGTTGCGCTCATGTGAGCACCTTTAACTCTCTGCATCCTTGTTACAGGCGGTATTGATCCTACCGACTTTTACCTGGACATTGAACGTAAAAGGTCCTAAGTGATGCGAACAGGAGGCAGATCTACAAGGACAATGAAATTGTGCTTATGTGCGCACCATTTGGTGGACACTAACTATCTTTATTAACTTCATAAATGTTTGGCATGAGCTGCTTCAGTGAATTTAAAGGCAGCAGCAGAAATCTCTAGGAAAGTTGTCGTGTTCCATTTTCAAAAGAGATATATATATTTTTTATTAAAATGTCACCTCAATTGGCTTTTGCATTTAAAATGGTTCTAAAAAAGCACATTCTTGGCATCTGACAGCCATAAAAAAAATCTCATGTAAGATGAGAGAGATGCATTTATATCTTTGTGTGCATGGGTGTCCGTGTGTTGTTCAGATCAATTCATGCTTGTCTTCTTTATGTTTCGGTACGTGTCTGTACGTTGTTCCATACTTTGTGCTGAAATCTGTACTTGCTCAGCATGAAACGTCGTCGTCTGCTTACATGCATGGAAATAAATCAAGCAGAACATGTCCTCTTGTTTTTCATTATTAACCCCCCATCTACTGAGATGTATTGGACCTGTGCATTTCTCTAAGAGGCTATTATTACGCTATGTGTTTGTATTGCCTCCTCATAGAAAACAAGCTCCATCAGGAGTCCATTCAATCAGAAAGTTGAATAAAGAACATTTTGAGTAAGGAAACAAGTTGTCAGTGTTAACATGGAGGAGATGATGCATCAGCAGGTTGAGCTGGAGGGAATATTTTCCCTGCTCCTGACCTAGTCGAGTGATGTTTTGTATCAATTATTTATACTTCGAGGTGTGTTGTGTTGTTGAGAGAACAGACAGAGCAGATTCTGTTCCCACTCTGTGTCAATCTGATGTTTCATTTGTTTCCCAGAAGTCCTTGTCTTTGCTGCTGGAAATTCATCATCCAGTAAGTAAAAAACCCTAAAGAAAACAAACATCCCATGACCCACTAGAGCTGTAAGAGTTGCATCACAGTGCCCCCCCTCCGACCTCACACACGAGTCTGACCCTCAGACCTTCAAACTGGCTCACAGCCAACAGAGCAGCATGTTACCAGACACTAACCCCCCTAACAAAAACACTATGATTAATGTTTTGTTGAATCAGATGACAACTCTAAGTATCTTTAAAAAGGGACAGTTTTTCAAACATCTGCGACTGTTTGAAATTGTTTATAATTCCTCAATTACATTTAGCCGAAGAAAAATGAATAAGCTGTTTGTCATAACAGAGATTATAAAGCGCGCCAGGACATTAGATGAATACAAGTAATAGTTGTCTCAGTCACGTAATTCAGTATAATTATATGAACTATATAAAGCACAGTAAATAAAATAAATTGTTTGTAATAGGATAGGTGCTCTTATGATCCATATTTAGAATGTCTCTGTATTTGTTGTGACTGCCTTTCACACACTGCAACTCTTCAAAAAACTAAAAAGAAAAGAGTGAGACCGCTCCTCTCCCCATCACAGCTCCCATCAAGGGGCCTTCAAGCGAGGCACGTAACTAAACATTTTGTAAATATGTTTTTGAGGCTGATTGTTTGGATGAATTTTCTTATTCTTTAATAATATACACACTCAGCACTGCCAGCCTGCATAGTAAACATCGCTGCAAATGGTCCAAACCTTCAACCAGCCAAAAACTCCCTTTCCATTAGTACAGCAGCACCACCCACCTGAACTCCTTCATCCAGGTTTATGAGCCTTCTGGCTCACTACCATCTGCATATGAACAACAAACTTTTCCTCTCCTTCTCTTTCACTCTCAAACAGTAATTGTTAGCAAAGGCTGCAACGAGATTTTGGAGGTTTCATTCGACATGTGTATGGCCATTTAGACAAGATATTCAAAAATGCTGTGCAAGTTTTCATTTAAGTGCTCTTTAATCAAATTCATTAGTTCACCGTAGAACTTAACATTATATGTTTACCATCATTATTCTTTGTGTTTTAGCACTTCTCTAATACAGCCTTTATTCTATTCTGAATAGGAACAGCACCTGGTATGTCTTTAATGGTCTTTTGAAACAAATTTTTTTTTACTGTGTTCACGTCTTATGTTTGAGTTTCTGCACAGAACTGAACTTGTACAAGAAGAGATTTGCAGGATGTTCTTTCCTTAAAAGCAAAGAAAGAGCTTTTTACTCAACAAGATGGTCTTGTTCCTATTGTACCAGATCATCAGAGGGTTTCTAAATGGTCTATGATGCACACTGGTACTTTCACCCATGGTGATAGGTTTGTGAAGATGGAAAGGATCCTGATGCTCAGCTGTAAATGTGCTATATATGTGCTCTAGAAACACAAAATGTGAGCGTTGTACCATATCTGAGCAGGAAAAACATCCCAGAGGTTAGTATTTTCGTAAGAGGATGCATGAGGTTTTGCACCACAAGCAGTGATGGACAGCATCCTGAGGGGGCCCATCGTATCACCTGAATCGGCACATCAAAAGCTTCATCAACCTGCTGCTATCGGCCATATTCCTGCTGCAAGCAATATTAAAACGTTGATAACACTATATTCAGTGTTTGGGCCAATTCAGTGTTTGATATCCAACAGTATCTGAGTATCTTTGGTCTTTTTCCTTAATTATTTCTATAAGATTATAAAGTATAGCCAACCTGGTGTACTATGAAGGTAAATGCGGCGTCAATTGGATGAGTCTGCAGAATAGATTCAAGATTCAAGGTTTTTAATTGTCACATCATGTATATTAAAACACTGACTATACTCTTGGGGCTGTGGGAGAAAATGCTAGTGTAAGATGAAGAATAATGATAATGGGGATGCAAGTAAAAAAAAGAGAAATACAACAAAAAGAGATTATGTAATGTAATTACAATGTGATGTAATGTAATTGATGAAATACTATAGTGTATTTTGCCCAGGTGTTTTCCAGCATATAAATAATCTAAAACTATAAAATTAGAAAAGCATACAATACGAATACTTTCAAATATATAACATCCCTGTGTTAAAATATATCATTTTCTTAAATAAATTGTGTTGTGTATTTGCAGATAGGTATGTTAATAAAGTGAGTTTTGGCCATGACTTATTGTCACACAGTGTTAATGTTATCAAGTTTCTCAGTTTTTTCAAGTGCTATCCCTAGTGTAGAGATAACACCTTACAAACACTATTATTATTTATATTCTTACACTAATAATTGTGTATAAAGCTTGGAAGTCAGTGGAGGCTGAACACGGCCTCTTGAGGTGTTTGATGCAAGTCAAAATCTATAAATCAACAAATGAATCCATCCGTTCGTTGTGTTACAATATGAAAACTAGCAGAAGTATTGTAAATTCATTTCTGTGTTGTTGTAGTAGTTCATGTGGATCTAAATAAACAAACAATTCCACATAGACACAAAAATATGCAAGTTGTCCCAACAACCAAACTCAAAAGGGTCCCTTCACCTGGTACTTGGCAGACATGTTCAAGACTATACATGTAACAATAGGTTACTATCGTTATTGTAATAGGAGGCACTCACAAGCCGATTAGTCCTACAGATTAAAGGCCACGTTGTGCAGTCAGTGTACATTGCACAGGTTGCACAGGTTTACATGCACACAGACCACTCCAGTTGTTCCTCTCTATCTCTCCCAGTGTGTCTCTTTACATCTGGAGCTTCTCGCTCATACTCCCTGAAACAATTGTTAGCTAGTTCGTATCCTTTCTTGGATGAAACTTTACCTGCAGTATTCCATGAACAACGTCTTGTTGGTGAGTAAAAGTGGTAAAATTGTGAAAGTAAAAAAGGTAAATGATGAATAGTCAGTTGCAAAGTTACAGATGGAGATGATGTACACTAAGTATCTTTGAAGCTTTTATTGTTGTCACCCCTTCTCTAGCATCTCCATATTCTTTGTCATATGGCATTTAGACTGGACTGTGACTAACTTTGCTACCATGCAAATGATAATAACTTGCTTGATATTTGTGCTCCTACATCCGTCTGTCCCGTCTCTCTGCTGAGGCAGATCCTCAGCACACTGGACAGTTCCTGATTGATTTTTATGCCTCAGATGACTTGGAAAAGTCATATATTCATGGCTTGAATGTGAATGTGCTATTTCTAATAATAATCTTGTTTTTGTCAGACCTGGGGGTGAAGTTACACTTTAAATGATTAAAACAAGGATAATTTCCGAATTGATCTATTGCAAGCCGAACAAATTAGTATTCCAGATATATTAACTTTGAACACATAAGCTGACTCAAAGCCAAAGTAATCATTGTTTAGCACTTCACTAGCAACAGTCCCAAATTCATCCTCTGTCTCTGTTTTATTGACTTTCTTCGCCAGTGATTTTCTAAGTTTAATCTATTTGATGTTTACATGGTCACTGCTCCTCCTGAAGCGTCTGTGTTGGCAGATGAAAAGGGTACTGGATGACATCTGAGACAAACCTGCTCTCATCCTCTCAGGCCTGTCACATTTCCATCCGCTGGTGAGAGATGCTGCAGATGTATTACAGCCTGATGTCCTCGACAGTATCCTTTGATGGGTTAGTACCCCATAAAATATATATGTGTAAAGGCGCACATAAACTTGATTTAAGCCAAAAAGGATTACAATGTTGGATGTCATTTTGAGGAACAGCCGAATGTGAAAATCATCAAAGAGAATGAAGTGATGGGATTTCTAAGAGAGCGAGTGAGACAGCGTGAGTGGAGCAGGTGGAGGTGTGGATGATGTTCATGTAGATGTTAATAATAAACCCACAGTGAACAAAGCAAAGTTAAAATTATATGACCGTAAACCACAGTTCCACTATATGTTTGAGTTACTGTGATCAGCTATTGTGTTGTTATTTATAGCATAATTGCATGATTTGTCTGTCTAATAATCAGTTTGTCAATACACACACAACTAAACATAACGCTGCACTGCATCTGCACTGTTCTTCAGAGACCATTTTTCTCACAAAACCAAGATTGCCTGTCGCAAATTGTGTCTACATCATCAACCTCTTCAGATCATAATCATAATCAGCCTCTCGTTATTTGCACGACCTTCCTTGTAATCTGCTGCACTTTTGCAGAAGAGATCTTGACCTGATTTAATAAACGAGCGTACATTTCAAAGACGCGGATAAATGTGGTGCCAGGTGGGTCTGTTTGATAAATAGATAGCTAATGAATTCAGCCCGAACATTATGGTCATATTTAACAATTCTGCATCTCACAATTTACATCCAATACCAAAACTAACGCATGACGTAATGTGCACATTATGCAGCGAAGTGTGGAGTTGCCTGACTTATTGGAGAATATTGGAGTTGATGATGATTGAAGACCTGCAATTTTTATAACATTCGCTTTTCAGTGTGCAGCTATTTTGTCACACCGAGGTGACGGTTGTCTTGTCTTAGGTTATTGTCTTGTCATTTCCAGTTTTATTTTTTGACACACATAAAGCGTGCTCACGAACATTCTCTGCATCTTGACATTTTTTAGAGGAAGTAACCATTTCAAAATGGTTTGATGGGCTGCAAAAATATTTTTCATAGAATGTGATTCAAGTTGTCAAATACTGAAGCTCTTGTCTGGCGATGGAGTCGTTCTACCATGTGCAGCTTTAAACTCCAATTTGAAAACCTTAATGTACAACTTAAAGCTCAGAACTGGGACAGAGGTGTTAATGTGCCAGACTTTGGCTCGGGCTGCTTAGAATTGAGTCAGCAACATAAACCTGAATTGTTGGACCTATAGGGCTCATCTGAGTTATCAGGTCCTTTACTTTAACAGGCAGATCTGCACTGGTGTTGAATGAGTTCAGGAATGTGTGGCTACGAGAAACTGTTCTGAAATCTAGTTTATTTGTTTTCTTCTAGTCTTTAGTCTAATGTTTATTTTGCTCTGAAATCTTTTTTCTTTTTTTTCCTTCTAGTTTCTGTCTCATATCCCATAAACTAAGACTATTTCTTAAAAAACTGCATGCACGATACATAATGGACATGGATATAAAATGAGGCAATAATTGGCTGTTTTGCATTATGACAAAGGACAAAAAGAGCACTAATGGCTGATCCTCGTGTTGTGTAGTGTTATGTTATTTTGTTAAGTGTTATAATTATGAGATTGATTACAGACACAGAAGTGGGTAACAATATTAATTGTCATGAAATTGGTGTCTGCATAAAAACATGGATTGACTATGACATTTAAATTGTATCACTTTATGATGACCTCCCCTCCTCAGTACGATACATGTTTTACGAAATGCTTTTTCCACATTAACCTGGTGACTCTTTTAAGATCTTGATCGATTTCAGTCACACAAAGAGCTATTCACTGCATGAGCATTATGATTATAAAAAAACACACAATTCATAAGGACAGTAGACACGCAGTAATAATGCTGAGTCTGCATTCTTGACAACATTTGACAACACTAATTTACTATGCTATTAAGAGTGCTGCTTATTCTACCGGGACATGCATGAGCAGAGGAGAGTTTTTCGGGAAGCATTTCAGCTGATCGTTGCCAATAGATTTTATGTCCATTGATCTGAGGAGAGAGGACAACATTGTAATCACATTAACATAATCGATTCTGGCATGTTCATTATTAATTTCAGGTTGGCTTCCTTCCTCCAATATAACTGTAAGAAAATGTGAGATAAAATTATCACTTGTGATTTTTCTGAAATGTTGATGATTCCTGTGACAGAAATATGTCACAGTTCCAGATCAGAAAGTTTTTGATGGTGTGTAAAATTACCATTCATTTTTTAATTATTAAAACACATTACAGTTCCCTGCTGTGTTATGTTAAGAAGATATGAGACAGAGACCAAAAAACTAAAACTAGATTTTTCGAGCATTTTTACACCTAAACAATAAATTCAACAACATTGCAGATCTGTCTGTTACAGTAAAGGACCTCATAAGTCAGATGAGCCCTATAGGTTCAAGAATTCATTTTTTTTATTGCTGACTCAATTCTCAGCAGCACAACAGCTTTACCATATTGCCAGAAAAGAGCAATGATATTGGCCAAAACCTGAATTACCTTTATTTATGACAAACGTTTTTACAGGCAATGTCACTGTTCTAAAAAGTCTTTCTCTACAATATCTGTACATGGAAAAGTGAATGTTGCAAAGACGTGGATCCCGTACCAAGAAAGATGCTTTCTTAAGTCTTTGGAGTTTGATGTGTAAGGCCAGGACATCTCTGAAGCACAGCGATAATAAAAATGGCACTTAAACGACGTTCTGATAATGGCGGCTGTAGATTAACGGTGAGGTGATTTATTTTAAGTTCCCATTGAAGTCAACTCATGAAGAGTATGCTAAAAACATTCACACTTTGACGTGCAGGATATTAAAGCAAATTTGAAGACAGAACAGCACCTTGCACTGGCAGGCCTCCCTTAGATGGAAATCCCATAAAGCCCAATTATTCACAGTTTGGCCTGAGTTTAAACAACTGACTTTACTCAGGAGCGCAGTCAGCTGCTCAAGTTGGATGAAAACAAAACATTTTGGTACTTGAATATGCTGTTTCTTGTTAACTGACACGTGATGACTGATGTTTTTATGCTGCTGCTAACATGCCTCATATGCTGTTTTCTACACCTGCCAAATATTTTTTTCCTCTTCTGGGATGAATTTGATGTTAGTTCAATAACTCCAGCGACAACTGTACATGTTTGCTTTTGCAATGCTTTTGTTGTTTAGTTTGTTTAGCCTTTGAGTTGCCATACAACTTTGCTGAGAGCCCTGAGCAGAACGAGAGCAGCCGTCCCCTTCTTTGTCCAGCAGTCAACAAGCTGTTTCTTGGAAGCTGATCACATGATCTGCTGGATGGTCCCAGATGGGAGGAGCTCTTTGACTGATGGTTTTTTTTTCTGATTTTGAGGCTGAGTCTCTTTTCAGTGACGTTTTGATCGACTTGTTACACAAACACACACAATGGGCAAATCGTTGCGTGTGCAGTCAACCGAGGTAAGTTCTGAGTAGAGTGTAACCAAGAAGACTGCACTATCAATGCCATCTGCAAGTGCCAAAATCTCTCCTGCTCAGGTCCTTGGAACAACCTCTCTTGATCCTCGCTGACTGTCCATGTATAGGTGAACATCTTTCATTCTCTCCCATAAGCATGAAAAGGTGACCGCCTTTAGTGTCTCCATCTTCGAAGCTTTCCCATCGAGGGATCAATGAACACCAGTAACTTCAGTGAGCTGTATTTTCCCAAGTGCTGAAACTTCAGGGACTACCTCTTTGGATCGATCATTAGTGGGCCACAGTGGTTTACGGAGGGCTTTTCAGACACTTTCAGAGCACCCAGCGTCTGTAAATGCTCTCGTCTTATTACTGAGAACTGAAGGCAGATTTGGGTTTTGCCCAAATCCCAGCTGGTAGGGACTGTAGCCACGGATGTTCTTTGCCATCAGGGCCCAATATACGGTCGTCCTCCAGTCACATCCGTTGTCCCTCTTTACTTTCATCAGGATTTCAGTGAGGGTTTAATTATGCCTTTCCAAAAGCCCATTGCTGTAATCTGTGAAATGAAGTTCTCTTCATTTCAATTTTGAAGCTTTCAGCCATGCCTCTCACATCTTGCACGCAGATACCACACTTTCTGCTCAAGCTCGTGCAAATCCACAGCTACAGTTCAGGTTTTTTTTTGACAAAGTCCTTCAGGATTGTGGAGCATTCATCATCATTGCCTGAGCAGACCAGTAGTTTTTTCAGTCTGTCAACAGAGGCATGTCCAAATTGCTTGTGTAGTTTAAACAGAACTTTCTGTCTTTCTTTTGTTGTCATGTTTTCTGTCCAAGTGAGAATGTCACTCTCTAGATCTCATGTTTGTATGGTTTACTTTTATCTCTAATGTTCAATCAATAATGTCCTGAAGATGTCAGCTCCCTCATGTGGAGAATTATCGCCAAAGAATCTGTTCAAAGTGGACTTTATGTTAAGAAACAAGAGGCTAAGGCAAGTGTTAAGTGACAATTGTTTGTCTTTAATATTAAATTCTGCAGTATCTAGTAGCTTAAAAGCTAACAAAGCATCTTGTAGGTTCATCTTTAACTTACGCATTCTGTTGTGCTGGTGTTGAAATTCGACAATGGATAATCGACCTTAGAGATGGCTTTTTCTCTTGCGATTCGGTTAAACTCTGTGTACGCCTCGTACTGGCGATCCTTTTCCTCGAGAGAGGGCAAGCTCAATTCGTGGCATGGGCACCAGAGGCATGTCCAGTTTTCACCACAGAGGCCCCTAATGACGTAGAGGCATGTCCGCTTCACTTCCGGTTTCCTACTCAGACGCCACAAATCACAGAGGCAGTTGCCACTAATTCTTTCAGATGCCACGGCTTTTGCCACTAAGTTTTAAGTCGTGTCACCTGCACCTCGTAGAACGTTGGTGTCAGACCCGTTTTCAGTGAGTCACGGGTCTTTGCGTGGGCAAAAATAACCCTGTGCTTTTATTTTGAAGGGATGTTTGAATGCAGATGAGTGCACTCTTTACTGAGTGAGTTTACACGGCAGTCTATTTGTGATAGTTCACTACTGTAAGCAGCACCGTAACTGTAACACAAACTCAAACTTATTATCAGCATGATGGTCTCCTTCAAAGGGCCGGTTGTGACTGTAACACTATATGAATGAAACTACTACTGAACATATTGTTAAATAACTGTCTTTGTATTTGATTATTATAAAAATAGATGTCAGCAAATGTCTCTGTTTCTATGACATGAATCCATTTAATTTAGGGTTAAGAAACCCACATTACTCTTTAAAAGATCAAACTTAAAACAGAAGAAAATAACAAAGAGAAAGTTCAAGCGCACATTATATTCATTTTGTTGAAAGCTTTTTTGTCACAGTTGAGAAAGACATAACTCTGGTCCAACAAATAATTGTGAGTTATGTAGTCTGGTCATTGGTTCTCAACTGCTTAAGCTAATAATTAAATACATTAAAAAAGGCGGGAATGAAGCGAACTATTACAAATAGTTGCAAGTAAAGAGTGCTGTGAAAGCAGCTTTGTGGAGTGTGAGTGCAGCGCTCTGCAAAGACCAGTGACTCACTGGAAACAGGTCTGACACCAGTGTTCTACGAGGTGCTGGTGACACGTAATGACTCACAGAGCCTCTAGCGTGGCTGTAGACTCGTAATCCTAATAATCTGTATTCCCATCAACAAATTGCTTGAAATTCTGTTATGCTATTACTGCGGCGCACATCGCTGAGAGAAGATCTCACACTGTAATTCTATCTGAAATATATTTTTTAAGAGATTCCGGACTTAATGGGTATCAGACGGATATCAGATTGAAGCCCCGAGGATAAGAAAAGACAGCCAACATGACGAAGCTTCGAGCTCTTGCAATCAACTGATAAAGAATGCACAATGAAGCTGTTTCCTCTCCTCCATTCATTTCTTCCTCCAACCAATTCCATTTGAGTCTGATTGCTCTCTTATCTTGCTTTTCTCTGCCGTAGTGTTTTGCTGGATGATCGTACTTTGAGGATAATTATTTTTAAGCAAGCGGATAAAGATATGATGTGTGGAAGGTAGCATGAGTAAAATAAGTGCGATAATTGTTGTAATACCCTACTATTACAAAATCAATTTACAAGACAAGAGGGAGAGAGAACGACAGACTCACGACGACATCTAAACATCTGCCGTCACCAGCAGCAGCATTATTTAATCAGATGATACGATTTCGGGGTGACGTTCTTGACAATTTATTGAATTAACTGAGCTTTAGCTTAAAGCTGTAGGTTGGAAAGTAAGTTTTATGTACTGCAGTTGTTTGTCTCTGTTTGATTAGGTGTAACTCTGTGATCATGTCTGGAGAGCAGCACTGCCATGTTTGTTCAGCTTTCTAATTCTGTTATCCTCCAGAGACACACCCTCACACAAACGCAAACAGCGGTTTTTGATTATCTCCTAATAAAAATCTGCATATTCAGATCAACGCTCTGAAATAATTAACAATGTCCTTACGCTCAATGCCATATGAACCATCATAAACCACTGGGTAAAAAATGAACTCGGTGGCTTAAAAATATATCACGATATACATCCTGTATGTATGTCTATTGCGATACACATACAAACAAAATAAAAGTATTTTTTAGGAGCAGTGGGCTGCTGTAACGCACCTGAGGAGCAACATGCCGCCGTTATACACTTCTACACACTACATTCACTCAATAAGATTTATCTGCAGCAAGTTTATGACTTATTCAGTCAGCCTAGGACCTCCATAAAAAAACCTCCACAGTTTTCATTGAAACACAATCATTTATTTGACTTGCAGTGTAATGAGTGGGTAAATGATTCTCTTCAAATTTATTTGGCTACTATGCTCATATTTCTTTTTTTACTAGAGTCAGCATTAGTCAGCATTTCAGTCATCAAAATAATAAATGAATACTTTAACTCTTACAGATGTAGTATTTACTTACACACATCTGATGTTTCAAACTTACAGTTCAATAAACAATGGCATTGCTCTCATGGTTTGTTACTCAGTCTGTTGAAACTTCTGTTTCTGAGTTTGCTGATTAGACTTTGCAAACTGAAGCCAAAGGGATCCTCGCATATGGAATAATAATAAGTAGGTGTCATTGCAGTGTTAATGGTAATTTAACGAGGTTCAGAATTGGTGAAACTGCTGATTTGAATTTAATTAATAAAATAGCTTACAGTAAGCACACTTATTAAAATAGGTATGATGTTAAACAATGCATTTGTACCTTCTGATCTGCTATTATTGTATTCCTGCCCACCTAATCGAATGAGTAGTATGTATTAGACACAGATTTATTAGCTGCTTTGTGGTAACAATAAACCAATTTCTACTAAGAATTAAAATCCACAAAACAATATTGCACAATCCGAAATGTTAATTGGTACATGATTAAGTTTCTGTGAACAGCTGGGTAGTTTATATTCCTTTAAAATTAAAAACCATTCGGGACTGTTTTTTTTTTTAACTGAATTTTTGTTCGAAATATGTATAATTTTCAAAGGACAATACAGCTGGAAAGATGTGAGTCCAATATTGATGCAAAAGAGGAAACAACCCAACAAGCTGTATTGCTTCTAATACATATGGTTATTAGCTACTTGGTTTTGGTTGTCACAGTAAAATATGATTTTTGCTAAAAAAAAAAGGTAACAAACTATTACAGGATCTTAAATGGTAAATCCAGCATCTTAAAATGATCGTAAACAAAAGCAAAAAAAAGTCTTAGTTTGGATTTTGTGTTATTTTGACAAAACAATCCTCTTTGTGACTGCTGCAGATCTCATATATCTGTTGGTGCTCCATTTATGCAGGTTTTTAATTTTGGTACACTTGCCCAAAACACATTTTATTTCCAGAGTGCAAATGTTGCTGGAAACACAGAAATGTGTGCAGATGTCTGACCTGCGGCCAAATGAAAATCTGAGCCACAGTGTAACCTTACCAGCTACTGAGTTTGTTCAAACAGCTGTGATGCACACTGTTAAGACCAGTGACAATGACAACATAAAAGCATGTTTGACTATATCATTAGGAGGGACTTTTTACTGAGAAAAAAACCCACCTATTATCCCCATCAGTTAAGCCAATGAAACACGGGCGTCCTGCTTTGACTGATTATCGCCATCTGGTAGAAACTACAGATCAACTCAGGTTGAGGAACATTGATATGGATGAGTTTAAAAACACGTCTGTGCAGCGAACAGTAAAATATTCAAGCTTTTCGGCCTTTGCCTAATGTGTTTAAACAAGAACTTGAGCTTCCCCAGGCTTCAGTACTCCAATTCCATCTGTTGTAGGTGCAGGGTTTTTTTGGGGGGGAAGAAGCACTAATATCTCAACAGTCATTAGAGTCAAAGTTGATTATGAATCTAGAGCATGTGCTTCGGTCCTGCATTCATTTAACCAAGCAGTTGTCCTCAACATGGGGGGTTATCTTGTATATTATACTGTTAATGCAGTATTAGTTGCTTGAAGACAAATGTCAATAACTACACAGCTGGAGGTTTGGTAAATAACTTAAACTTTGTAATCGGTGAAAATCTTTAGACCAATGGAAAAGTTTGCCATTCAGAATTCTGTTTCACAAACACGTAAAGCTGATGGTTTTATTTATGTTATTTAATTGATGTTTTCTTCATTCTTCTTCTCAATGCCTGTACTCATACTTTGATGTGTTAAGTAGGTGGAATTTCCCTTCAAGCCTCAATTAGAGATGCCTACAAAAAATGCTACTTAAAAATGACTTACTCTCCATTACTTGTTAGTTTAGTTGTGCTCTGTGATTTATCAGTCAACTCTTGCCAAGTTTTTGTTGTCATTTACATTTACAGCAGAAAAGCATATTCTCATTCTTTTTCTGCGATCAATCGGAAAAGATTCAGCTTTCCAGTGTCAGTTTAAAATCATACAAAATTGTTATTGCTTTCCAATGATGTTGCTGAAAGCTAAGTTGTTTCCCATTGATTCCAAATATAATCAATTTTGTAGCAGAAAATTAAATGAATTCATCACAGAGGGAGTGGTTGGCAGCAAAGCTAGCTGTGTTACTGGTATCAAGCAGAAGTCTGATATTGTAGAAGTTCTCTGTAAGCCGGGAGACACTGAAGTAAAACCCACCTCTCTACAGTCACATACATATCAATGAAAACCTCATAGCATCACGGGAATTTTATTTCTATTGGCGGTGATTTAATACATTCTGTCAAATAAAAGCACTCCTTGGTTTTACTGTACAGTACATTCTGTATCTGATTCAGCTCGCATGTGCAATATGGCAATCAGCTTCCATTTGGTTCAGTACAGGCTCATTGCAATTCAGTTACTTTGCAGGTCAGGAGCATGAGACCTTTTACTGAGTGACTGTAAATGGAGAAAGAAAACAAGACACCTTGAAATATCAAGAGCTACGGATGATTATAAATGAGAACCTTCATTATTTTACTGGTGATTGATGAGTGTACAATAAGTAACTCTGTATTCATGTAGATGTGGCTAAAATCTTTAGTTTTCACATGCCACTGAAATCCCATTATATAAAATCTATTGTACAAGGTGTAATTATACTGCTGCTTATTTATTTAGTTTTCCGATTTATTTATGTAGTATAGATCTTGACAGTGTCTGACACAGTGAGATTGCTGAGGCGGGTGTAGCAGTGGTCCACCACTAATGGTAACACAATAACCAAAGCCAATGGCCTCCATGAACCAAGCTGGCCGTCTGTTTTAATGTAATTGGTTTATGATTTACTGAAATACATGAGTCACTAACAGCCTTATACCTAACAACCTGTAATCGAAAACCCTGCCCTCTGGTCAAAGACGGTAAACTTTGATGTGCGAAAGCCATTTTATTACAACTTAGGCACATAGTTTCTATACCAACCATTATTGATTTATTGCTTTAGCTGCTCCAGTAAACCCCATTCCTTATGAAAAGCCAACACATAACTCTGTGTGCTTAGACAAGCTGTGAGTTGTTTAGCATTTCGAAGGCTGAACTGTGTCCTCGTAGCATTTGTTGCCAGGGCAAACAGAGTTGCTACGCAGGGTTCAAGTTCCACAAAGGTGCACACATCCTCCATTACGGCCACGATCAGGTAAGCTGAGGATGGTATTCACTGTGCCAATGAATATCCGTAAATAGTACTCCATTGCTTATCCTACTGCAGCGAATGGGAACATTCACAGTCACATTTTCCTATGCTCTGGAGAATATCAGTAATCTTGAAACTGATGAATCTTCCCACATTGCCAGACTTTTGCACACTAAGAGCCATGACGCTGTTGCTTAAACTTAAGGTTAAGCAATCCTGGAAATGAGGGAAGATAGCATTAACAGGTGAGCAGAGAGGATAATTATAGGGGATTTCCATTGAAACGCTAGCACGACCAACTACTTTTAGTTGTTTACCCAAACCAATTAGCTGGCAATGGAACATGACTTCTCCCCCTGTGAAGCAATTAGAAAGCTGTCCACAGCTGACCACTTTGTGACATCAGGGCATTAGAGCCCCGCAGACGTTTTCGTGTCCAACGAAAGGCAAGGCAATGTTTGATTACGTTATTGAACCATCTGCCTAGAAAATTCAACATTCTTCTGTGATGGAGTATAAAGACAAAGATTTAACAGCTTAAACTGTTGTCACCGATCCCAAATACATACCTTAAGGAAATTAAGGATTTCAATCTCCATGCTGGCCTGAAATGAGTGAGTATGAATGAGTAATATTTCCGAAATGCTAAACAACCTTACTGCTCATTTAACCTTCAGTCAATCACACGGCTTGTTTTGAGGCACTCAGACTGGTGCTTAGCTTCTTAAATATGAAACACTGCTTTTCCTGTGCAGACGGTGTCTCATGGAAAAAATTTGAATATACGATCCTTTGTGGATCTCTGGGACAGATATTCTCTTCATCTCTCCTCTCAGATGTCAGCCACAACGCCCTGGTTTCAGTGTTTTTGTCAAAGGCGCTGTACCAGGAACACCAGCCAGCTGTTCAAATTCAGCTCAATTATAACTGTTTACTGACTAGAAAATGAATTACATGTCAAGACTTTAAATTACATTTTACAAGTAGCACCATAAAGCTCAAAGACAAAATAGCATTAGTTAGAATAGTAGAATAGATCTTTCCCAATCATTTTAAACATTTATGTTTAGCAATGGCAGCAGATTGGTGCAGACTGAAATATCTTAGACCTTAGAGGATGAATCCTAATGAATAAATCCCCTGAGTTTGAAGTGCCCCAAGCAGGATCACGTTTTTAATTAAAATTAAGATTTGAATGTGTAAAGTATTTTAATTCATGACTAAATACTTGCAAAAGTAAATGCCAATTTTAAACTTGGGAAACCTGCAATTTTAAACTTGGGAAACCTGCTTTACATTAATGTGTTAGCTTTGTCTTTTTGAGCATATATGTGACTTGGTTCAGCTAGTCCGTTTGCTCAAGCGGTTGCAAAAAAAGGTCAGGTTTAAACAAAAAAATGGAGATTACAGAAATTGTTTTTGTTTTTTGACACAAGTAATTTTCCCAAATTGATGACAAACCATTTGTTCATCAGAAAGCTGATCCGTTCGATGAGTAATACGTAATCATGTTTAAACAGCTGTTTTCTTTCACTTGTTGCTGTCCATCTGCACCGTCATAAACATCAAACTATTTATTTGTATTTCGATTTAGCCTGCCTGGTCTGTTTTTTTTTTTCTTCCTCGGTGCAGTATTTCTAAAGCGCAGGTTCAAAGAGAATTTCATTTTTACGTCCACATTTGTAATCGACTTCATCGTGCTGTCAGGAGAGAGCACGCTGTGCAAAGTGCTAATTCATTGTTTGAACAATTGCCAACATTCTTCTGTGACAGCAGGGAAGAGAGGAAAGTAGTTCAACAATCTAACAAGAGCAGCAGGGTTCAAGCCCCAGTGTTGGCAAATACACGCCCTCTTGAAGTGAGAGGTTTCACTCTGTGTGAATACTGGCAATGCATGTTTTTCATAACAAATGGTGTTGTGTAATCACAAGTGTCTTCTTTATTAAAAAAAGCAACGTGAGGTGTGCATTGTGGTGGTGGACAAAAGCTGTATTATAATGACAATGTGTTGACATTTCTACAAGGTGATGCTGGAGTGGATTCAGAAAAAAATATTCAGCTTAAAGTTCCAGGAAAATCTTATTAACATAATTATCTTTAATTTAGTTATTTCAGTTCCTAAAGGACAATGTCTGACGTTTTCATGATGAGATGGAAAATAAAACAAATTTGTGCAAGTCTGTGGGGAGCATGGGGAATGAATTCGTCGATGAAGGCCGAGTTCGGTACCCGAGCTGAACAAGCAGCTGCTGAACACATGACCACTGTGAAATATCTGATACATTATCAAAATATCTGACACATTGAATAAATAGTATCAAAGCTTTGTACTAAAATGGTCAACAAATAAATGATGCTACTGCAATTTAATACAAATTAATTTTACATGGAAAATGTATGAACATTTACACAAATCTGGTTATGATTAAGTTAAATTGATTGAGATATATAGGTAATTTAATGAATTGTATTCTATGAAAATACATTTTCACTTTATGTGTCACTTTGTTCCTATAATCATATTATTGAGCAGATCATTTTAGAGCAGTTAACTCGGCTATAGAATGTATTTCTTACAGCATCAGGCGCTCTCCCAGGTCCTGACCTATTGCTGCCTATACAATATGAACCCTGTGTCTTATTTTGTTTCTCAGCACTGGCTATGTGTTCATTTAAGTGTTGTTTCCTGTACTGTACTGTAGAAATAATACAAATAGTAAGCTTACAATTTTTGGGAAAAGGTCCGGTTGAGATTGGTGTCCTGCTTTACAGAGAGTGGTTTTACTTCCCTTCAACACAATAGATCAGAAGTGAGTGTTTGTTTTGTTTGTGGCACATTCAGAGTAACTGCAGGGTTCTCTTTCCACTACATGTTATGTTTTAGTCTAGAATTGCACTCATTCTAATTTAAGCAAGTTTAGTTTTAAGTTCTTTGATTTGGTATTTTGTTAGTTGCAGTACAAATCTACTGTAAATTCTGTGTCCAGTGTGTGACATTGTTGTCTGATAGCTTTAAAAAGATGTCCTTTGGGCTGATCCTCAGGAATGGCTTCTGCATCTGGTTTGTGTCACTGCTGACCCTCGCTGACAGCTTCTTGGCTCTTTGGCTTCCCTCATTGACCATCAGCGCATACTGAAGAGATAACCAGCTGCGCAGCACTTCAATGGTCTGGACTTCTTAAAGGGCCATTGACCTGACAACATGTTACTGTTACAGAAGTGTTTCTACTCCATTTCTCTCGGAATATTTAATCTGATCTGGTGTGAGAGATTCATAAAAGGATTGGAGGAATTTAAGCAATCAGGCGTCCCTACTGACGAGTGAAGCGAAGGGAATTTTCCTTTTCTTTTAAAGTTTGTCAGACATGACAAAGTAGGAATTTCCAAATCAAAAGGCTCTTGGCAGAGTGCAAAACTCTGCCAACCTTTAACAATTCTTACACTTACAGAGCAGCAGACTCTGAACAGCTGCTTCATTCTCATTATCATAGTAACAGCAGGAGAAGTCAAAACTATTCAGTTCAGCTGCAGAAATCCCAGACTCAGATCAACAACACAATCTGATGAACTAGATCTACAACATCCTCATGTACTTAACAAGAACATTGTTGGAAGATTTGAATTAGATTCTTTATCAACCCCCAAATTACAAGCAAACATCTGTCTATTGTTTAACCATGTTGGAGGAAATGTGGGTCAGTAAGTGTAGACCATTTCCATTTTGGCTATTATAATGTAGGTAAGTTATGGCAAAATGTCTATATGATTCTAGTCAAAATCTGGGTATGATATACCTTAGTCATGTATGTTACTCTACTTTTGTAATATTGCAAGAGATAGTGTTGAGAGAAGACAGGTACAGTTTCTGCTGAAAATCTTGTTAGCAGCTTGTAAGAAGGCTATTGCAAAGATATGGTACTAGGTAGAACCTCAATCTATCATATGTCTGTGACTTGCGAATGAAATACATCTTAGGGAACCGTTAACTCATAGGATGAGAGGATAAGAACCTTGGATATGTCTCGGTTTTTGTAGGTAAAGAGCAATCCAGATTTTTATGTTTTTCCGTTTTTGTATGTATGTTATTTGTCTATAATGAAAAAGAAAATTAAAATAAAGTGTTTATACTAAATTTGCTAAACTGATCTTTCGGTTATATTGTAGTTGATTAAACAGACAGTAATGTCAGCAGAGAAACCTAAAAGACATATTCATAATGGAATAAGTACAACAAATAATCTTGCACTGAAAAGCACTCATGTGCTTCATATTGTCTGCCTTTTAGTTTAGTGTGTTATCGTGCCAATGTCTGCTAATGAGCACAAAACACAAAGTACAGCTGAGGATGGCGGGAATTAGTTAGCCGCAGTCGATGGATGGAAATTGATACCAGTATTGAGTCAGACACTGTGCGCATGCAATACAAAGTATGTGCATTTGATGACATCAGACGTCTGGCATACTGAAATGTTCTGTTCGCTCACACCCTCCAGCTGGCTGTTAATGAGGGTCTTTTGTCTCAGGGAAGTGTAGCTGATGTGATAGCAGTTAGACATGAAATAGTTGGACATTTTAGAAATGTAAAGTTAACTACCATGAAGTCTGACTTCATACTTTCCATCACACAAACAGACTCTTTCTCTCTCTACTGGACACTTGCTAACCTTTTACCAGGCTTGCAATACACTTACAGAAACAGTGACAAAGTACCCCAAGAAGACACACAGTTGACAAAATCACAGCTGAGCTAATTGATGGGGTGGACTTACTGGGAAAGTGAATTCATGTGTCCAAGTCTATTCATCGGTTATGGTCTTGTCAGGAACTTCAAACACAGCCTGCCTGCATGCAACGCACAAATCTTGTCGGTTACCAGCTAATGATCACTTAGCACCCCATAACATCAGAGACATACAACTCCAATGGACCTGTCATCATGAAAACGGTTCTCCACTCCCATCCCTATACACTCATAAATCAAAGTAGTGGATAATCAACCACATTGACCTGATGAGTGATGACAGATCAAGGGATCAACGTTTTTACAAGTAATGCATTCATTTGACCATACATCTATGGATCAAATGTTATGGAAATTCATGCAGAAAAAAAGAGGAAATGTCATGGCAATTCATCCTGTATTTGTTGAGACATTACACTGTGAACCAAAAATGTCAACCTCATGGTGGTGCAAGAGAAAATGGTGATCACCAAGGTCATTAAGATGAATCCCTTGGTAACCCTTGAGCCCATTCCACCGGCATGGCTACTTAATTAGTAAAATAGCTTTTAAAAAGATAGACTGTATAAGCCTGTTTAAAAAAATGACTTCAGTGACACTAGATATGAAAGCATGAGCTCATCATGAGGGATAAGAAGAAGGAATTTGTGTTATTCCTATGGGGTCATACAGCCACCATCTTAATTCTAGTCATGAACAATCCGTACTTTCTACATAATTATGACAGATCTAAATGGTTTTGAACAGTGACTCCAAGGAGAATAAATGGCTCTGTTCTATTTGGGTCCATCCTCCTCATATAGTTTTTGCAGACTGAAATAACAATCTCATCTATTGCACTATAATATCTAGCTAATGGATTTCAAGCCTTTTCATCATCCACAAATATACCACGGAGCCCCACAGAGACCTCCATACACTATCCAACACGTGTCTTAGAGCTTTTAAACAATACTGAGTATTTGGATGAGATGCTTCTTCACTGAGTCATGCTGTGAAACATGTGTTGGCTGATTTAATTAAAACAATTTACCTCTAAACAGCGTATATTACAGCATTAAAACTTCTAAAGACAAGATGTGTTCTAATCAATAAAAATACAATAGTCTATATTTGCTTAACATTTGAAATGTGTGTTTGTATGAGGGAAACACTATAGATGATTATAACAAAGCAAAAGAACAACAGTTAGAGTTTGTGATGGTTTACATCGACTTTAGAGCAATGGAAATTATGTTTTCAGATGTTGGCCAAAAAAATGATGTCTGTAGCCTTGTAGACTAGCTGCTGTAATCAATTTGCAACTGTCAATATGGATCAATAATGATCTGCAATACGGGCAGCGAAAAAAACATTATCAGGAATCTCTAAAAGTTATATTCGCTCCCTTTTTTATTTTGTGCTGATCCGATCCGTGACTCTGGTCTGTGATGCGATCCCAACCGTCAGTTTTATGTAGTATGAAAAGCTTATTCTTTAGACATTGCAACAAACGTAATATTCCTTCAAAGAGGATATATAAATACACACTATAGTTTATCTTTACAGTCACGAGCCAAACCAGCTTGCTTTCTTTATTCCATGGTATCATACTAAGCAGCAGCTGTTCCTTTCAGGGGCCGTTCTGTATAACCTTGAGCTGAATGTCCTGAGTGCTATGTTTTATATGTATGGCCTCACTACACCAATCACTGTAAACTGGTTAACGGATGGAAATGTACAGTACATTATATACGTTAAATCCGGAAACATGCCTGCAGCACTGTAAAAGTATCCTGATGTATGCTTCACTTACGCCCTCACATAATGTAGGAAAGCAGCTAAATCGATGGTGCAGAGAAGGAAAGAAGCTTTTTTAATTTATTTTTTGGGCAGGTGAACAGAATAAAGCCCTACTGCTCCATGAGATTGATTATCTTTTGTCTGCATCAACATGGAAGATGTAAGCCAGAAAAGTGTCGTTCTGTCCTTCCTTTGATTAATGACCTTTCCCCAGCAGTAATGCACTTCTGAGAGGGAAACAAAATGCTTCACTGAAAACTATGTGGCGCACAAAATACTGTTCTTTAGCTGTGAAAAACCTCCTGCACCGCTATTGTATGAGGACACGGCATCGTCTCTTTGAACTGAAAGGGAGTCACTTTTGTGATACGATTTTCTTTTTAGATGAATTGCAACTGCCAGTTGACTATGACGAAATGATCAAATCCACGTTTTATGGGAAAATGAGGACAAGGATGTATAATAGAAAAGGAATTAGGATCTCTTACGGACTACTGGAACATAATAGTGTTAATATTAATGTATTAATGTATAATCTATAGTTTCTGTACAAGTTGGAGAAACTCATCTCTCTGCCAGCTGTCAATGATTTCATTGAAAATAGTATGTAGTATACATGTGTTTTGATATTATCCTGAAAACACTCACATGACGTGAGTTTAAATGGTTTCACCGTGCGATAACATTAACAAGTGATATTAACTACAAATGAGTAAAACACATGTATAAATTGCAAAGAAACTATTTCAAGGATAAAATCTTACTCACTGAGAGAAAGAGACAAAATACACATTAACACAAATTAAAACTGGTACAGTTCAATCTTCTTTTTCCGCTGCTACTGACAACAAAGTCATTGTCACATACTGGAGCTCTTCAGTCTCAATCTGGCGTCTGGCTTGTTTGCTGTGTTTTGGCAGAATTTAACAATATAATTCAGATGTATGCATGAAGGTATTATAAACCACTATGACTTTGACAAATAGCACATTCACTTGGCAAGATTACACCCTCTCATGCATTTGCGGGGCTATTCTGCTTAAGTTGCAAGCTATTAAAATAATCAATTTCTAAAAGTTCAGGATCACAATGCTTAAAATGAGCAGGTGACGTGATCTGGCAATCGTTGGTTATTGTATCCTTGACTATTATAATCCCCTAACGGAGTTAGCTAAGTACAAGTTAGGAAGAGCCAATACTTGGAACAACTCACTTAATCAGACACTTAACTACTGCCCCCCCACCGTGGATCATGGCTGTCTGGAACTGGTCCTGAATGCTACCATAGACTGTGGCTATCTGGATTGTGGTCCATGCCTACCACTCTTTATATAAATAGTTTTTGTCATATTTAGTAATATGCTGCAACTCTGTTGTGTTGCTCATTCTGGTCACATGACATTTATTACATCTGTCCATCAGGGGAGAGGGATCCTCCTATGTTGCTCTCCCTCAGGTTTCTTCCTCCTGTTTTTTTCTTCCCTGTGAAAGGGTTTTACTATCTTTATTTGGGGGAGTTTTTCCTGATCCGATGTGAGGTCCTGGGACAGGGATGTCATGTGTACAGATTGTAAAGCCCTCCGAGGCAAATCTTGTATTTGTGATTTTGGGCTATACAAAATAAACAGAATTGAATTGAATTAACTGTCATTCATAATTGCAGACCAGCTCATCTGCCAACAGCACAGAGTCTCTGCCTGTGTTTCACAGTATAGTCTTGTAAAATGTGGTTTTATGCAATACGCCCTTAAAAGTGAATTATTATACTCTGCCCCCTTGCTTTAATAACAGGAATAAATGCTCCTACAAGACATTATGGCCTCTTGGCAGGGATAAGTGTAATAAAGGATGTGGGCATCCACCTTTGCTGCAGACAGAGCGATACCTTCTGCTGGATTGCTGTATTTTGTTCGATGGGGAATATGCAAAAGTTCTACAGTAAGTGTCTCCCCCCCGAGCCACATTTGCAGTGTGGAAGAAAAATAATAAAGGAGGATCCATTTTTGAAAAGACAAAATTACTCTTTTTTTATTCTTATGAGTTTATGTCAGAACATGAAAGCAAGAGCCGAAACCAGAGGGACTTGAGCTCAACCTTGGTGACTTCCCCTCGAGAGCATTGCAATGCTCCATTAGATTAACTGTTCACGTGTCTGTCTGTCTTTATTTATTTTTAAATGTTTCAAATGCATCATTGGATTAATTTTGTTCTTGGAAACGCATGAATCATTTAAAATCCTTTCAGTCAAAATACCACTGGATCAATAAACCCTCTGACAGGAATGTTCTTCATTGATGAGCAAACGCTCTAGAAAATCTCACTGAAACAAAGATGGCAAATAGGTCGGTTCGTTGTCGGAGCAGAGCTATTGTATTTTATTCCAGACCTTTATTTTCATGTCTGCCAGGCAAAAAACATTCATCAAGAAGATCCATTTTTCTTTTCACTCGTCTAAAACAATAGATCATCATTGTCCAGCTATTCGACAGCTGCTTGGCTCGTGTTCGCCTGCAACAACAAAACATAACAGCTGTTTTTTTTCCACCTGCTGCCAAAAGCATGCACTTTGAACTTTTATACAAAACTGCTGCTGCTGTCCTCGATCAAATAAATTGTTATAGACTAACACTCATACAATTTTGTCAACTTTTTGTGAACATAAAAACAGAATGGGCGTAGAACAAACATTCCCATTCAAATCCACAAATAAGGATGGACAAAGTAGCTGACCTTTGTGTGTGTACTGTAAATCACTTCATGGCAAGACCCGGGCTCCCTGAGGGGAGGTTTGGCAGCGACAACTAAAGCAGTGGAGTAGTAATGTCAAAAAGCATAGAAAGCCAGAGTGAGTAAAATATGAAAACTTGATGCTTCATCCAGACACTTTTGTCACAGAGTAATAAAGCACATTGCTCTCGCAGGTGAGAAACTTTGTTCAGCTTATTTTCTGTAGCCAGTGCAGGATTTTGAAGCATTAATTCAAGATTGGTTAGAGAAAAGGAGTTGGCCAGCGGGCTGGCCTGTGCTATTTCTACGATTGTACACCTTTATGGAAACATGTGACCTTAACTTGACATTACTTGTTCAGCACCTGTTTGTTTCTTGGAAAGTTGTTATCAATCCGTGCATTTTGCTGCCAAAAAGCCTCCGTCATGATAATATAAACACATAAATAGTCTTGCTGTAAAACAAACTTTAGTTTTTGATTTCACCTTGAGCTGTATTATTTGAATTGTTTTCATCACGCGCCATTAAGAAAGGAAAGTGTGCAGAAAACAGGAAAGACTGTCTGGAGACAGACGGATGGACGGACGGACAGACGAGTGGAGTCTCTGTTGACATTTTGATACGAAAGATAACTTTGTTTTATTGTAACTAACTAAACTGATGCTAAAAGTTTTGTATGAACAAAACCACAAAATTTTGTTGACTGTAGTTTATTGACTGTAATTCACAGACTGTAATTTAGAGACACTCAGCCTCATTTTCCTCGTCTTATCCTGAATTTTCCTTATTTCTTTTCTGTGAGGTTTGCTCTTAAAATGATTCCTAGACATAGACTCTCATAACTGAACATGCGGTAAATCGCTTAGGTCAACCGGATTTGCTCATGAAAATGTGCAAAACTAATTTGCATCTTTATTGCTTTGAAGGTTACCTGTTCTGCTCCAGTTGTGGACCAGTTTCATTCACAAATGCCATTCACACCACACACCATTAGGTACTGCTTTCGTAAATGAGCAAAGGAAAAGATGGGACATTTATAAGTGTCAGTTTTCCTAGGGTACCTGCAACTGTTTGAAGACAGTAACAAGCTGCCATGTCCTCAGAGCAAACAGTGCTGTAAATAGTTTGACTTCAATTATGATGCTGAAAAAATGTCAAAGCAGCTCTTAACTTGAATGGGAAGCTTTCATCGGAAACAAACATGTGTTGATGTATCAGTTTGAGAATTGCCTTTGGAAGTACTTCAAAAAAAGGGTTTATTTTAATACAATAAATCATATCTTCGACTGTGACTACTGCACTATTTGTGCAGCCAGTCAACTTCAATCTCCGGGGAAACAAGTCTTAACCCAGACTTCTCTGGAAATCCTCCTTAAATCTTGCAATCTGGAGCCTGGGAATGTCAACAGATAATTGTAGGCTAACCAAAACTGCACAGCAAGTGGACATCAAGTCAACGAGAGACCTTGTAATGCGACACAAATTCAAAAACCTTGAGCGCTTGGAATTTTCATGTGGCTAAAAATGTAGAAGATGCTCGAGTGTGTTCTTGAACAACCTCACACCGCCCTTTCAAAGCATGATGTCCATGATGTCAATGCTAAGGGACAACTAATATCCATCTGATTCAGTAATTGGTCAATATGCTTCAAGTCAAAGCAAAGAAAGACTATTTCCCCCAGAAGAGTCGTATGTGTGAAATGGGTTTTACTATCTTTATTTGCGGGAGTTTTTCCTGATCCGATGTGAGGTCCTGCGACAGGGATGTCATGTGTACAGATTGTAAAGGCCTCCGAGGCAAATCTTGTATTTGTGATTTTGGGCTACACAAAATAAACTGAATTGAATTGAATATAATTCATGGGATGCAATTCTTGATATTGACTAAATTAGTTGTATTATTTCATTAGAGCGAAGAGAACATCATAACAGGAAGTCGCACTGGGGAGACGTGAGTCATCAGGTTTCCCATCACATTCACTGTGGGGAAGATGAAAAATGACTTGTAGTCATTAAAATGTGGTGATGAAGAATACTTTAGGTTATGTTATTGGGGATGGATGAAACATAATCATCTGATAAACACAGTGTGCTTTCTTATTTCTTGCTTATTTTCTCACTCACAAGAATTAAGAAGTAGTTTTTCCCATTGAGACGTGCAGGCATTCTTCCTGTCTTCCCACACTTTCTTTCACCCTTTCCAGAATTCCACAGTGTACTATAGAGTTGTGTACATTTTTAGATGCATGCTGATTGTGTTAGGTATCATGGCTCGTGATAAAATATTTTTTTTCAATCTTAAAAGCAATTGAAGTATTCACACTGTTATTGTAATGTTTATCAATATGTAGTTTTGTATTATATTAACTTCTACATCAGATGGGGAAGGTAAACCACTGTCTCATCCTTTTCTCAGGGACAGGTGAGTTATGTTCAGGTGCAAACGGTCAAGTATGGAGGTAGGCATCACATGGTTGGTTATATAGAAATAACCATTAGAATTTCCTCGGTGCAGAGATGACAGATAATATCAAATTGTTTTTTTTTCCTTCCAAACAGCGCAAAACCTAAAGATACTCAGTTTTCTATCAAACTATTAAACTAAGAGAATCTTCACATTTGGGTTGGTAATTGCTGGTGGCTATGTTAGACACAAAAAAAAGTTTAAAACACTTTCATATTTCTCAGTGAAAATGACTTAGCTCACCTCATAAGCATCATTTAAAAAAAGAAAAGAAAAGATAATGCCTTCATAATGTGTTTTAGTGCTTGGTTATAGAACTAAATGCTACTTTATTAAATGGCTAAAAATACACAAAACCATTCTTCCGTGAACCACACGCCATCACAGCTTTAGTCAAATTAAAAGTTCTGCCTACATTCTCTGTCTCATGACACATTGTGTATTGCTGCAAGACGACTCTACTTACAAGATAATTATATTAGCGTCAACTGTTTCAATTAAAAGCTGCTACTTTACTTTCAACATCCTAAACAAGTGTCTCGGAGGCCAAGTGGCCAAGTGATCATGCGTAACATTACAGTTGTTGTGGAGTACATTACATGAATAAAGCAAAGTGAATGAACTCAACTGCAGGCAAAAAGAAAAAGAACAGCACTACTGGTATCTAGACATAGACTCATGTCATATATATATATATATATATATATATATATATATATATATATATATATATATATATATATATATATATATATATATATATATATATATATACACATGGGACTTGGTCACCCGTTGATTTGTGGGCTATACGGTTTTGATGCCTATAATTTTAGATTTCAGTTGTTGCCACCCAAAGGTGGACCTAAATAAAATACAATCATCTATTTTACTTTAAATGGGACCATAATTTAGAAAATGAACATGGTGCTGTTTTGAAGAAGACTTGAAGCTAGCAATTGAGACCATAAAGAGTTATCTTTACAATGTTTACTGAGGGAATAAATCAGGTGAGAATTAGATCGATTTTATAGACTCCTTCACAATAGGACTTGTTTTGGCACCCTAAGCAGTCAAGCCGAGTCATTTGTAGGAAGGCAAGTTTAAGACACCTGTGATGGCTTCACTTTTCAGAGCTGGAGACTTTCCGCGTGACACCCACACACACCCACACACATTACATTACATTACATGTCACTTAGCTGACACTTTTATCCAAAGCAACTTACAATAAGTGCATTCAACTGTGAGTACGAACTCAGAACAACAAGAATCAAGAGAGTACAATTTCTTCAATAAGGTCAAACTACAAAGTGCTGTCAATAAGAGCCATCTTGGTGATGCTAAAGTGCTGCTACTACTGTCTTTATTCAAGGTGTAGTCGAAAGAGATGAGTTTTTAGATGTAGACACTTTCTGCTGCCCTGATGTCAATGGGGAGCTCATTCCACCATCGAGGAGCCAGGACTGCAAACAGTCATGACTTTGTTGAGTATCTAGTTCGCAGCGACGGAGCAACCAGCTGATTTGCTGAAGCTGAGTGGAGCGAACGAGCTGGTGTGTACAGTTTTACCATGTCCTGGATGTCCTGGACCTGACCTGTTCGTAGTACGGTACGCAAGTACCAATGTTTTGAAGCGGATGCGCGCGGCCACCGGTAGCCAGTGAAGATCGCGGAGGACCGGAGTAGTGTGAGTGAATTTCAGGAGGTTGAAGATCAGTCGAGCTGCAGCGATCTGGATGAGCTGTAGAGGTCGAGTTGCATTGGTAGGTGGACCTGCCAGGAGGGAGTTACAGTAGTCAAGGCAGGAGATGATCATAGCCTGGACCAGAACCTTTGCCGCCTTCTGTGTGAGCATGACTTTTCTGTCTGGATGTTGAAGTCACCCAGAAGGGGGCCGTTTTCTGGGAAGTTTGATAGGAGGACATCTAATTCTTCCAAGAAGTCTCCTCGGGAACCAGGTGGACGTAGAGAACAACAATGTTTAGTTGAACCGGGTGAGGGACTGTCACAGCATGAAACTCAAAAGACAGTGGGGTGAATAGTGGAAGTGGGAAGAGAGAAAAAGTCCATTTGGGCGAGATCAGTAGACCTGTGCCACCGCCCCGTCCAGTGGGCATAGGTGTGTGGCTGAAGGAGAAGGCAGAGGTGAGAGCACACACGCACACACACACACACACACACACACACACACACACACACACACACACACACACACACACACACACACACACCATTTAACTGACTGAGATCAACACAAGTCAATAAATTGCTGAGGCTGCAGTTAAATATTTTTCCAAGCAAAGATTAATCTTGAAGGACATGACACTGATGAAGTGTTAATAGCAGAAACATATTCTTAGATTGGGGCTAAAAAAGTACAGTAAACAGATCACTGAGCAGCTGATTTATGGCTGTTTGATCATTTTTGAAATGGCCTAATAACTTTTTTTTTCCAGTAATGACAGTTCTTTTTTTCCAGAGTATATTGACCAACCTGCATCTATAATTCAGTTTATTTGTCACGATGAAATGGGTTTTTCATTATTACTAATATGGTCTCAATAGAGGAAAACAACCTTACTGTGACTGAATAGCAACAATGCCACTCTTGGTTTTATCATGGGAGGTTGCAGTTAATGAATTAAGTCGTAAATTACATTTTCTAAGCAGTATGTTCTGCTATTTCTATGTTTGAAGTTGGAAGTGCGACAACAAGAGAGGCATTGTTCTCCTTTAAGCTAGACACACAATTGCTTGAAAGATAAAGCCAATAGACTCAAACCCTGCAGCTGTGTTTTGGTTCAGGCAATAAAGTGTGTGTGTGTGTGTGTGTGTGTGTGTGTGTGTGTGTGTGTGTGTGTGTGTGTGTGTGTGTGTGTGTGTGTGTGTCTGTGACCTAAGTTTCATTTAGGAACTAAATGAGAGAAGTTTAAACAGGTTGAAACAGAAACTATGATTTTTCAACAATGATTATCCTGCTAATTATTTTTGCTGCAATTATTTTGCTCCAATTATCTGAAATAGTTTGGGCGATTACACATTGATTATATGATTATAGTTATTATTGGGCTGCTAATGTGAATGCACTTGAAGAGGGAGGATGGTGGTGTCTTGATGCAGATGTCTGTGTTTGTTAGAGGACGTGTCTCGTCCACATCCAGTGATGCGACTGGTCAGAACGGACTCTGGACCCGGTGTGTTCGTCTGTCACAGAGGGATCAGATACGTGATCATTTTGTTTGATCTGATCAGAGTCTATTAGAGTGTCATGCCATGTATTATGTCATATGCACCATAAGGTTTGACTTGTGGGCTACTGAAGACCAAACTCAGATGTTCTTAATGTCAATAAAAGACTAAAATCATGAAAGACTAAAATCAACAATTAATTGATCCTACTAACAAGTATTGTGCATTGTATTAATATAAGTATTGTGTCTAAAGCCTGATATATCGTATTCCTCTGCAGCATAGAGCTCCATTGTTTAAAAAACTATTGAAAATACATCGTTGAGCTTTTCTGATGCACTTCCTAATATTCTTTTATTATGATGAACACAGGCACCGTAATTTACTTTGATTAAAGTATAATGAAAGCATAATGCTGCCTGATCATTTCCTACTCACCTGTCTGTTCTTGTGGAGCTATCAAGTGTCAAGTATTAAATGGACTAATTCATTGTTTCATTAGGTCTCTTGGTTGTGGGAGTTGTTGACAATGAGAACAAATATAGATGTATACCAACTTTATCACAAAGTGCTATTTTGAGATGTGTGGTATTATATATTTTTGAATCTTAAGGTTTTTTAGAAAACCTTCTGAAGCAGCTTTTGGAATCTCATGAAACTATTATTGATATCCAGGCTGTTATTTGCTATTAAGACACTGTCTGTATTTAGTTTTAGAGGGATTGTATGATTTAATTAACAAAGAAATCTACTGAGTGTGAAGTGCAAGAAAATTAAATGCATGCTTTGAGTGTTTAATGTAGCTCTTAACAAAGAGAAAACTTATTAGAGGCCACTATCAACACATTATTTTCATCAACTAATTACCCATCTATGAGCCATATGCAAGCTGTGGTAACTATACATATCTATCTCCCTAACTGTTGTCTTCATCTGTGTGTGTGTGTGTGTGTGTGTGTGTGTGTGTGTGTGTGTGTGTGTGTGTGTGTGTGTGTGTGTGTGTGTGTGTGTGTGGACGGCATGCAGGGCAAACAAGGTGGGCCTTTTTAGAGGTTATGCCTTTACAAGCAATATAAACAGTGGGATAAAAACCTTTTCTAACTTTTTCAACCAACAATAGATGGCAATAGAAATGTCTAACATTGTACAGTCTCTAAAGAAACGTTACAGATGTTGAAGATCGTCTGTCATGGAATCAAGTGTAACATTTTAATGTCTCTCTTCAACATTGGAACGAAGGTTGTAGCCCTCAGAGGACAATGATAGCATGGCCAACTTCGTCCACATTAGATCTTCTTCCACCATTTTTCCAATAAAAACTCAGGAATCCTGTGCATAAATATCTTAAATACTAACTTGCAGAGGTAACGTGTAAAGTAATATGTGCTCCATATCAACCCACTACAGCAGTAAAGTGCGACTTTCACAAATACTTTTACTTTAAAATTTGTAGTACATAGATTTCCTTGTGTTGGAGTGCTTTTAAACTGTTGTACTGCTTATTTTTACCTCAGTAAAACGTATTATACAACCTCTGCTGTTAACATAGTGCTTGTAAAAAAAACATCATCGTATTGTGTACAATACAGATCTGGAATACTTTTTAATACAATTTAACCATAATTTGTTGTTTACTACACCCAGCCGTTGTGCCAGTCATCAGTTTAAAATCCCTATATTAGTAATTAAAAATATATATATATATTTTCATTCCTGTTCTGTGGTCAAAACGACAGAAACTAAACCTCCAATATGGTTGAGAGCAGCGCAGACGAGGAGGAAGAGGGCAGAGTGCTTTTATAAAGATGTATGAGGTTGGATTTGTCCCATAAGTGCTCAGGCAGCGCCGAGCAGATTGGAGGATGCAAAGCACATCTTTTCTAAAGCCATTCACGTTGCACATCAATACCCCGGCCACGTGAAAAAAGATCAAATTCACATGTCTTTGGGGAGGCCAATATTAACATATAACAGATTAAATAAGAGGAAATGTTGAGAAATGTTGTTGTAGGAGCAGAGCTGGAGGGTTGAAAACGGCAAAAGAACCTCATCCTATAAAAATATTTGAAGCTGCAATGTAGCGCCCGGTGATTTGTCTCACAATTGTATTACTGTCTTTATTGCAGTGTTGCCCTGGAGAATATGGCTGCAGTAAAATTCAATCACGATAAGTCTGTTATGTTGCTTTCTTGTACTGCATTTCTGTGTAACGGTCAACTGGGAGCTAGTACCACAATGTTTTACGAGTTTTTTACACATTTTGTTACTGAATTTGAATAATGTTTCCCCCATGTACACAGTAGTGGGTTCACTGGGCCTAGACCTCTTACAGTTGAGATCCTTGAAGATGTTGCAGCCATTTGTGTTTTACATCCATTCATGATGATGCAAATGTTGCTCAGGGCTATTAATTTACAATAGTGTGTATATTCAGCCACAGGAAACAGTGGACCGTTATCCTTCAGTACATCGCATGCACATGGACTGGAAGCTCTTCTTTTTCACGTATCTCAAGAAAAAGTTATTTACCAGATACATGAGGCAATCCTTAATATTTTAGTCCTGGTTGATATGGAATTCCCTTTATGAGTGAAACGCAAATATTTAGTTTTTGTGTTTATTGGTCTGGTGTCTTGGCTGCGTCTGAAATTCCAATCTGTGGGAAAGTATATTTCCCGGGAATGTCACCACAATCACCCGGTTTGAATAACTGCAAATCCATAAATATTGCAATACTTTCATTAGTGGGCTATATTAAAACTATCACATTAAAAAAGATTTCACTCTGACAGGAATCCCTGACGTCAATAAGTAACAGTGTTACTATGGCATTATGTCAGTGCCATAGATTCAATGTCTACAGTGTGACTGTTTACTGTACTAGTTACCATGCTGACAAATAAAATTAAGAGGGTGAAATAAATCCCATCTGGGTCATATCTTCATTCCAGGTTTGCGTGGCATCGCTGTTATCTCCATGTTAAATGACAAAAGGTCATGAAAAGCTTTATTAATATGCTAATAAAAAAGACAAACAAGGCTCCTTTCAAGCATAACCTTGCAAGTTGCCCTCCCATGACACTGAACACACACACACACACACACACACACACACACACACACGCACACACACACACACACACACGCACACAGACACACACACACACACACACACACACACACACACACACAGGCACACAGACACACACACACACACATACACAAACACACAACTCTGTCCACAGAGGTGCTGAAGCCTTGGTTGTCATTTAACGTTTGCCCTCCTGAACACTGACAACTTTTTTATCCATCGGATCAAAACTAACTTCAGTAACCTTCCACTCAAATTAAACTGCGATAACAGCATACATGCATTTTCTTTTGACTTATTGACACTTTACTTTAATGAAGCTATGATTACCTTTTAATCTTTTTACAGTTTTTTTCAATTGCTAAACGACAGTGGGCACAACTGGAGTCACATGTGCGAAACTCTGACTACAGTCTGCACTACCAACAGTCACCTGAGCTAAACAGTTCACATCACTTGCAAAACTCATTCCAAGCAACACAACGCATGGCTCAAAACACGCTCAGTGCTGCCAAACAGTATGCACAACCCTCACTGAGATAACACACACTGTCACTCAGAACACACTGAGAGTAAAAACATTAGCATCAAACACCAATACAGAAAATACAAACTTTTCATCTTTACAGTTTGAACAATTTTAGTAACTTCATACGAAGTAATATTTTCTTCAAAGAAAAGAGTGACATTCTTTCCAAAATGAATCTTTCTGAGCTCTACCTATATATACTGTAATATATATATAAATATAGATATAGATACCTAGATATATCTATATTTATATATAGATATATGGGATAAGTGTGTAGAGTTTTGAAAACTGTGTTCAAGCAATGAAAAAAGAACTAGAGTTTGGTCCCCATGAACTGCTGCTCTGCAGACTGTAGTCAGAGTTTTGCACATGTGACTCCAGTTGTGCCCACTGTCGTTTAGCAATCGAAAAAAACTGTAGTACTTTATTGCAACCATGTGGACCAATACAAATAGGTACACAATGTACTGTTGGCTTGTCAAGATAAATGAGACAACTGTGGACAATTGGTGAGTGTCTGCTAGACTGGAAGTGCCGTGCAGACGTCGGATGGATTTACGGCTTCATTAGTTTATGTTTAAACAGCAGAGAGCAACAGTGACAGACTGCGGTGTACAAACTGATAGGGGTTTTGCAAAGACTGACCACAATTCTCCCCATACTAATAAAACACATAAATCAGATCTGAGATTGAGAGTAAAACACTCTTGCAATAAAAAAGTGACTGTTAACGAGTCAGTCTATATATCAAATCATGAGGTAGGTTAAGAGATTTTGTGTTTATGATCTCTACAGCATCTGTTGACGCTTCATCTTTTGACATTTTCGTGTATGCTCGGTCCCACTAGAAATCAAGTATCCACTCAAAATGGCTATAATTTAATGGTTTGATTCTGCAAACTGTCTTTTAACTTTGATGATATTAAGTAAATAAGCACTCCTTTTTTCATCCTTATTGTCATTCATTGAGAGCATATGCCCAAATCATACCTTTCTAACAGTATTTGGGGCCATAATGGGTAATTACCTGAGGACATAAGGTCAAATCTTTTCCACGGCAGCAGAGTAATTGTGTCCAGCGGCTGCTGGACCCCCTCTGCAGCCAGCGGGTGACCTTGTCACGGTCCCTGGTTGCTTATCTGACCTGAGGATACTTTGTCCTCAACCAAAGCCCAGCAGCATTGTCTCGTTTTATTCCCACATTCCACACTGGGTAAACAGAGACCTAATCCATACATTCAAAGTATACATTAAAAGCGTAAGCAAGGTAAAGTAGAAGCATCCATCACCAACCTGATTAATTCAGTTAAAGTCATGCTGCTGCTCCTCCAAGAGAGGCCCCATAGGAGCAATTATGTCATTTAGAGTGAACAGACATTCATCTCTCTTAGCATAATGGTCTGTGGAAGGAGAGCATTAAATAAATACCAGCACCAGTGGTTGACTGACATCCTTCAAGGACACAATCCAGACAATGGAAAACTTTTTAGATATATTTCCATTAAATCAAAGACCAGCTTGGTGAGGATATTCTAGATAAGACTGATGTTTTTGTTGTGTGAGTGCTTTGCTGCTTAAAGAAATGAGACAATAATAAATCACTTCAACAGTGCTACCTTACATTTCTACAACCATTACAAACAACCTAGAGTATGTTGTACAACTATGATTCATATGAACTCGCCAACATATAACGATATGCTATGATATAAAGAGGTTGCCCATTTGCTTTCCTCATAAAATATATATCTACACATACATATACACACACACACACACACACACACACACATCCTCAGTCTATCGAGCTTAACCGCGATAAACACCAGAATGTTTCATATGTCGACAGTGCCCTTACTCAGCAGTAAAATTATTACATGCTGCCGGAGACACAGCCTGGTGATTTACAATATTCATGACTACATGAATTAATAAGATAATGGAAAGGCCTTTTACCTTTTATTCATTGAGGGTATCTTAAATGATCACTTCATTGTCACCAGAGTGTACTTTGCGCTTCCACGGAGGTTAAACATCAGAACACGTTGAGCTTCACATAGCTGAGGATCACCTGACTGGAGTTGTCGTTTCTGCCGAGCTTGGGGAGTCACGGTAACTGAAAGTAAAATACAGTTAGAACTTCTTAAAAAATAAAATCTAATTAGTGGTTTTGACATTAAAGAGGAGGCTGCTGCACCAGAACATAGCCATATATTTTACAAACTAGTATCATTTTAGCTGACATTTGAGTATTCCCTTTAAAACTCTAAAAAGTTGGCAAACACTTTTGAAAAGATCACGACGCGCATTTATGACAAAATGGGTAGTGTAAAAAGTGTAAAAAGGTCAAAATGTCAAGATAAAGAAGGCTCTAACTTCCTCCAATGCAAGTATTTAATGATCAAATGGTTTCATCTCTACTTTCATCAGAGCATTTTCTCGCGGTCTAAATAGTCGGCAGCAGTGGAAGAACCCAAATGCAAAAAAGGCAGTCAGATTTGTGCAGTTTAACAATTTCATACAGAATTGACTTACAAATCAGAGAGCCCAAAAACAATCAGAAACAATAGACAGGACACAAAAACAAAACTCCGTAAACGAAGGAGTGGAAGTGCAATGGAACCTGATATCTGGTAAATGTTTCATACTTTTGTCTCTCAATGTTTGTATTGTTCAATTCTTTTGTTTTGAGCAAAGTATGATGCAATAGTGTTAACATGGCCACATAGCAGCTGGGGTTTGGAAGTGGGAAGCTCAACACAGAGGTAACATAGAGCCTAACCAGGTGTTTATTTCATCAACACTTATGACAAACAAGGCAGCGTGTGGTCAACGACAATCCCGCTCTATTGCATGAGGCGGCTTCATATAGCCTGCTACTGATGAGGACCTCAACCCCACCACTGTACAGGTAACTCTGCCCTCTCCTGACAACACATTTACCTATACCACTATAAATACATTTACACACAATCGTATCCCTTAAGGCAATAGTCAACAGTGGGTACAATCAAGGCAATAATCTGCATGATCTCTACTGGAGTCACACATCACCCTCATACATGTCACCCTAGAGATAATATAAAGCCCGAACAGGGAAATCAACTTTACAAACCCCCCTCTACTAATTATCACTTGGTATCTCACAGAACCATAAATTGGTGCTCATGCACTCTGGGGACTCTTTTAGATGGAACACTCTGAAGAGGAGACACAACAGAGGTAAGCGTCTTGAACACAGTACACGTTGCATCGTATTTGACTGCACCAAACTAAGCCAAACTAATCTTGCATTTGTACCTCCGCCCACTTCCACTCCACCAAGCCCCACTCCTGAGGCGTCTGTTTGCAGGGGGAACGACTTATCAAAGTCAGGACTGTGCAGCACGGAATGGTAACCCAAATACTCAATCTCCTTCTAGGCTACTGCACATTTCTTTTGATTGATTGTCAAGCGTGCCGCTTTTAATATGTTGCAGCACTTGTTTCAGAGGTGACATTTGTTCCACCCAAGACTGGCTGACAATTACCACATTATCCAAGTAGGCAGCTGAAAAGAAAGACACGTCTCTCAAAACATGGTTCATTATTCTCTGAAAGGTTGCTGGTGCCCCATAGAGGCCAAATAGGTACCAAATGGCATCCATTTAAAGTGACACATACCAAACTAAGTCCTAAAGACGGTCAACTGACGAGCTTCTTGCACTAGTGCAACCTGCCATTAGTCTTTACTCCGTTCTTGGGTAATGATGTATATCCCAACTCTCTCCACCAGGTCATCATTTCTGGGCATGGGATATGGATCAAAGTGAGTCACAGCATTCAGGTATTGGAATTCAATGCAAAATCTCAGTCTGCCATCTTTTTGGGTACCAACACAATAGGGCTACACCACTCACTGAAGGATACTAATTATATCCAGTTCTAACATCATCTTGATTTCTTTCCTTAACTCAAGCAGGAAAAAACAGTTCAGTCACCTCTTCCACATGGACTGCATGAACAAACAGCTGATGGTGCGCTGGCTCTTGGTCGAACCTGGAACTCCTTCAACAAGTTTACATGGAATTTCTAATATTTCTATACTCTCTGTCTTATAGAGGTCATAGGTGATCTTACCAGTCTTGTGACTTCATAAGGTTCATGCCACGCATACACTTTACCTCTCTGCTGCTGTAATCCTGCAATCTCCCCACAGCGGGCTGATTAAAGGAATATCTTATCTTATCAAGAGCTTGCTGTCAGAAGTAGGAAGCAGGAACAGTCCCTTTCCCCCTGGTTTTTGGGGTGGCTGTAGCCGGTTCAATCCCCAGTCTCCCCCATAGTTCACATGTCGAAGTGTCTCTGAGCAAAACACTTGACTTACTGCTCCCCGGGCGCCTTACAGGGCAGCCCACAGCTCCTTAACCAAGGATGGGTCAAATGCAGAGAAGAATGTATCTGCATTCATAAAGGATAATAAAGAATAATTTCTTCTTTATTTCTTCAAAAACCCTCTCTCTGGCCTTTTGGTCACACCACTTCTTTTGGTTCTGTTGTGCCATCCTCATGTTCTACTGGGCCAGTGCTGACATGCCCTCCAACCTTTCTCTCATCGTGACCACGTATGTAACCACTTTCTCTCTCCCTGATATACTTTTCCAGTAGTCCTTCAGGAGGTCCAGTGGCCCTCTAACATGGCGTCCATAAAGAAGTTTGAATGGTAAGAAGCTATTTCAAACTTGTGGCACCTCCCGGTAGGCGAAGAGTACATGGCAGCCATTGGCCCCAATCAGCTCCTGTGTGGGACACAAACTTGCGCAGATGGGTGATCTTAATTCCCTTTTTGAGTGTGCCTTGTTCCATAAAGCTGTGTACAAATGTTTGTAAAAGAGGGTCTTCATTACAAATGGCAAAACTAAAAATGCTGGAGCCCCATCATGCCTATCTTTAACAATAGACTGTTTATAACATAAAGTAGGTGTGTATCTGTTTATCTTTAGCATAATCCACCTGTTTTAACAGTGCAAAGTCAGTTAGTTTGAAATTAAAAATGGTATATATTTTGTCTGGCTGCACGGTGGTGTAGTGACTAGCACTGACGCCTCACAGCAAGAGGGTCTGTGGTTCGGATCCCGGGCGGGGTTCGGATACTGGTCTGGCAGGTCCTTCTGTGTGGAGTTTGCATGTTCTCCCCGTGGCAGCGTGGATTCTCTACGGGTTCTCCGGCTTCCTCCCACAGTCCAAAGACATGCTGCATAGGTTAATTGGACTCTAAATTGCCCGTAGGTGTGAATGTGAGCGTGAATGGTTGTCTGTCTATATGTCTGCCCTGTGATGGACTGGTGACTTGTCCAGGGTGTACCCTGCCTTCGCCCCTTGACAGCTGGGATCGGCTCCAGCGCCCCGCGACCCTAATGAGGATAAGCGGTTAAGATAATGGATGGATGGATGGATATATTTTGTCTTGTATTTATTATGTAGCATATTAAATGCAGTATATATTCATATCCATATGAATTGCACTACCAGACAGAAACAGCCAGAAATCTTTGTCTCATGTATCACACTTCTCAATTAAATGAATCCATGCAGTGTTTTGTACCATTTATTGACTGATGTGAAACACATTGCACTACAGGTCAACAAACAATAGAAGCCTCTACATGCTTTGAAATGGCCTGCAGCAACAAGATTCACAGTGTTTGATACATTTACCAGTGAAAATGCATTCAAATCATTCTCAGTTAAATCATCATTATCAAATGACAAGCAATTTTAGTTTGAGTATTTGAACACAAGCAAATAAAAAAAATAATAATGCCAACGAAGCCAATCAGCGGACATAAATTCATGGTGCAAGTTTTGACAATCCACTAGAACGCCTCCATTCCTCTTGTGTGTGTATATGTATACACATTCTTCTTATTATTCACATATGTGTGTGTGTGTATGTATATATGTATATATATTTATGTATATATATATATATATATATATGTATATATATGTGTATATATATGTATATATGTGTGTATATATATACATATATATATATACACACAAATATACATATATATACATGTATATACACACACACACATATATATATATATATATATATATATATATATATATATATATATATATATATATATATACATATATATATATATATATATATATATATATATATACATATATATATATATATATATATACACATATATATATATATATATATATATATATATATATATATACACATATATATATATATATATACACATATATATATATATATATATATATACACATATATATATATATATATATATATATATATATATATATATACATATATATATATATATACATATATATATATATATATATATATATATATATATATATATATATATACATATATATACATATATATACATACATATATACATATATATTGCTTGGCTCGCTCTAACCACAGTTCAACCAGGAGGTATACTACTTGTAAAACACTGTACACTCCACTAGTATCAGTCATTCATTAGTAGGATGTTGAGAATGTATAAATATTTAATTAGATGCTTTAGCAGCCACAAAAGCCCAACACATATTCAAAACATATGTTCTTATTGTACAACTTTACATCATCACATTAGCAAAGCACTCTGCTGCAAAATGAATCAAAAGGGTATGAACTGAGTCAAGTCGAGGACAAAGACATAAAGTACCATAAGGACACTTTCATAGCTGGGTAGATATTTCTCTTTTCACATCAGCAACATGTTATTTAAGCATATCTATAACAGTTATCAAAGATATCTGCAGGAAGGAAAAGAAATTGCAAAATGTAATATTCCTGACCTGAACAGCAGTGTACAGAGCAAAGAAGAGCGCTGACAAAGAAACAACAGAAAGCATGTAGATAGCCCTCATCTGAGAATCATCCAGCAGAGTTTAGAAACATTTCACTCTGAAGAGTTTCTGCTAAACATTAAAAAGCAGAGGCGTAATGTGAACTAAAAATAAGAAGATGGACATCTGATAGGTTTGTGTTAGTGTTCATCACTGGAGCCTTGGCTGGTGGACCGAACCTGTTTCCACTGTACTGTGTGCACTTCATCATGTGCTCTTTAAATAGACTTAAAGGACTCGACGAGCTCTGCAAGGCAACTCCGGTCGGTGGTATCTCCAAATTGCAGCAAAGAACCATCATGCACCTTATCAGGGAACTGCTCATGCAACATGTTTACTGAGTGTTCCAGTCTGTGATGTCATGATACCACAGAAGGAAAAAAAGATTGTTAACAGTTCCTTCTGGCAGGACACCTACTGTTAACATCCTCTATTTCATTCACCATATCCTACATCTCACGTTTACAGGAGTTAGATTCGTTGCTGTTTTTGTTTTGTCAAGATTATTATTATGGCACAATATTTTCCTGGGCTTCATAAAGTAATTATCTGAATACTACAACATTGTTTTACAGTGTGTAGAAACAGTTTGAAAAATGCACGTTTAAAAACTTTGCTAAAATGCCCGATATCAAGCGAACAAACATTTTTTTCCCTAACTAATCTCTTGCGACTCCTCAGCTCATGAGGTAATCAGTCATTTGTGAGAGAGATGGTGCCAGCTGGCAACACCAGATTCTCCAAACCTCATAAAGCCTTGTTCAACATTATTATGTAGTTGTACACAGCAATTGTAAATGCAGGACTCTTGTGTGGGCCAAAATAGCCTGTTCCTTACACAAATGGACAACGTTCAATCATGTGAGCAAAGCTTCACAGTCGGTACAATCAAGCTTGAGATTATTATGCAATTGCATGTTTGGAGCAGGGAGCAAATTCAATTCTGACAGACCTCTTAATGAAGCTACCTTCTGTCATCGCCTTGGAATATTACACCACATGGATCAATAAACCAGAGTTTGCAGAAGGTTTAATCTCATGTCTATCTCCCCTGGTTCTAATGAACATTTATATTTAAACTCTACTGCAGAACCACAGCAAGCACTCCTCGTAAACACTGTACCTTAAAGAGGGTGGAAAGGCATCATATGTTCTATTTACAAAGAATGAATTGTTATTCTGCCATTTTCCTTTCCCCAGTGGCGGTTGGGATGTAACACACTGGAAAATTCCAAACCAAATGTAGGGCCAATTAGCTTCATGGGGATATTCCTTTGCATAATTATCCTGATGAACAGGAAGCTTCAGACTCTCCAGGACAGGGAGCTGAAATAATTACATGACGCAGATTCATATGGAAGCTGATTGATTCAATTGTAAACCTCCCGTATCCCATTGCAGCTTGATAATACATGTAATCATTGTTTTAAATGCATGGATCAAACCCCAGTTGTTACAGTTGAAGTAACTGCAGCACAGGATACAAGCTTAAAATGCAGAGGCACAAGCACAATAAGTGAAGCATTTAGGAAAGTGAACATTCCTCATATTAGTGTGAGAACACTTCAAACCTATCACTTTTTGATTTTTTTTCTGCACATTCATAGCTGGAAATGAGATCTAGAATAATGATAAATAATGCCAAATTACATTCCTTCTTCCTGCTTCTGCATCTGAACCCTACAACAACATAACTTCTTCTTTTTTACACATGGCTTTTGCAGCTACCAGTTCTCTTCTGGGTCAATATAATTGAGCTTCTATGTATTCTCACATTTGAGAGGCGAAGGCAGACCCGAGCAAAGCAGAGTGCGCATGAGTCTAATCTTGTTGGTTGATGTGCTGGGCAGGCAGCGCTGTCGGTGTGATAAGTGTCCCACAACGCGAAGGTTACCATGACAGCAACTGTGGCCCTCCTTGAGATGTGCACGAATGAGCTGGGTCTCTTCAAATACATAATAAAATACATAGTAATAAAAAAGATCATATTTACATCGCTGTAGAACAAATGAATTTCCCACTGCATTCTTGGGAAATGAAAACAAATCCTCTCTCGTGAATTGCACTGTATCCATTCAAAAGAAATGCACTTTTAAGTTATTTTTAGAGGTAGCATCACGGGTACAAAGACACTATTTGGCTGATAAGAACAAAACGCTTGAATATGAAACGCTGAGTCAATCGCCACAGAATAAAAAGCATGAACTTGTGCAGAAGCTAAAAAAGATAAACACACAGACACACAGCAACAGCCCCCGTGTGCTAATGTGACTGCTGTCGGCCGACACAGATGAAAGCTTGTGAAGTCACATATATTGGGTGCAGCAGTTGAACAAGCTGTTTCTGGCATGCTAAAGATGTTTTTGATCTTTTTTAAATTGTGATTTGTACAGTTTGGACATGGCTTCCTTCATTTCATTATTTTTCTCCTTGTCAGCCTCGTATCCAAAGACCTTCACTCTCTCTACGTATATTGATGTAACTTGTCAAAATTCTGCGCAAATTATGTTTGTTTCTCTCCAGAAACTTTTGGCTGGTGAAATTAGATAGATACACACACTGTGTATTAAAAGAACAAGAATACTATTTCTATCTAATACTATACTATCCGTTAAAATACACAGCGATTTCCTCACTGACATTTTTACAGCCTTGTATCCGGAGGCTTTGCCATAATCTCATAATGTTAAACATCACAAATACGATCCTTTCCTTTGAACACTTCTTCATTAGAGTGAAATTGAAACTATAAATTGCTGGGAAAAATGTGCACAAAAATGTACTAGTGCACTCATATTCAGGAGGAAGAGGGGAGACAAATGTAATGCTTCACATTTTATAGTCCTGGCTGCTCGCTGTGGAACACCATGTACAGCATATCATATAATTTACAACAACTGATCCCCATTAGGTAGCTTTGTCAGCATTCAGAAACAATTCTTAGTATTCTACTTCTTATTCGCTAATAAATAATCTTACTATCAACAACTGGCTCCATTTTAGGATTTGGTTACATTTCATGTAAGATATGGCAACACTATTTACAAATGAACACATTTACAGTTTATTTCTTAATTTACAGACATTCACAACAAAAAAAAATCTCCTTTAGTTTATGGCTTCAAGTTGTTGAAAGCAAGGACTCAGTTCAGAAACTAAAAGTGCATGAGATGCATCACTTCCATATAAGTCAATTTAGAGGCACACATGTCCAGTTCTTGGGCCCGGGAGATGTTATCAAAACGGAAAACAATGAGGGGATTCCTGGCCCCCACGCTGCAGCCCAATGCAAGAAGAGACAAGGTCATGCATACTTATGCTGACGAGGTGACCTTAAATGGAATTAGTTTTAATCAAATGCGCCCAGAGCAGATTTGGCTGGATGACATGGAGATAAATGGCATCCCATGTTTTTCACAACACATCCAAGACAATAGTGTATCCATTTTCGCATCCGTCCAATGTGTCCCTGCTTCAAAGTCACAAGATAGCAATCCCTGTCAGAGGTTGACTTAGCCACATTGTGGTTTGTGAAGGTTGATGCTGTCTTGCTTCGGCTTGTTAAGGGCATCCAAAGCCGTCTGGGTCTCCTTCTGTTCCTCTATGGAGCAGTTGGACACTGCATTAGCCACGATGCAGAACTTGCGCAAGAGGATCTCCCTGAGGAGCAGATAAACCCACGGGTCGAGGATCTGGTTGAGGGAGGCCATGCGGATCGCTGTCAGAAAAAAGTTACAATCTAAGTGGACGTCCCGGCTGGAGATGTGATTGGAGGACACTGCGGTTGCATTGCAGTCGTGCGAGGACACCTGGTTGGAGACCATCCTTAGCATGAGCACCTGAGGAGAGAGGCAGGCACAAGTTGTATGAACCAATAGGATTACGAGGACAACTGTTCTTCAGGGAAAATGCACCATTAAGGAAGCCTCTCAGAAATCAACGTCTATTATGCATACTTATTGGGAGGGAAAAATTACCTTTTTATTTAATGTAAGTATTCTCAAGAGAATCCTGAGTAGATATAACAAAACAACTAGAACAGCATAATGTTCACATTCTACTTACTCTGCCGTCACTGCTACTACAGGGCTGCGGTTTATATTAATGTTCTCAGCGGGACTAATATGTGTCTCAGATGACCTCATAGCACATTGAGCAGACCCCCCAAACAGGACTTAGCTAAGTGTATTGCTCCTTAATGGGAAATGTCAGCTACATGGCAAAGGAATCAGACATGACAGCATTTATCTGACAGTTTTGTGTTTGTGGGGCAGAGAGAAGAGAATTAGAGTAACAAAGGGTGACTGAATGAATTAGTGATTAAGGGAAGTGTGCTGTGTCTACCTACTATGCTACAAACTGGAGATGAAGCAACTCCAGACATCTACAGCTGTTTGTGACAGGCAGCTGACAATAACGCCTGATTAAAGTGTAAAATATGACACAATCCAATTGATCAGGTTAGTATCCGGGCTGTCAGAGTATGACACTTTGAGAGAACATTATTTCAAGACATAGAAAGAAAGTGTTAGTACTATTATATCAGTTTAATTTGCCCATATGGGACTATTGGTTGTAAGAAAGGTGTTCGCTGCAATCGCCCATAAAACATACCAGCAGAGGAGACCAGCATATAAGGAGGACGCACATGATCCCTAACAGCTGAATGACGGTTTCCGTGGTCAGCCGTTCCCACTGCTTTGAAGACTGAGACGTGCCAGACTTCGTTTTACACCGGCTAATTAAGCCCCGGATCGTCACTACATTGCAGAAAAGTGTAACAAGCAGTGAGAAAATACCAAGTACGGCGAAAGTGATGGCGAAAAACATATTGCCAGGGACTTTCCTGTCCCCCGTGCTGATGAAGCACCAGGTGCCCGGCCACTGACGTGTGTATTGCCCGACGCCCGCAGTGGGCAGCAGCGCAAAGAGCAGCACAAGACACCATATGACAGCCAACGTCTGCTTTGTCACACTTGTCTTCATGTGGTTGGAGTACCAGTGGGGGTTTGTGATTGCCAAAGCTCGTTCAATTGCCATGGCGCTGGCCAAGAAGAGAGAGCACAGGCCAAAGGTTGTCATGCACACACCGAAAAAAGCGCACAAGTTGCCCGATGAGTCGATACGCTCCCATTTCAGATCAGCTCGGTAGACTGATATCACTATAGGACTTGTCAAAAGCTGTCCAAACAGGTCAGTTAACGCCAGCGATCCAATGCAGAGCAAGAAAGACTTTTTCCTTTTATTTTCCTTCTTTTTGTAAGAGATATACACCAGCATGAGAGCCAATGAGTTGCCCACCATGCCAGTGATCATCATGGTTATGGGGAAACCAACTGATACGGATCCACAACTGGAATTCTTGGTGTCATTGCCTTCGCGCAATGACTTGGAGACGTTAAAGTCCAACATCTCTCCATTTGAGATTTGCAAGCCGTGCCGAGAATCACATCCGTCTGTATTCATCATTTCGAAAATGATGAGCCGATGTACAGCTGGTAACCCATGTGTGTGTCCGGCATCGTCTTCTTCAAACTGCTTCAACTGAATGCAGTGCGTAAAAGCGCGTCAGGTCCTTTACGCGCAGGAGGCGGGACTGTGACGCGCTCAGAGGAAGCAAACATGGTCCTGAATACACTTTGTAATTAACACAATTTTTAAAAACCTTGTCGGACGTCTGGAATATTTTGATTTTAAGATCTTTACATTTCTATTTAAAGTAGAAACTATGTAGGGTCCTGACGTGTACTACTCTCGCAGACGCACCTGCTCCGGACGAGTCAATTTCCTTGAGATTATCATCACATTTTGGTGAAGTCATGCACATACGGGCAGATCCGTCGAATGAGATAAATGGTTGAAAAAAAACCTGCTCTTCGGCTTTTAAACAGAGACATCACTGAAACATAGTTGTTGAGCTTCTGAAAGCATATAAGAGTTTACTGGTAGGATTACAAATGGGGTAAAGTCATACTGCAACCTTTGGTTGATGGAGAATATCACAAAGCTTGGTAGGCTTTATTCATCATTTCTCATACTAATAAATACTAGTTATAAGCTTGCTCATATCACAATGGCCATATTATAGCATACTGGCCTATTAACTGACAGTATGGTACAGTCAGATAGCACGTGTTTCTTTCTCTGCACAAAAGCACCACCAGCATCTTGTAGCAGGCTCATACCGGCCCACCTAAACCTTGCAGCATTTGTTTTACATATTTTGAATGCAGTCTTTGGCATATTGTATCAGCTCTGAAGGTACCACGTGATGGGATAATAGCTGACTATTCATTTATGTGACTTTCGGCACTATATGGAACACCGATGTGCTCATCCCAGGTCCCTGTAACTCAGCATCATATGAACAGTAAAGAGTGCCACCTGTTGACCGCAATGAGAACGACAACACTAACGAGTGGAGCCCAGTCAATATTAAACTACTCAGGACCTAAACCCAAGTATTGAGGGACATTATTAGTTTGACCAGCCTGCATCATATTGTAAGTCAGACCGTGAATAAGGCTCTCTGGTGAAGAGAAATAGACAAGATAGTAGTTTAGCCCAACTAGTAGCACTCGCTATAAAACTGACTATGACGTCAGCGTTATTGAATCCATTGCATAGTTATGAAAGCTCTAGTATAATGCCACTTGTTATAACGTCTTCAGTGGACTGCTGTTAGTTTGCAGGTTTCTCAACGGTGTTACCAGCTTCATTTCCTCAGATAACTGCTAAATACAGCGATAGCCGAGCAACACATCCATCAGACTTTGAACAATTATTAAAACAGTGCTTGACATTGCCGGTTTCTCGAGACTTCACAGCCTAATCATAGCAAAATAAAACATACAAGGAAGTAGCAAAAAACCATTTCAACAGGAGTTTATTTACAAGTGTACATTGGAGTTGTTTCACCAATAAAGTAGTGTGCCACACTACCATTAATCGGGATATACTGTACGGTGTTGGATATTCTGAGTGTACTAATCAGGAGCACGAATATCAGCATTTTTTAATTTTTTTTATGTAATAGTTTGCGAAGTGAAAAATTAAGAGGAATAGTTAAGTGGTAAAACAGGTGACAACTGTGTAAAGGAAAAAAGTGAATACCTAAAGTAAAGAATTTTGCATTTACTGTCATTTAGTTAAAACAAGCAATATCGTAAAGTAAAAATACTTACCTTGAAAACACAAAGCAAAATGTATTTATTTATGAAAAAATTACAACGGGGCTAAATTCATTGCTGTCTTATTGTAAATTGGTGCTGAAGTACTTTTATTTAAATGCATTCATTAAAAAAATTAAGTGGTGAAAAAGTTATCAAAAAAATATTTACTTCCCCACAGATGAGAATAAAATGTACTGCCACGAAGATAAGGGGTTAAAATGGCATACAGCCGCTTCACAGTATATCTGATTTGATATGGGCCAAAACATGTATGTTCATTGGACGCTGCAGTTACAGACACTTGTCACAGATTGTGTATGTGGTTTTGAAAAGGGAGCTCGTATTAATGGATAAACAGCTAAGAGAAGCCATGTTTTCCGCTGTCTTTTTTTTGAGGGAAATAAGACTTTTCTAGGAAAATGGACAGCATACTGAAATTATGTAGTTGTATCCTTGAAACACAACATGCACTTTTTTTTACTAAGGTTCCTTTACTGGTTTTAAAGGCTGTAATTAAGTTATTTCTTTTTTGAACTGGAGCCAGAATCGGATGATCCAGGGGACTGGCCGCGGCGCCTGAAATCACACAAACACCATGGGAAGAAGAACAAAGTCAGCAAGTTTAGCAATTAAAACTCACTTATGCATAGTTGAAAGTAAGTACAAGGTCACAAAATATAAAGACAATGTAACAAGGTAAAATGTGAAGATATTTCTGCAAATCTGAATTCCCTTAAGCGAGGCGACAGATGGCTAATATTTGACAGTGCCATTGTGGTATTCCACAGAAACCCAAACCTTTCGGACGAATGTGATCTAGAACGTCGCCGCTTTCCCTCTCCAGATGAGGACCTGGAGCGACTGCGCTTCTGTCCCCTCTCTGGTGAGGAGGAAGGTGAGCGGGACCTCTTCTTGGGAGAGGAGGAAGGAGAGCGGGACCTCTTCTTGAGAGAGGAGGAAGGTGAGTGGGAGCTCTTCTTGAGAGAGGAGGAAGGTGAGCTGGACCTCTTCTTGGGAGAGGAGCCCTTTCCAGACCTGGAACTGGATCTTTTAGGGGGAACATCAAGCACTGAGTTCAGTAAGGTCAAGACAGCATCTCAACAGTGTGGGTATTTATCAAGTTTCATAGATTAAGGACACGTATCTATAGATTAGCAGTACTGAGAACATTTGAACCAAAACCAATGATTAGCTTCCTCTGGATACAATGAAAGTGAGCACCAGTGTGAGATGCTTGATGAAGACCCCCAGATGTCTATTCAGACTTTTGAGCCGTGGTAACATTCAAATGTAGTTCAGTTCATACACAAACTGCATCTTTTAAGCTCTCTGGCCTAATTGAAACATTACAAAAAAATACATCAAAATGATTGACAAATGTCAGGACAATTTTAGTATTTTCCAAATGAATTCAGACCAAAATGACTATCTGCAGAATGAGAAAGAGGACTGTAGTGGATTTAGTCAGATCCAGTCTTTGTTCAAACTTGAGTTAGGGAACAGGACTGTTTTGGAGCTTTCAGCCTCATACATACACTCTCTAAGGGAGAGAGTGTATGTCACCTCATTCACCTGGAGTGGGACCTCGAACGAGATCCTGACCTGGAACTGGATGAGCTTCTAGAGCGGGACCTGAGAAAAAACAAAAAAAAACAACCTTTCCAATATTTCCTTCACAAGAATAAAACCGCTTGATGGTTCACACAGCAAGGCACATGATTTAACTGCATAGAAATGTTGAGTAAAACTATTCTTGGCTTACTGATAAGCAGATATTCTGAGCAATAAAATAAGCATTTGGGGTTTGGAAAAAACAAACAGTAAGACAACTAAAAACTGTAGAGGTAACAAGTGCCAACACTGAACATGAGTGCATTTCAAGACTAGGATAAGAACAATCATTGCATTTCTCCTTATCTTAAGCCATGGGCGTTTAAAAAAACAATAAAAAAGAGTTTTGCAGAAGAAAATACAGTTTGCACATCACATTTGTAACACCAGACGGGGGAGGGTTGATAAAACAAAAAACAATATATTATCAGAATACAACATGTAATGTATGTTGATCAGTAAATCAGAAGGAAGATTGAGCTGATACTGACATTTTGCCCGGAGTTACCCTTGACCTGTACCCTTTACCTGGACCTCGACTGTGAACTGGAGCTTGAGGAGCGCGAAGATGAGCGGGACGAACCCGACTGACTGCCCTTTTTCTTAGCAGGCTTGTCCTCATCGTCACTGGCATCCAAGTCGTACTTTGACAGGTCTCCCTCGCCCTCTCCTTCTTCATCATCATCATCATCATCCTAAGAAGGAAGTGTATAATATTCCATTGTTGTGGGCACATTTTATAGTACTTGCATTTCTGAATGTCCAGCTCCAGCGACACAACTTACATCCAATTTGTATTTGGAAAGGTCACCCTCTTCTTCTTCTTCTTCCTCCTCCTCCTCCTCTTCCTCATCTGGAACTTTTGCTACTTCTTTCTTTTCACTTTCCTTTGAGGGTGGTGTGCTGCCGGACCTTCCACGAAACTTTTTCTTTTTCCTACCAAACTTGGACATTAACATAATCTTGTGTGAAAATTACATTTGACAAAGAAAAATGTAGTTAAATAATTTCAGGACACATCTAAACATTTGTATGCTTACATGCAACTTACAGTAGGTCAGCAGCATTGTTTCAATAATCAAAACAGTAAATTGTCAAGTGGAACTCACTTCATCATATTCACCATCAGAATCCTCCCGTTCAATGTATTCCACATTCTCTCTTTCATTGAAACCTCCACCATAGCCTGAAAGGCGAAGAGGAAAGTCAATCAATAACCATCTTTAAAGATGTATTAAAAACTGGAAAACTATACATCTAGTTAGTTACCCGTTCTTTCTTCAAGCTTGGCATACTTTGGGGTGTTACACATGTTGCACTCTGACCTCCTAGCCCAATTGACATTGCCGCATCTGTGTAAGGACAAAAGGAAAGGAAAAAATCTCAACACATTTTAAGAAATACATCTCAACACATTACAAAAATAATAATATCTTTCTCAACTTGCTAAACTTCAAAGTTGTATGATGTTTTTCACTCATAAGAAACACCTTTTTCCATTTGCACCAGTGTCTGGACAACGAAACATTTTTGTAGTTCCTTATAGTTTAAAATAGACACATACGTTTTGCATTGCCAATCATTTGCACTGAAGAGGCCTCTGCTCTTCTCAGCCAGAGTTTTCCCAATCTCTGTTCCTCCAGCTTTCATCATCTTTGCCTCTGTGGTTTTCTCTGTGCAAGCAAAAACAAAACGAAGGCATTTAATACATCTGCTTTGCGACAGTATGTATTAAACGTCTAAAACATGTATGTATTTGTATAAAGGACTCACCCATACCACATCTGTTACAACTTGTTCTTCTAGCGAAGTTCACGTTTCCACACCTGCAAAAGCATACACAATAAATACATTGTGAACAAAGATATGGCGTGAGCTGGTCACTTCGTTATTCAGGCACAGGCAAAGTGTGCTGCAAAAAAGATGAGTAGTGTAGGTGTATTAATGGTGCATGTGCCACAGCGTTGGCACATGAGACGTGATACAGTCTGTGTCAAAGGCCTGTGCACTGACGGCAGCAGCAGGCTTGTCGTTCATGGAAGACGTTTTTAACGCAGTTTCTGTGCAACACGACACTGCTCTGTTTAAGTTAGACTCCAAACTCATGACAACTTGGCTTGTACAACATTGTAAATACCGCCCCTCAATAGTGAGTGGGACTCTCACCCAACCTACAGAAGCTAACGACAGCTAGCTTAATGTCTTACAAGTCTGCGCACAACGACAACTATTGGAAACTCGCTGTCACGTAAAATCCAAAACAAGTCTCCGACCCGAAATGCTTAATTTAGTCGCCGTGTTTATCCAGTTCATAATGCAGTAAATTAAGGAAGACGCAAGGTAAATGTGTACTAAGCTAGTTTGCGTTAGCGTAAAATGCTAGAAGGCCGAAGCTAACCACCGTTTGCATGTCAGCACGACCAGCAATTTAAGCACAACACGTGTTGCTACGCTCATACGTGAAATGGAGAAAAACTCATCTAAATGAGAGCAGCACTCACTTCTTATCAGGACAAATCCAGTCCCCGTCGCTAACTCGAAAGCTCTTCCCTGACATGGCTGTGGCTGTTAGCTAACGCTAGCTCGTTGGCAGGGTGTGCTCTGAGTGCTCATGCAGCAGCTAGCTAAACCCGGCGCCTCCTCCTCCCTCGGCTGATGCCTTCAGGTGCAGTTCGGTAGCACTATAAACTCGTCTTTCCTTTGGATTTTATTTTTCACATAACTTTAACCAAAGATAATACATTTGCAATAACTATTTGATTATTATTATTATTATTATTATTATTTAAATCAATTATATTTAGATGTATTTAAAAAAAAGTCACTTTACGACAAATTTTAAACGAAATTATCGTTACAATATTCTGCTTCTCCCACCCCCACGGAAGACCCGAATGCATCATTAACAAACGAACCATTGAGATGGTAAAATAATAGTCCCCTTCAAACGTGGTGGTGTGGTATTAGCCTTGAATGATTGTTTTACTCAATCAATACAAGATAACAGTAAAACGGTATGTCTTATGAATACATCAGTAAGTATGTAAGCTCTTAGCAATGCAGATTCCAACATATAAAGTAAACTTAATCTCTTTCTAGCTAGCCAATAGCAGCCCATCATATTTTGTTAAATACAAAGCTTTACCAAATAATGTGCACAAGTTGTCAAATACTATTTGTTTATTAAATACATTGTTTTAAAAAATAAATACATTACCTCTTTAAGAGGGAATTTATAAACAGATGGGTCAATTATTAATATTAGGATTTAGAAAAACTGAAAGTCTGCATTCACTTGGTTGATTTACAATGTTGAACCTCCTTTGAGTACATTAGGATAGAATATACTAAGACAGTGGCTGTCAAGGACAGTAATTTAGCTCATGACTGATTCTAGATCTGTTTGGAATGATGGATATTGTTAATTTAGAATCCAAATCTAGAAATATGAAACCTTGATCTTTTCAGTTTTGTTTTCCTGCAAGGCCAGTATTAGCCACTAGATGGCAATTAATGCCAACGTTTAACACTGCACATGTTCATTAACCCTCCTATTTTGGTCTTCTGCTCACAGGTTCCCAATGATTTTGCATGTTCATCTAAATCAGGACTATATAACGTAAGGTGATGTGAAATGTAACTTTTAGGACGGGTAGATTGTGTGTATTTTTCTGAATGCAACGTACAAATGAATTTCATAAATAAACAATATACTTTTGAATAACTATTCAAAGCAGGAGCAATTATTATTACATTTGGATTAAAATTTATTTTGTGTTTTTGGGAGAATATGCTCTTCTTTTACTGTCACCCACAAACATATTTAAGAGATGATTAGTGTTCATTTTTTTAAGTGTAGTAGTCTTTGGAAATTAATCAAATGTTCTGGAAATATGCGACATATCAAACAATTGATATATTACATATCATATTATTATATATTGTTCATTGTATTCACATTGTTTTGCAAAAAGAATTGTCAACCATATTTTGACCTTGTAGGGTCAGTCCAATGACACTTCATAATTCTTTGTTAGATACTATTACTGCTCTTAATGTCAGAGTAGTTAAGATGCAGGAAGTAACACCTCATATGTTGAGAGGTAAATTATATTATTAGGAAGTAGGAAATGCTGCACTGTGATAATACTTTAAAAAATGTAGATAGACAGCAGAGTTTGGGCTGCTGTAGAAGTGCCCTTGTCCACCCAATCTGCTGCTGGTCAAAGTCAAAGAGTCTTAGAGGTCACTGTCACAGCTGGTACATGAACCTAAGGCCACACAAGAAGCCATTTCAGGGTTTCAACTGGAAACTATTACTTTATTTTCATTGCCCTCTTCGCCCTCTTTTCCTGTTGCCTGTTTTTACAGGGCTGAAATGTTAGTTGATGCATGTCGTTTATGTCTTGGACAGTACACTCGAGATGAACTGAACAAGACTTTTTAATCATACATCGTTTTAATTCTCATGTATCTGTTAGGAAGACATGCACTTGATTTATGAGCCCCACACTAGGTTTATTCTGACTAGAGGCCAGCAAAAATAAGGTATCAGAGGGGAGACAGGCGCATTTCCGTTAAAGAAAATGACTCTATAATTTACACACAGAAGCCAGACGTGCAATATTGCATGAAAACAACAGCCTCCACACACACATATTGTTATTTGTTCACGATGAGGCATCCTCTCAGTTTTCTTTCCGTCATTGAAGTCCTGTTTCTTAAAGGAAGCCTCTATTCCTCTCACTGATGATGCAGGAGCCATCGACCCTCACAGGTTTAAGTGAGGATGTCCTTTCTGCTGGCTTTCAGTGTTGCACAAAACAGAGTGAGCAGAGATATGAAGCAAATGAAGCCATGAATAACTAATAAAAAGATCATTGCCAATGTTGTGGTATGTTTGTTCCCGGCACAGAGTTTTATGAAAGATTGAGCGAGGAGTCCAGCGATTAAACAGCACTTAGGTAAACAACGTCCAATTACATTAAAGAGGCTTCATCGGGGGTAATGCCTTCTTAACTTCACAGTTTCCTTTTCTGGCCAATGTACAGCCCACCAGCTGATTATGTCCAGGGGTCAATAACACTACTAAGAGAGATTTTTCATGGTGTCAATGAGGCTTTGGCTTGGCTGACACCGTTTTCTAGCCCAGTGGCTGGTTACGGCTGAAGGTTCATGCACAGCAGAGTCTCTGACAGGGAAAGGCAGCCATGTACATAGGTTTGGAAAAACCTGCAGTAAACCACAAGGGCTTTCCAATACTGACAGATGGCAGGGAGTTGTTCCCCGAGAAAATGGGTACTGTGAGGTGTTGGAAGCCGGTGGACGTTGATACACCCACTGCTCTTATCTTAGTATCATGATTCAGCATTAATCACAGGATGACAAGTCCACTCTGGGGCTGTTTGTTAAGTAAATTCAATTTGATTATGTGCCCTTACGAGGCATGTTTATGTGTCTATTTATTTCTGCACATTTTTCAGAGGACAGTCCCAACAAAGCCAGGGAGCTGGCCCTGTGTTCACACTTTAGCAGTGTGTGTAGGGGCAGAGGAGGAGGGTGGGGGGCTGTAAGGTGCCAGCAAACCCCATCAGAATTATATAACACAGACTACTGCACAGTGAAACAGCTTGTGCTGGGAGAATGCGCCGCTGCATTGTGCCGTATCTCACATCCTCTCATCCGGTCCTTATCACTAAAGCACATTCATTTTGGGAGCCAGAGAGCACACATTTTAGAATCCTGTCCCTCCACTTGTTGTAAAAGCAATCTACATGTGTAAAAAACGATAGTCATAAATCTACTGTTTAGCAGTAATGTATTGCAAGATGGAGCGAGTTTGACTGGATCATCAGGTTTGATTGTATTATTGTCAATCATTCATCCACTGGTGCTGATAGTTTGAAGCTAATTTATCTTTTTTTGTCAGAAAATGTTTATGTTTTAAAGTTTGGTAAAATTCCACCATGAAGGAGAACCTTTTCATAATCACATGTTTGTAACAATCAGATTTCGAAATAGCAGAGGATCTAGACTAGAGCATTCATGACTGACAATACTAATGTGCCAAGTCTTGCTGATCTTCACTGACCCGAAAACTGGAGGAGTGATGCTGGCACAAAGTCTGAGACCAGACGTTGTTCTTCAAATGCAATCCGAGAACCCCACAGATATATCTTTTTTTAAGGGGCAAGCATGTATCTGTACAAAATACAATGTCTATACCGCTTGCTTCCATTAAGGCAAGGCCAGCGGGACGTTGTCCAATGTCATTTCTCAAATGATTTTGTCAGGTCTGTCTCGCAAACTCTTGTTTAATTGCAGCACATCACTTTTGGGGATCTCTTCAAAAGTAAAGAAATCAATGTCTCTCCTGCTCCAACCCCGGGCAAAATAAAGTGAGCATCACTCACTCTGCACCCCTTTGTGTCAAAATAATACTAGTTCCATTGACAAATATCTTGTAACCCTTTTAATAGCTCAATTGAGTGTAATTAGAAATATTGTATGCTTATTGTTTTTGGCCCAAAGCTGTTTATATTCATCTAATGATAATATAACCGTGAAAATGCTTCATACTGAATAAGCCTTTAATCAATTATGAAACATAATTCGTGAAACCATCTTCTCAATTTCACATTTGCTATTATTTCCCTCCTCACAAACAGTGTTTTGTTTTTGGGATGTTGTGTATTCTTGTGGCAGAGAAGAGAAAATGAAAATTAGAGAGTGAGGGGAAATTGACAGATTGACAGAGAAAACGAAAGCGGAGATGGGTTCACAGTAAACAATACTCTGTAGATAGACTGTAATTAAGTGACCTGACTCTAATTAGAAGCATTATGTGGTGAAATTGTTTTTCTCATTTGACGCACTCAACCATGCATTTGATCCCACATTTTTTCTCCCAGTATCTTTAACCTCCCCAAATTCATTGCCCTTTATTCACTTCAAGTTTCATGTCACCACCTCTCTGCGGGCTGACAGTTACTGAGGAGGTAATCTGATTGCAATAGGACAATGGCTAATGCCAGAAAATGGGAAGCAGCTTCGGCGCAGCCTTGGCCTATGCGTCATCTGGCTCTGTTCTTGCCAGTGACACAGTTCTGGCAGTGGCGTGATTAATGTGATAGGTGGAATTTGTCTCGTTATGTTGACACCGGTTAATAAATGCCTTGTAAACAGCCAGTCGCAGCTGTTAATGCATCATCATAATCCAGGATTAGGAGGTGCCAGGCATGGCCAATAAATGCAATTAGGCACTGACAAAATGAATTCGCCCATAGTCTGACTTTCCTGCGCCCTGTCCATTCTGGGGGAAGCTCAAGTGTGTCGTGTGATTCTCCACAGGGTCGCAGGGGGATAAGCGTGCTGAAAATCTTAAATAAAGAATATCTAACTTCATTTGCATTATCTACAAAAAAGATTTGTGGAATATTAACTCCAAATTGATTGAAATGAAAACAAATACTCCTGCTTTGCTCCCCTAATCTATTTGGAAGCACGAACAAAGGAGTCAGCTTTGAGGAAAACTGTAGCCCAAATTAATATACAGTTTGAAAATATTATCAAGCTAAAACTCATCAAGCAAAGGATGGATTTTTTTTCTAAAACTCTCAGAGGACTGCCAAGACAGGTGACTTTTACACGTGACTGGTTGTTAAAGAGGTCACCAAGACAGCCATTAATTTCCTGTCAGTCCGCTCTGATATGCTTCGTTGGTGGAAGTTGTGATGCATTTCTTCATGTTTTTGCTCACTCTTTTTAGCACCTGGTACTTTGGTCTGATGTTTTTCTAAAGATTAAAAAGCACCCCAATCACTTGCCCCTCGCACCCAGTCAGCCCGTCCTATTACCAGAGTGATGGTCAATTGAGATGATCAATTTGCATAATGGAGCATTAAATTGGGCCCATCACAAGCCACCTCTCAGCGGCCTGCTCCCATGGAAGGCTCACTGAAAGTGGCAATTGCTCTTGAACGGGTGGCATGTGTCCTCCTTGCTGGAGTATTCCTCCACCATGCAGGATGGTGAATAAAGCCCCAGTCACTGAATAATGTAGGCTCTTATTCATGAGTAATTTTGTGCCGGATTGAAAAGTTCATGCTAAAGGAATCTAAAGACTTAAAATATTAAAGTAGAATTAAAACCCTCAAAAGACTGAGATTTTTCACTCACATTTTCTTTTGCCATATTGTCATATATGCATTGCTAGAAAAAAGTAGAGCTCTCATTAATCATTCCCAATGTGATCTCTCGCTTTTTAAAAAAGCTGCATTTCTTCAAAGTGTCAAAAATCATCACATGTGCCAATCCATTACCATTAGCTTAATGATGTACTTAATTGCAATGTCCATCCTCATAGTGACCACTGGTCATTTCTTGGACACAGAGCAGATCATTTTGATTAACACCCACCAAGGAAATCTAAGGCCGTTATGTTAGGCAGATTAGTTGAGCTTTTAAGAAGCATGTCAAAGCCTAAGGACCTGTGACGAATTGCATCCAAGGAGCTGTTCAGATCTGAGGCCGCCGGGCTGTGATTGATGTGTGAGCTGTGTGAGTGGCGGGCAGGAATGAGATAGAGCTGTCATGGCCTTCCTCTCCACCATGTTGCCTTTGTTTGAGGGGTTTCCTCTGGGGGGAGTGCTGTCCAGTGAACAATACTGGCCATTTGTAAGTGCCCATTTGGTACGGTGAGAACCAGTGGCTGGCAGCTAAAGCAGATTGGACTCAGATGTTTAAACAACCTCATACACATATCAGGTCATTTTAAAATCAATTGCATGTACAGACAATACAATAAAAGAAGCCTTTTACTGTATATATCATATACTCTTCATGGAGGGGTTGCTGAGTGTACAAGTGATTTGCTCTTGTCAAGAATAGTAACTGCAAAACTTTAATTCCCATGAGTGAGTGCTACCTTTCCCTGCCAGAGGCAGCCTGCTGGGCTGCTGGCAGCCTATCAGCCGCGGACTGACAAGTGATTGACATTAAAGAACTATGGGATTCAGAGGTAGTTGTGAGGCATTGGTCTGATACGATTATATAATGCTTTTGTCAGTGACATTGCAAGCAAGCAAGTCTGTTTGTGTCTGTCTTGTCCATGTGGGTCTGTGTTTGGAGCCTCGCACAGCCCGGTTGGTGGAGGGATTAATTGCTAAAGCTCTGAATGCATGAGTGCGATCTAATTTACCTCCATCAGTTGATACACAATAGTAAAGGTCCCTTAACAGGCACTGGTGAAATACATCTGAAGGTCTCATTCCCATTTGGTGTCTGGTCTGGTTAGTACAAGTGAACCTGGTGCCAGAGCAAAAACATCCTGCTATCTGACTGGTATTGAACACTTTCTTCATTCCATTCTAAATGTCACGCCCGAAAGACAACATGGCTGAGTATTTGCTCCGGTACGCTCCAGATCCATAACATTTGCATAAATGGAGAATCAATTATTCCAGCCCTGATGGAGCTGATTATGCACAGACAATAAAGGCACGAGGAAGAAGTCATAATTACAAGATGACCTATGTCGCCTTTCTACCACATCGCCACGTGTACCACCACCATGTTGGTATTTCAAGGGTGAGCCGGTAATTACCTGATAAGAGCTGCTGGGAAAGAGGGGGAAGCAGAGCAGAATGTCCCCTTTTCACATATTTTACAGCACGCTTGCATTGCAACATGGACAGAGTCGGTAACTGCTGCAATAGCCTTATACCCACTCAACACGCTAACAAGACGCAATCATCATACACATCCACAGCAAAAATGTTGACTCCTCAATTTACATTCAATGTCAAATTTAACCGATGTGTCAGATTCTTCATACTGCTGCCCATTTGATGATAATATCCAGTGTAGCGCTCTGTGGGCTGAGGAATACAATTCAAATGGCTCTATCTCCCAAGGCAGAGGTGCTGTGAGGTGCCAGCCACTCAGCAGCACAGCCCACAACCATAGTGCACACAAGTGGGTCTTACCACTTCCATGTCATGCCTGTCAGAATGAGAGAGGAGGTAACAGAGAGGCAGATAGAGCGGAGAAGGGCAATATGTGTGAAAGAGAAGAAGAGGGGGAGGGCTTCAAGCCTTATATCTACGCTGAGTAAAAACCCAGCTCATAAAATCATCTCTGCTGGATGCCAGGGGAAATGTCACAGAGGTAATATTAAAGAGCCACAATGACTATTCGCTAAATGAGAATCGTGCACACGTTTTTTATACTGATCAGGACCAGGAGCACCTTCTGCGCCATTAACTCTTCGACTAATATCATCCCACAGTTCCATGCCTCATCTATGAATTCATGCTTTCTAAGAGACCACCAAGCATGTGAAGCAGAATCATACTTTAAGCTTTGACTTTAAAGACTTGTTGGGAGTCGTGGTGGGAAAAACACAGCCTGGTTCACTGACTTACGAGTGATATTAGCATATGCGTTGCAAGATGTTGTAAATTATTTACGTCTCTGGAAACACAGCATCGTCTTTTGAGGACGATTTTAAAGGTTTTCCTCTCTCGACCCTCGTAATAATGTTGACTATATTAGCCAGAGCAAGCGGTATGAATGTGTGTGTGTGTGTGTATATATATATATATATATAGAGAGAGAGAGAGAGAGTGAGAGAGAGAGAGAGAGAGAGAGAGAGAGAGAGAGAGAGAGATGTAGATGTAGATGTAGATGTAGCTATATATAACAGAACATTTGCAGGATGTATACTGTTATCTCTGTCATCACGGTTAGATCCTAAAGCATAAATGGGGTTGCTGAGCAACTGTGTGGATTTTGTTGTAAGTTGATGAATAGAAACATACCGTAAGAAGAAGACACTTTGGTAATACAGTATTTGTTTCTTGTTTTATCCAACTGATAGAAGTTGTGCAAAATGAGGCTGGCCTGCTTGCTTTCTTGATGGACATAATAATAGATACGGCCTAATGGTGTACAGTCAAATTGTTGGAGACTGAATTTCCTTCTTGCACAGCTCAGTCCCAAACTTCCTTACAAATCATGCCACATTGCTTCCACCTTTTGAGACAGCTGGGCACAATTGTGTCTGGCAGATGTCAAGGCATCCTGGCAGAGCAACACAAATCTGGGACAGTTGGACTCAGTCAACAAGCAGACGGGCTATCTTCTAAATCCTTGCCACCACAAGAGGACACTGTTGATGTGTCAGCCTGCAGGCTTGAACATTAATTTTGATCTCCAAACTGTTGTTTTTAATTCAAACTTCTTAAGTTTAACATAACAGGCTTTAAGTTGAAAAGGTAAGTGGAAATATGCTTTCATCAACATTGGTAAATTGGGTTATAAAATAGTTGAAAAGCTTCTTATTTCATATTCTATCTGAGATCGTGAGTGTGTGTGAAATATAGTGACAGGCTATATGGCTAGCTGTTTCGCTCTCTAATAACCTCTGTTGAAATGAGAGGTTTGGGGATTGCAATAACAGCCGATTATCACTCTGTGTTATTGTGATAAGCCTGCAAAGAAAACTACACAGAGACACAGGGCATGGCCAATTATGGATATGAAAATCTATTCATTGAGTCAAACCTTATTCTTTTCAGACTGTAACAGCCTGTCACAATAGATATCCTCTGCTGATTCCCAAATTACTTCCTGTCATGTTGATACAGATACAGGTTTAGTCGAAGTCCATGGGTGTGGTGAATTATAAATATGGATGCCTAATCACTGAGCAAACACTATTAGGCAGCAGTGCATTATTCTCTCATTCCCATAAACATCCAGTCATATTCACAGTCATTCATGCTGCATGAATGTCCATGTGGGTGTATAATTATCAATGGAAAAAGTACGGACAGAGGTTTCCTATTCATGACACCTTATCTCTCTGTATTTCACTCAAACAGATACAGATGTCAGTGTTATATGTTTCATAGGTGCCATTGTAGGCATTTGATGGCTGAAAATTATGATTTATTCCCTGCATTTCCATAAATATCCTATCATATTGTTACAAAATGAGGTTTAATCTGTGACTGTGACAAGTTATCAATGTGGACACTTAAATATAGTGTCTTCTTCTGGAACTCATGCACTGTCAATTTAAAAATGTTCTGGATGTGTTTAAGGTGATACATCACTCTGGACAGCTAAATACAGTTATTTTTCCTGGAATATCGCACTCACTTTGTTCCAGATTTTAACTATTGACTAATTAAAAATCGCACACCCATACGACATAACTTAATCATATACATACGTGTGCGTAGGTCTCCATAAGAAATGATATGCACTAATTATAAACATACGTGTGTATACGTCTCCGTAATGAATTATATGCACTAATTATATACATATGTATGTGTGCGTCAACGTAAGAAATTATATGCACTAATTATATATACATGTATTTGTGCGTCTCTATAAAAATGTATATGCACTAATTATATACGTACGTATGTGTGTGCCTACATAATATATGATATGAATTATACTAATTATCTTTGCATACTGTTTCCACACTAGTGTACCAATAATCGATGTACTTAACTGTTTTGTACTCACAGGAAAAGATGCAATATGTGCACTAACATGCATCAGTCCACCAGCAACTCGGGAAGGTCGCTGACCTGCCTGTTGCCTGGCAACCAGACGCTGACTATACGGCTAGCAAGTCCTGTGAGATATAGACTAGTCTAGTATATAAATCTTGTAAAACCACAACTAGTTTTCTTTTGGTATAAATTAAACTAATGAGAAATAATGTTAATTATTTAGTCAATTAGTGTTCATTAGTGGGACTCAATTAGTGTTAATTAGTGAGCTTTAGAGGAACTGGTTTGAAGAGCCATCTAGCTGTTCCCTTTTATCCAACACACAGTATGAGAGCAATATCAATCTTCTCATCTGAGTCTCAGGAAGTGAATAAGTGTTTTCCAAAATGTCAAACCATTTATTTAAACTTCAAATATAAAAAAGGAAAATAATGCTTCAAATGCTTATTTTTGTGGTTCTTTAACTCAGCATGTACAATTATTTTACCTTTTTTTTTTGAGACTGTGAGTATCTTTTCTTTTTCCGTATACTTTGTCCGATTACTCCAAATTGTCTTGGATTACGGGAATTGCTGCATCAAAACCAAACATCATAAATAAAACACATTAATAAAGACACACATGCAGACACAGGCCTGAGATGAAATAACCAAGCAAATTAGTTCACTCTATTAAAAAGAACAACCTACCTAAATGCATAAAATATAGCAAACAAACATGTCTGAATATGAAGGGTTACAAACTGACACACACGTGGTGCCCCTGTCTATCCTCCAGGAGTTTCCCATTGATAGGTTTTAACGGACGGAAAATAAATGCTTGTAATGACCCTGCACCTCCTTTAGATAAACTCCCGTTGGCCTGCTGAATAGTCGGCTGCTCAAACACGTCTTGAGGGGGTGAAGGTGTTTATATTATCTTCCATGCCATCGTAACAAACCGCAGGTAAAGTCACAACGTAAAATGGAAGCTTAAAGAATGAGCACAGTATTCCTGCAGAAACCAGAAGTACAATGGAGACGCTGATGGATTCTCACACAGCAATTTGAAAGCCTAGTAAATATTCAAAAGAAGTGAATTGTCTGATGTCATTTATGGCATGAATGACATTCCTTCAGTTTTTGGGAACATTGATGGGGACATGATGCTTGTCACACCAGTCCAGGAACACTTCAGCTGTGTTGCTGGTAATGTTGGAGTAAACTGAGTGGATGTGTCACTACAAACCGATGAGGTTTATGGATGGCACGATCATTCATATATGAAGGAAACAATAAGGATGAGCCGACTGATCCTTGGGGAGCTCTCGTACTAGCTTTCTGTTGGTGATACCACACTTTCTCTCTGCTACCCCATCAAACTCCACTCACATTATCGCTGATCCCGATACGAAATGTCAGGATTCACCAGATACGTATCGCTCGTCTCCATGGAGGTAAAATAGTGGAATGTGTTACTGTTGCTCTTTAACCTCTGTATAATACTCTACATGTCACCAATCCACTTTCCACCAATACTGCTCCCAGCTTCTTTTCTCATCATCACGGGGCAGGTTCCCATGAATGCACGCTGACCTCCATGTCTCCTCAGTATGCAGGAGGCGTGTGTGTGTGTGTGTGATTGTGTGTGTGTGTCAGTGTGTGTGTAGGAGTGTTTCTATGTACACAGCGGTCAGGGTGGCAAAGCACAGATTGTGTGATAAATCTAGATAGGTGTTCTTTTGTGAAGGCTGATTCGTGACAGTGATATTTTTAAGCTGAAGCTGTTAATAGCAAATGTGACATTTCATTGTTTCTATTTTTTTAAATTATTGGTACATTTGCAGGAGAAAATGGAATTAACAAAGTGTCACTCGAAGTTACAAACAGAATGACACATTGATGTACTTTGTGAAGTGGGTATAACTTGTGTCCCTAGATTTGGCTCCAGTTTGAACACTTACACTACCATTCACCATAATTTCTCACTGACAGGTGCAGTGTTTCACAGCTGTAATTTTCTATCAGCTGTGATGTATTGCAATTTTTTTGTTTTACACGAGTTAGACTTTGGACACTTGAATAAAAAGGCTTGAAGGCCCTGAAAACACACACTCCTGATAAGTATTAAATTCATAACAAAAATATAATAAAATATACAAAGAATGTTTTTGGATTGGCATGTATGTTTTAATTGGCTTTTAAGTCAATATTGTGCAGTATATACACACATACATTTAGCTATATCAAGTTTCTCATTCTTTAGAAGATTGAACCAGATAGTCTATATTGTCTTGCATCGCATTGTCTGGTTTTTGTGTGCATATGTGATTGTATAATTTGTTTGAGTGTTAGTGTGTACGTTTCTCCCTGGCATACTATTTGGTGTTTGTGGTTACAAGTACTTGCCTGTGTTTGTGTGTGTGTGTGTGTGTGTGTGTGTGTGTGTGTGTGTGTGTGTGTGTGTGTGTGTGTGTGTGTGCAGCACAGACCAACTGACATGGCTGTCAACTTGGCCAAGGCCCAGTAAACCACATCCAAACATGCACAGCTGTTGCGACTGTCCTCTGTGGCAATCCTGACACACTTTCATTCTGAAATACACACTTCCAGTTAATTCTGATTCCATTATGGGCTAACCCCGAATCATGTTGGTAGTATGTGGGAAGAGCATACGTGGGAAGAGCAGGTAGCGTTGCACGTTAGAGAGCGTTGGTTTCCCACATCTTCGCCTCATTACAATGCCTTTGATGAATTCATCACATCAGGGTTGGCTAATGAGTTTGAAAGGCGAGTGTCTGCTTTGCTCAGGGCTTGCTGACAGCAATAAAAGCCTGCAAGCTCTCTGCTGTGATGCCTTAGATGTGGAGTGGCCTTGTCAGGGTTTGACAGCTCTGCACGATAGAAAAAACTCACTGAATGCACTCTTTGTTATGAACTAATCAATCTGAAACTGATCATTAATTTAGCTTTCGACATTTCAGCTGGTCCAATGACTCTTTTTTTTTTTTTTTACCCCTCTCCTCTTTGGTGCTGCGTGTGTCTGGTACAGTAATTATACATGAACTTGTCATCCCTGCCACCTGCTCTTTGGATCTTTGTTCATTCCTTGCTTTTGTTTGGCATTTCTGTGTGTTGTTTTTTATGATGTAAAGCTCCTACTTGCAAAATGTCCTGCACATCCTACATTACTGAAAATCTAATATTATCCATGCTACTTGCCAATTTTAATTTTTACCATTCTGACTATTCTGATTGGGTTGGTCCTCATTGCTTATCAGAAATATGTCACGTGTCAAATATGTCATCAGTCCCAAAAGGGAGGTTGATCTTAGTCCAGAGAGGTGGTTGGATCACTCTGACACATTTTAATCTTGGGCACTTGATTGCGGTATACCAAGCAATCCCCATGGAAATAATCTTGGATTATCCCATTGCAATGCTTATCCCCCACATCTCTGAAATGGATTTCCCCAAGACATCGACAAGCACAGGCTGCAGACTGCTGCACTGCCCATCATCTGTGGTGCCATCTTTGTCCATATGCGAGTGAGATCTCAGAGGATTGCGTTATGCCACTAAACACAACTCCAGCTTCTGCCAGCTTCTGCTAGACAATTGATCATGTGCCACAGCCATTGCCAGTCAGTACTTCTGTTGCTAGGCAGAACTTAAGGAGTACAACAGTCAAAGGAATACTTTCCCCACAAAATGACCACGTGTACATCAATTACTCACCCTGTGAGTGTTTCTCGGAAGTCTCCACTCTAAACAAATGATACAAAAATTTAGAAAAGTCTTGATCAATTGAAGTAAATTGTTCATACACAGCAAAACTATATCAAAACACCAATTGACAAACACTCCCACACAACTTGTGTAGTACAGTATAATACAAGTCTTAAATCTGAACAGTTTCATTGTTTGGAGCTCCACAGAACAAACTGCTGTAATAATAAAAGTATATAATAAGCTGGCACCTTTGAGACCATCCAAAAATGCCATTGGCTTAACATTGTGTTGATACTTGTGTCTATCTATGAATGGGAAAGTGTTTCTTAAAACATCAAACAGAAGGGCTAAACCTTCTTCAACCTGAAGTGCAAAGTACAAACAGACGGTATGACTGTTTGTGCTGCCCCTTGAATGACAAGTCAGAGTCAAGTGACCAGTAGGAACAGATGGACCGGAGTTGGAGGGGGCCCTGATGAACTCTGGCAGCGCCTCAAGCCCCGGTAGTGTCGCCTCGTCATAGCAGTCTCATGGGGTTTGTTCGATGTGCGTCACTGGTTCCACAAGTGGTGTCAATATGGATGTAACCCAACCTGATTCTCCAAAGTACTAAACGTCTCACCTGTGTTGGTTCTGTAATTGCTGTTGTTTGCTACCTCTCACATACCAGTTTGCAACGGGCTTTTTACAATCATGCTGATGGTGTCAGGACTCTCCACCTGACACAGATGAGCTCTGGAGCACGGCCCAGGTAGTCAATGATGAAGACTCGCCACAGGCCATTGATGAGCAGCTCTCGTCCCCAGTTCCCTCCTCTTATATACTTTCCATTTTTCCCTCCCTACCTTCGTCCTGTACACTCCTCCCTCTATGTCTCCGAGGCATGCTGCACCTGTCCCTGTACCAAAAATACCCAGGGATGCCAGCAACCCTGCAATCTGTCACCTCCAGGGCCTCGCTGACATTTTTAATCAGAAAGTGATAGGATCACTGGTACAGACGATATTTACCCCCTTAGCAAACACACTCCACATACTCAAGGCTTACCTAGGAAGGTGATTTGTGGGATCGTTGTTGTGAGAGTGGTACACACTGGTTTTTAGAAAACGGTAACAAAAACAGGAGCCGTGTTTTCACCTGAAAGCTTTTTGTCTCTGCGCAGTCTATGGTTTAGACACAGCTTTGTGGTTACCGAGACAGAAATACATCAAAGGATACATGTGATGGAGTCCAATTATTGGAGTGCTGGGATTAAAAGCCATGATTTAAAACACACTTTGCACTTTCATGCGTTCTTATTCTCACACCAAGGGGGGTCATGATTTCCTTACAGCAAAAAAAAAAGTTGTTTATGTGTAATGCTATGAAAGCAGTACAACAAACACAACACGTTAGCACATGTAAAAAAGATAGTAGTTTTTAAGTTTGATCAGAGTCCAACGTTGTCCATGCGATTACCAAAGAGCGAATTAGGAAGTGTGATGAGAAATGTTTTGTTCACACCCAGCATTCTGTATCTACTTGTGCCAGAAAGTTGGTAACATCCCATTGGCAGTTTTTAAAAATGTGTGCTGAGGGCACATTTCCCTGGCCCTCACTATAAAATATTTTGTTTGCATCATGGGATGCTGCAGCCTCGGGGAAAAATAACAAACAATCTCTTGAGCAAAGTATTCTAAATAAATCACAAATGGAAAATACATTTAGCTTTATTTATTTTTTTAACTCAGCAATGCTAATGGTTAATTAATGCAAGAGTGAACAGGAAAATGTCCCATACAGTCAGTCAGGACCCTGCTGAGGAGGAGACTCTCACACAGCCAGATGTTATCCTGAGGCGACAGATCTAGAACAGGATTCTTACCGTGGACAATAAGAGGCAAATTTATAAAATTGTCTCTGCATCTGTGCGAGAAACAGTGTGTGCCTTCATTAGTGCAGCTGTGGGCTATTGAGGCAGACAGGTGAACAGGGCAAGTAATCAAATGAGAAGTTCAAAAATCCACCACACCCACCAGAGAGATAAGCGGCACTCCTCCGACGAACTTAGCTACTGTATAATTAAGGGTTATGGAGTGTCTCTCATCTCACTATTTTCTATTGCTCTTTGTCAGAGGCAGCCTATATAGTCTGCTGTGGCTGTGTCCCATTTCCTAGATAAAAAATGCCTGGTTAAGGGAATGGCTGCCATCCTCTCTATGGTTGAATAATGGTTTGATGCCCTTGCTGTGCAGCCTCCTTGGGGATTATGTTTCAACAGTAACCTGCCAGAGTAAAGGTTGTGGCAGTAATTAAAACCAAATATTTAAGAGTTGGCCAACAGTCCAACACTGAATTTTCAGATCAGTGTGGGCCAAGCGCAAGGACCTTGTTGCCTGCCCAGGGCTCCACATGCCCCACAGAGAAAGTCGAACAGATCAAGTCAGCTCAACTCTGGCTAACCTACTGCTCTGTGAGGCTGCAGCCCTGCTGGGACCTCTTGTTATAGAGCTGTAGTCTTTCTCTCAATGTTTACTAAGGAGAGGGATGGGATGCACCGCTGATGGCTCTGAGCACTCAGCATGTTCACTGTGCTCAGTTTAAAAATGTTTTTAACTTCAGCATCAAATGGGATCTTTCCAGCAACAGCAAAATTGTCTCAAGCATCTCCTGATATGCTTGCTAAAAGCACTTCTCATGATGCACTGAGCCAAAGGCTAAATGTTAGAACTTTTAAGAACGATGCCACCCGACAATAGAAGACTGAGTTTTTCCACACCGCTTTCAGATGACTGCATGTATGATGTGGTAAAGTGGCATCAATGACTCATTCACATGAGACAAAACACAGTGTTGTCCCTCGTTGACACAGGTCACACGAAATCTGCATCTGTGTAAACGCATGTTTACACTTAACATGATAGAACTGGTGTCATTTTCTCAGATTCATTTGGTTGTATGATGGAAACCTGCACTGTACAATTATCCGACTGAAAAAAAGTCAACAACACAAGCGTTATGATTAAACTAATTATATAATTAACAATTTAATTGTATTCTCAAAGAATCATGAAGACGCTTGTGTTCTCTCTCTCTCAACCAAAGCAGAGCAGCACCAAAAGGTCAGGAGCAGGGTAAAGGTATAGGTATAAAAGTACTGGGCTTGTACAATGTGTTGTGGAGCAAGTCTTAAAATATTCAGGTGGTTGCATCCAGTTGAGCTATGGAAATGGACTGGTTTCGGAGAGTTACTGAACTTGTCTGACACAAGCAGTTCTGCTGGAGTACACTGGCTTGTTCACAAAGTAGGGTTGGAATTCACACCACCGGTTTGTCCAACATTACTACATTTCGTTAAGAAAAAGCGCTTCATCGTCTCGTGTAGTAAATATTTTTTTTAAATCCCGGTAGCCAAAATGTTACAGTGCATGTCATGTACGTCGACAGTTTGAGTCCAGACATGGACCTGTGTCGCATGGAAAGCTCCCTCTGTCACAGTATACTTTCTAATAAATGCAAATAACGCAAAATAATCATTAAAAAAGGGGAAAAAATGTCCTGTGAAACTTCAAGAGCTTCAGGTATCCAGGTCGTGCAGTCCCTTTTGAATCGAGTCAGTCTTTTGATTCACTCACCTTACAGTCAAAAATAATTCAGAAACCAGAGTCACAGGACGGCTGCCAACTCCACTCCCTGGCAGCCTTCTCCTAGAGGCAGTCAACGTCCTCTGAGGATCATCACATCCTCTTCACTATTTCTTTTAGACACTTCCCTCAGGCCAAATACTTACAACTGCAACAATTGAAAATGTTTTTTTCTTCTTCAATAATTCATACCCTCTGCATTCACACATCCCAACACTTACAAGTGAAGAATAGTGTAAGTTACAAAAAACAAACATTAACACACAAGTTCTTAACACTTCAAAAAGACTCATTATTGCACATTATTTGTATCATTTTTAGCAAATTGGTTTTACTGATTCTGTGTTGCTTGTCTACTGGCTTTACGATGATATTTTGTACGTAAGTGACAGTGTTTTAACTAGATTATTGATGATGAAAGTGTGGAGTCAACCTGTCATGTGCTGTTAGAAAACAAATACTGTTGGTCCATAAAAATTGTAATTTAAAGCTGATGTAGGGAAGCAAAGTGTAGGAATGGAAATGTCAACAATTAAAACTCCTTTGTTGTAAAGGAGCTTATGAGCCCTACTTTCAAAGTATCCCCACCAAAGAAAGACCATACACACACACACACGCAGGCTGGAAACTAAAACACAAAAACGTATGAATACACTAATGTTATGATAAATGTAAACCGCTACAGTTACATAGACTTTTCCCAATACTCTTTTGGTTCTTGTTTATAGGCTACATTTACAACTGTTTGATAATTGATCACAGTTAAATCTACTCTTTAGTGAGACATACAACCATATTACTATTGATATTTTAGTTTGCAGTAGTTAATGTGCCCCATCGTTGCTGAATACTGGCCAAAGTACTGCCATTTCCCATTTATCTTCGTGGTTGCCAAAATTGTTTTGAGGGCATCAAAGTGTTCTCTCTTGGGCTTCCTCCCACACTAGATCTTTTGCATTCTTGGACCATACAAGCAGTAGTTCTTAGGACAACGTAACACTTGTCAAGAGTCCCTTTTAAAAATGCACAAAATGACAGAAATAGTGCTACAGCCAGAGGGCCTTCATCAAATCCTCGGCCAGAGAAGCCCATTCAGCGACTGTTGTATAGAAACGTTGTTTCACCCAATCGTCGTCAGCGAGACTAACCATGTTAGCTATTGCGTTGAGGACCATTGAGTGGCCAAAAGGCCAAAAGAAACGCTGCTAAACTTCAACATTATGAGATTGAAATCTTTTGTTGTGTTGGTCTAGCCGTCTATCTGCTCCATTATACGATGACATGGTCCAGTGATAAACAACTCCAGACTAAAGCTTTTAGCTGTGGAGGGTTTGGTTGCCCTAAACAGTGGAGATGTCAGTTTGCGGTGATCAGCTCCTCGCATGTGGGCACACTGGACTTTTGCAATGCATCTCTGGGAGGAGCCAGAGTGACCTGATTTATTTTTATCGAATGGGAACACTGGTGTGCACAGACTCTCTGAGGGACAGTGCCTAAAATGAAAAATAGACAAATTTTCTGCAGGTCTAGGTTAAGGGCTCATTTTTCTCATCAGGTCATATGACAGCAGCAATAAAGTGAACCAGAGAGATCCGCAGGGCATCTAGACTGACTAGTGGGGCACTTAGTAGGGATCAAGGGCTGTCCACAGAGGTATTTAAATTGGTCAAGGGCAAAAAGGGCTAAAATAAAGTGTCCCATCAAGGCACACATTAATTATGACTAGAGCAATGTTTTTATTGAACAGGAACTCAAAAGAGTAACCCCACTGAATCTGAATATTTTAGCAAATATAGTAAAAAAAAAAAAAATGGTGCAATAACAACACAACTCAAGCGTGTTTTCAGGGCATTGTGTACCGTATGAGGCTAATTTTGTTACATGACATTATTAACATAACATCTGGGTCACTGTCATAAATATGGGGCAATTAATTGGTTTGATTTTAGGTCTCTGAAAGCAGACCCAGATCTTAAAAAAAACAGGATGTATGTATCCACTGGGGCGACACTAAATAGAAAGAACACAACCGCATTGGTCTAAAGGGACAATATAACTGTGTTCATACAGCATGCAACTGGATATGTTATGAGGTCAACACAAATGCAAGTATACAAATACAATTTATGATATTATGATTGTACTATGAAGATGTCGTTTATGTACAGGAAATGCATCATAACAAGCACACAAGCAACAAAATCTATGCTGAAGTAAATGTTTTGATAACATTTTTTACTTCTCTCTCTCTTAATAGTTGTTACTTTGTTGCGTTTCACAGCGCAGAAACTTTAGAGCACTGTTTGGGGCAACTTTTAATTACAAACTCGTACTACATGTCCTGCTTTGTGTGTGCAATTTAACGCTTGGAATTAAAATATTGATCAGCCATTTGTAAGTAACATGTCAATATTTTGGCTGGTGATGTAATTAAAAGTAATGTGTGATAGGGTTGTTTGACCATCTGCTCTTGGTGGGTAAATGGTTTTCTGATTCAACCACCACCTCATTGTATAATTCTAATTCAGCTAAGACATTTCATTTTTTAACTGCAGCAAAAAGTAAATTGTCAACATGTTTCATTTGATTTCCCCTCAAATCCCATATTTTTATATTTGTGACAAATTTGACTTATTTTCCACATTGCATATCTTAGTATTTATATTTTAGGGATTAATCTAATTCTTTTAGTATAGTACAGTATCAGATAAGATTGAATCACTTTAATAAACTTGGGACCATCTTGCAGGACCACACCAACCACAACGCCGAATCAGGTTTTTTAGCCTTCATGTTGACCTCGACTATACACCTGTAAAGTCGTGTGTCTGTAATCTGTCCACAAAAAGAGAAACATATTAAAAGATCTAGCAAAGTACTAAAACCTTTTAGGGTAACAGGACCCAAGTAATGTTGGAGATACTTCCGTAATCGTGTATTATATTCATGTAATTTGTGTACCTTGACACACTACAACATAAAATACTTGTTTAATAAATACTATAAATAATAATGTGGTTGTTGCTGTGTGTAATCGTGTGGTTGAAGTTTACCAGCAGAATATACGCTGCAACATTACTGTATGCAAATGAAGTGAACGCTTTATTTCTAATTGCTAACTCTGTTTATGTTGATGATTGCCTGTCTCATTGAAATGATAACAGCTATCTTCTATTAGAAAAATAATAAGGCTTGTGAGTAGTGCTTTGGTTTGGGGAGGAGGCAAATAAAAGGAAGATATAATGCAGACTGTCTCGTGAATGCAAAGCCTGAGCCCGAAACAACACAAGGATATAAGTCTCGGGAGAGTTTATCTGCAGCTTATGTCATGCATGGACGATTGTAAAAAAAGTAGAATAATTTGAAAAATGTGTGGGATAGGAGCACAGAGTGAGGCTGCTGAGTGAGGTTTAAATAACAAGGCCGAAAATAACACCTTAAATAGACTTAAATATTTTATAAAAGATTACAGCATATATAAGATGCAGAATACGTATTTTTCCACAAAGCAAGAGGAAATCTGCGACTTGCTTTCAATGTTTTTTTATTTTATTTATTTTAAATATTTCCCAAACCTAAATCAATCTAATATTAAATAGGTGCTTACCCGCAGGATTTACATGTGGCTTTTAAATGTTCATAGTTTTGTCATCTTTTATTGCAAAGAAAATGTAGCTATGAAGCGCTGTGGTGGTCGAGTAATTAAGACACCGACATAATAAATGTTTACAATTTTCTTCATGCTTGGGATATTAGTCCCATGGTATATTTCTCTGTAACTCACTGTTCCTCGTCTGCAAATCTACCAGAACCTACGAGATGACAGGGTTGTCCTTCATTTGGAGGATTGTCGGTTTGATCCCGGCTCCACTAGTCTATCAAATTCAACTCCTCATGCAGTTCACTTCTTTGCTATCCATCCATAATATCGCTTTATGCATCACTCAAAGATTTAGAATAATGTAACCAAATACAGAACCAAGCACTGTTATCACTGCATCAAGGTGAAGGTTAAATTATGCCAGTCAACTATTATGAGAGCTGGGAGATCGGGACGGTGGCATGGTGATGGCTAGACTATATTCTTTGGATAAAATAATATGTTGTGATTATACCTGTGGTTTGTGAGCATCCAATATTCTTCAGAGGAATGTCTGTTTGTCTGCACTTCCATAGAGTTTGTGTCGATAATCTATAGAATGTGCAGAACTGCATTTACTAGGTTGCTTTAAGAAAAGTCATTGGAGGAATTGGTATGCTACGGTCTGGACTTTCTCATTCCTGTGATGGGCAAGGAGTTAAACTTATAAAACCAAATCTGAGGGCACATTCACAGGCCAGTTGATCCGGCCCATGGAGCATTTACCCACTTAGTGCAGACCAAACAACCGCTCACTCTCTGGTCTGCCTCAAAGGGATAGTCTTGGACTGCTATCAAGTGGTCTCTGCAGTGGTCCATTTGTACTAAGAACAGCATTTGAACCAATCACATTAAGCGTATCATTTATGTCTACTTTTACCGGTTAAAAAACATTTCCGTCGGGGAGAGAGAGAGAGACGACGGTGACGACGACAAATACGCGCCGCCTGACGGCTCCTGTCCCGCCTGTCATTACATCTTATCCGGATACAACACATACAAAAGATATGTTTTTCTGATTGACTGTAGCCCATTCCTTTTTTTGATTGGCTGATGAGTGGCTCTCACTGGGGGTACTTGATTCCTCCGTGGTGAGGGCATCGCGCGACCAGGTCATGTCTGAGCACTGCGGCACATGAAATAGCCTGGAGTTTTTTTTCAGTGTGAGAAATATGATGTGTGGTGGGAGGGCGTGATTTAAGACCGAAATGCGTGACAGTCACGCTCAATACGTGACACTTGAGAGCCCTGTGTTTCTCTAACCAGTGTAGCACGACAGCAAGGTGGAATTCAATAGCTAGCTAGCTAACTAACTGATTAGACAGTTGCTAAATTAGTCAAATTTAAACTTAACAACTTGCATCATCCACACTTTATTCTCACAGCGTAGAATAGCACATCAATTGCCTAAAACCAACTGTATGACATTTCAACCAAATTATTGTTCTCCACTATTCCTGAACCATTGCAGTTTTGCCTTTGTAAATGCAAAATGAAGTTTTAAAAACTTGAAATTATGTATCATCCTTGCATTAGTTCAATACAGGAACTGGACCTTTAGGTGTAAATGCACCCCGAGATGAAACTAAACTGTCTTGAGGCTGGAGTCGAGGTAGAGACTTGTTTCAAGTGCCCTCTCAAAATGATCTGACCAAAAGTAATAGACCGAGCTGCTATTCCATACAGTGATTTGATTGTATGGATTCTATCAGCTGTTTCTATCTCATATACCCCCGGGGAGCACTATCGCTGCTTTCTTACTGTTTTCTGTAGTCTGATGACTACATGCCCACTCTGTAGGACAAGTGCAAATCAGTGCCTCAGCTGATGACTCAACAGGAGGGGACATCATGGCGACTTGGAAAGAACCATTCATGTACTGGGTCATCACAGTGGCCTTGTGCACCCTCTAATGATTGCGCCACATTATGCCATACTAGCAGGGAAACATTTTTTCCCCTTTTTATTAAACACTTTTGTCCGTCTTGTCTGCAACAAATGTGATGGTTGGTGATTGCAGACTTGAAACGAAGGGGCAGAGCTTTGACGCCACAGATTGATTAGAAAACATTCTTGGAGTGTGTTGCGATTCATTCAATATGAAATCACAGAGGCTTTGTGCCAGACTTTGGCAGATTGCTGTCCCGTTGATCCACTTTGTCTGATAATACGTTTGGGCACTGTGACTAGTTGAGGATCCCAGGAATGGACTGCGGAAAGGGCTTACTTCAAATGCACAGGGGCCATTAAGAAAAGCAAGGGCTCAAACAATGTGCCATTGTTCTTCAGCTGCTGATAAGCTCTCTATACCGTTCCATTTTTATTTCCAACTTGAGTTCATTGCCTGTTGGGTTCAATAAGTAAAGCATGATGCTACGGTGAAAATCATGACTTCCCCTGGGGTCAGCTAAATTGTACCTTTTCATGCCACTGGAAGTTGTTTTTGGTACCATAATGCGTATCTAGATAATGAGTGTTTTTTGTTTCAACTAAAATCAACTTTTGTGTTTGCAGCTGGAGGAACTAGAAATACTCTGTCTCTCACATGAAGCAGATATTTATCAACGTGGTTCATCTGGCAAATCTACTGTAATAGAATGTGCATGATTATGTATTCAAACCTGCACAGCTTATAGTTTTAGCCACATAGGGGCAAACAATTTAATATTCATCTTCGAAAATGTATATGATTAATGTATTATTAAACAGTTGCCTATTTACACATCCCGCAGTTATGGACCATCATCATCATTCATTAAAGGTGAATGACGACCAAGGGTGTAGGTTTGGTCTCAGCACTCCCTCAGCAAGGGACAGCTTATAAAGTTGATAAAGCTTATAAAGTCATTTTATAGATACAAAAAATATAGTTTGTTTTTATGAAATCATAGAACAAGAATAAAGACAATCATTGACATTGTATTGCTATTTTACCTGTTATAACTATCAAACTCTTTTAAAGAGGAGAAAACAAATGCTGTCATGTGTCAACTGTGACAGGGCCTGAAGTCCTATCAATATTTAATGTCAGGGTGATCCTCGAAGGTATAGTAGGTTTGATCCCGACGTGAGGTTCCCAATTTAAAACTCAATTCTTTTGCTTTGTCTAAAGTGAGCATCACTACGCCGGACTTTTAGATCACCGCAAACAGAGTATGGATATGCTTTTACTAGCGGACACTTTACTGTCTCATCAGCTGCCACATCACCAGCAGCAGTAGTTGAGTTTGGAGACTTGATATACTTCCTTAAAGTATATCTACTTTACTTAGTTTGCTGCAGCAGTTGAGGAATCGCTCATACATCTTTTCAGCAGATGCTGTGTGATTGTTCTGGAAGAGTCTTTTAACATTAAATATTTTGTTTGCTAATTTATCAAGCAGAAAGGTCAGCAGCTACATTTGCAGTGAAAGCTAATTAATGTGTCCACGCAGAATGTAACTCTCTACTTTTCTCTGTGACTTTTTAATTATTCCATCCATTATCCAAACCGCTTATCCTCATTAGGGTCAAGGGGCGCTGGAGCCGATGCCAGCTGTCAAGGGGCGAAGGCAGGGTACACTCTGGACAAGTCGCCAGTCCATCACAGGGCAGACAACCATTCATGCTCACATTCACACATACGGGCAATTTAGAGTCCAATTGACCTAACCTGCATGTCTTTGGACTGTGGGAGGAAGCACCCGGAGAAGAACCCGAAGAGAACCCACGCTGACACGAGGAGAACATGCAAACTCCACTCAGAAGGGCCTGCCAGACCAGTATCCGAACCGCGGCCAGACCGGGATCCGAATTATTATTCGGAATAAATATTCACCGTTGATAGTTTACTGAGGGCGGTGGTGTGTGAATCACGAGTAGCCAGCTGCAGGGAAAGGTACTTGACAGTGACATGAGATGCGAAAGAGTCACATGCGGCTCCGGAGCTGCGGGTTGCCGACCCCGCTTTGTCAACCTGCACTACATCTCTTTCTGCAAATCAAGACTCACGTAGTGTTTCTGACTCGCCACTTCATCCAATCAAATGACTGCATCTTGTCTCGCAGGCGGGAAGGCGCATTGGAAAACGTGGAAATTAGTTTTTTTTTCTCTCTTCTGAGTGACGAGCATAGTATAGATAATAATATGAATACGTTTTGAGATATATTGTGCAAAATGATTTTTGCGTATTGGTGGGGACAATTGTGTCTTTTCCAAACGTTGGTCGTGACTAGTCCCTATGGACCCTATGTAAACCTACGCCCTTGATGACGACTGTAACTCCAACATTCACTCTCTTTTAGTTCTGTTTTTGGTCTCCACCAACAACTCAGATTTCTTTAAATGCTAATTGCTCCACTTTATTCAGAGGGCAATAAGCAAAGGTCAATATTAAAGATCTCTATACATCAAATAGCCGACTCATGGCTGGAACAACACCAGCATGAGGACAATAGAAACGCAAAGCAAAACGCATGCAGTGAACGATACACTGCCAACACATTTCAATCAATACAGCAGTCAAAACTTTAAGTAGTAACAATTTAACAATACTTTTGACTTGTGTTTGAGATTATTAGTTAGGTTCAGGGGATAAAGAGACGTCAGCATGGCATTTGACAGGCTGTTTTGTCCTTTACCACAATAAATCCACAACAAATTCCCTGCATTGTTAACCAGTGTCTTGAAATAGGGTTGAGCATCGTAATGGTTTCATAGCCTGAAGTCCACCTTGCACGTAGTCTCAAATATCCATCTAAAAATGCCATGGAGACCCGCCATGTCCACGCAAGGCAGTGCCGCACTCTCCATAAAGTCTTATACAGGTTATAATTCTGCCAAGAACAAACCTGTTCACTCCTGTTGGAACGTCAACGTAAGGACAATATCAGTACCTCTTTAGCAAGCTAGCAAGACTTAACCACCCTTGCACCTTAAAACCAACCAATAGGATGCTTCTCGGGGCCCTGGCCATCAGGCCCCACTCACGAGCTGAAAGGCCAGGCTGAAGGCACGCACACACTTGCATTTGGTTTGTCGGTCTGGAGCTACAGCTGCAGTAGGGCCAGTTCTGTCGTGCCTGGGCGAACAGCGTCAGGCACAAAGACACATTTACGCAGAGAGATTTCATTCAGATTATCGTAAAAAAAACAACATAACAGTTTTCCATTATTGTGTCAGAACTAGAGAAAAGCCTATAACTTATTCTGTAGAACAGCGCCCTCGGGTGGGGCTGTGCCCCCCCCCCGGCCCTCAATGCAAAAACGCTGATGCTGGTACCAGAATGGCTCTTTGTAACATGTCATACAATATCATGTTATAGAATTCTGATTATTGTTGAATTATCGTCTCATTTTAATGTTACTTTTGAGTGGAACAATGCAACGTATTATATACATATAAATTGTTTTTTACGTACAATCTGAATGTGTCATATTAACTATATTGTTCCCTTCTGGATTAAAGGATGTAGAAGTAGAATATGCTATAAAATGGAGACACTTGTTTAAACTATTAATTTCTCCCACTGCGTGTGACACTGAATCAGGGCCTCGGTGCTCCATAAAGCCGTCTGACCGGCATGTGTGACAGTGGCAGCAGACAGTAGGGGTCCTGTGCTCTCGCCCTTGCTCCCCGTCACCGAATCTCCAGTGCGGAGGGGGTGAGTGAGTCCTGTTGCTAGGATACGGTGAATGGATCTTAAAAAGGGAGAAAGAAGAAAACACCGAAGCGAATGATTCTCCCCACAAACAAACCTGGCTTTTCAGGCACTGCAAATATGCTACTGATCAATGACACCATCCACTTTCAGATGTCTGTCATCAGTGCTGCTGGTGGCGAAGACATTACTGGGTTCATCTTAGGCAAGAGGAGCAAATGATCCATAGAAATTAAGGAATTAATTTATAATTCAAAAGGCATCTAGGATATTGACATATAGGGCCTATCAGAGGCACAATCATTAATTCTCCATTTTGTGTTCTTTCATTGAAGGCATTAAAAAAGCATTAAAGCTTTGTCTCGGCGCATCAAGCAACACCCTTTGTGCTGCAGCCAGGTGGTTAAAGTTCAAGGCACTTTGTTAAAGTGACTTTTTCTTCCCATCAATCAGCAGCACTACTGACCCTAAAACCCCACGCCGTAATTGCCTTCAGGATTAAAATGGATTGGAGCCTCCACTGAAATCCCGTATGCATTTTCTATTAGTTTTCACAAGCAGGAAGTCTGCACATGCAGGTTTTTTCTCTCTTTTTCATCTTTATAAACACTTAAAACACTTGTCAGGGAGTGTAAATAAAGCAGTAAATGCTCACATAAGCTGTTTATCATGCAGAGGATATAGTGCAACCTTTTGCTAAGTAAAAAATGTCTGTTAAAACCCAATGATTTTTCACAAGTATTTAATATTGTTTTAGGCCTCTACCAGGAGATATGATTGTTTTAGTCTTTGTGTTGTCTACAGCTGGCAATATATGTAATTATATCAAACATTAGATTACATAACATTAGATTACAGTCCCGTTTCTATTATGAATACAGAGAAGGTCAAGTGACTCACCAGATTGCATGTAATGTGATCACAGTTAAGTCAATGGAGGATAAGAATCCATGAAAGAAAAATTATGTTATCAAATGCATGTCACATAAGCAGCGAGTTGTCTCTGTGTGCTGCGAAAGCCAGTTTAAGATGTAAAAACAAGCTGAATCAAAAGACAGCACATTTGCATATGTATGATACAAAGAAGCCGACGAATACTGTTCACACAGTAATTGGCTGAGCTTTCTTGGCCATAAATAGAACACGCAAATTACATGCAGCAACTAAACATGTCCCCCTCTTACATGAATGAATGCCTCCCACCAGCATGTGCGTTGTTTATTTATTTCCTCTCTCAGTGTAAAGCAAGTACTCGAGCAGCACTGGGGAGGCAATGCAACTTGCTCTCATTAGGAGACAATGATGTGCTGAGCTGCGTTCTCCTCCAGTGAAAGCTGCAGTCAACCTTGTGTGTGCACGCTCATTACGGATTGAGGGCATACGCTAAAGCCTATACCCTTAATCTATAGTTTACTGTGTATTAATCTGCACTAAAAGAACGCAGCAATGTCCATCTTTGTTTACCGTCCATCCATTACTCTCCTCCATCTTCTCGTTCTGAATATTAGCAGCTCTTTGACTTGTCTTCTAGGCCTGTCGTCTCTCTTTTCTTGACGTCTTCATCAGCAAAACGGGATCAATAGATGTATGGGGCCAGGAGGCACCGCCTTTCTACTGAAACAAAAGCAAAGTGCATTAAAAAACTGCTTGTTAGTCAAATGTTCCACCCTGCTGCCTTTTCCAGCTGATTCAGTGTTGTTTTTGTGTCTCCCTCAACGTCTTTCGCGTCTGTCTTGCAGTCATTTCAGCAAGCTGAATCAATGTTCCTTTATTTCAGAGAAAGAGAGGACAACAAAAACAAAACTCTAATGTATCAGATCACTGCGTGGCAGAATATCTGAGCTCCACAAAGGGATATCTCGATTCCAGTACTCTTAGTGGAATTGTGACTGATCATCCTTTTCTAAATATTTGCTTTTGAAATCAAACACTTACAATGGCAAGCGTTTACTTTAATCGCTCGCACAGAGAAAAGAAGATGTTAGATGTGTGTGTGCGTGTGTGTGTGTTATGTCCAGCCAATTCTCACTGGGCCATCGAAGTCACATCGGTAAAAGACGCTTGATGAATAATGTTTATGTAGAGTCTGTCTGGCGGGCTGAAATCTGCCTCGTTTAGTGGCCCGACGGCGCACCAGACTCTCTGCACACGCCGCTTCTCGCATTCGTTCACCCATTCTGACAAGAAACATGAAAATACATTTCCTGCCTGTAATCACATCGCTTGGTCTGATTGCACTGTTGTGTTATGGTGTGTTTTGGGCCTGGTGGATGGGTGTGGTAAGGTGAAAGGAACAAGCTGAAAAAGGCAATTTGGTCCTGTTGTCAGTTTGCTTCATGCATATTGCTCCTGTAGGAAACAACTGAAACAATTTCTTTTTTGTTATTCAGCGGTGGCTGTAATGCCCCCATTTTTCTGCTCGTTTGACACTGACATTTGTGTGTGACAGTTAAGGGGCATATTGCCTATCCAAGTGATTTTAATCCATAAAGCAACATGCAGGACATTAGAGGTTTTATGGTCAACATTGTTGTTGACACCAACAAAGATTAAGCACCATTGATATGCAGGTGAGGTCCTGCGAAATTTCTAAGACTGATATATTGATAATGGATTGGTGTATTTATAGCCAGCAGTGTTGCTCTAGGGATGTTGGTGTGTCGGTCAGTCAGTCTACTGTTCCACCACTCTGTTATACACTAACATTATTAATTTTGGATGAATTACCATGAAACTTTGACTTTCATGGTCCCCAGACGAGGGATTGGAAAAAGGAAAAAATGAACTGAGCTGGTATAAACTATCCCAGTTCCTTTGTTGTTTTACTGTAGTGAGTAGCTGATTGGGAAGTGAGAACAGGTGAGCAGTAGTCGAGGCGTATGCATGGCTAACGAGGGACAGGTGGAACTAATCGGGGCAGGGCTGACGTCCAAAACCGGCGGCAAAACACACAAAGGCAGGAAGCAAAGTGATCTGGAAGGAGAGGTGAGTACCAAATTAAAGCAGAAAACACTAAACATGAATGGAAAGGGAACACATGGAGAGAGGCAGATTATATTTGTATTATTACTAGAGTATTAAATTACCACCGAGCCTTGTGGCTTTTCCAGCCAATAACAAGCCAAAAACAAACAAAAGTCCTGCATCTTTAGGTTGTCATTTTTTGATATATATATATATATATATATATATATATATATATATATATATATAGATATAGATATATATATATATATAGATATAGATATAGATCTATATATGATATCTATATATAGATATCTATATATATATCTATATCTATAGATATATCTATATATGATATCTATATATAGATATCTATATAGATATCTATATATATATATATAGATATCTATATATAGATATCTATATAGATATATATAGATATCTATATATAGATATCTATATAGATATATCTATATAGATATATAGATATATCTATATATATATCTATATATATATCTATATAGATATCTATATATATATAGATATATATATATATATATATATATATATATGTATATATATATATATATATATATATAGATAGATAGATAGATATATATATATCTATATATATATATATATATATATATATATATATATATATATAGACAACCTAAAGATGCAGAACTTTTGTTTGATGACCATGTTATACAACTGAAAGTTCCAGAGATTGTTTTGTTAAAAACAAACTTTTTCTGAAAACAGTACTTAACAAGGTTTTTAGTATACTTTCCTGGTTGACTCATCTCACAGTACATGTGAATGTTTCAATCAACCCCCTGCAATTGACAAAGAATGTCCTCATAGTAACTCAAAGTAATGGGCTTTACTTTCAAACAACAAAAACAATTGCTGTATTCAAACCAGTCAATTTATCATAAAATGACACACAGGCCGACTGTATAGGACGGCACACCTATTAGCATGTACCTAATGTGTCTAATCCATCACGGAGGACGTGGTAGACGTTCAATTGTTTCTTTTGCTGCTGTAGAAAAAAAACATCACCTTAGTTATCCATCTGATTTTCTTCTTTTTTGTCATCAAACTTCATGTTTCTCTTTGGGTCTTTTTTGATGACAGTGGAGTTAATGTGGCAGGTGCCAATTTCCGTTTTCCTCGAAAAAAACATAAAGGCAGGCAGCCAGGCAGGCCACAGTGATTTAATTGGAATAATGTATGAAATGAGTCAGAGTCGCAGGCAGGGAGTGTTAACTCTCAGCTGTGCCAGCTTCGACAGAGATCAATGCACCTAACCTCAATTCAAGAAAACATTCTTTAATGGATCCCCCCGGGATCTGCACAGAGCCCCTTCCCTTCTCCTCACTTATTTATTTATTTGAATATTTTTTCTCTCCCCTTTTCGACTGTGTCACACACTTTTTAATTATCCGCCTGAGGATTACCGGGCCAGTGGGAGAGGATGATTTTTTATCCAGTCACACCAAGCAATGTTGTATTTATCATGTTTCTTTCATTCAGGATGCCCACTTTCCTCTGTATTGTATATGCACTGTATGTATGCTCATGAGTGTTTCACCTGACAGCATGTTACAGTTACACTTCTCTGCTGTATTTTTCTTGACATCTTGTTTTAGCATTAATAAAGAAGCTGAAATATAATAAGCCTCTTTTCCCTAGAATACATAGTCCCATTCTGAAGCAATTCAGTATTTCTGTGTGTATTCATGTTGGCATGTGTTGTCTTCCGCATTATATTTGAGCATGTTGATGCTTGATTTGATCATTTCATTTTTCATATTTTAATGTCCATTTTTCTCTTTAACAATCACACATTTGTGCAAAACTGAAACAAAATCACGCAAACACATCCATTACACTGTTTTCATCTTTGCTTCATACAACATTTTATTGTCTTATCACAGTCGACATTTGCTTCATACAACCGTAGCAGCTCTTTTTGGAGAAAGACAGTGCCATCATATCAGGTCTGCTTTAATGCTTTTCTTGTGCATTGAACTCACAGCTGTTTTTGGTGTGACCAAGTTGTTGGATGCATGAGAAGGCACGCAGATAAGGAACATCAGAAAACCACAAGAGGTGAGTGACAATCTGATCGTACACAGAGAAACACACATTTGAGATAGAAACTGTCTTACTTTTTGTCCTTGCGAGAGTGATTAATTATTCATAGGAGTGATTTACTTCCCATTCAGGGAATAATCCCAAAGACTGTCTGGATTTGACAAATCTCCCTGACGTTGTCACATTAAGTGTTGTGTTGTGTTTGTTTTTTAATTATCTCTGGTGTCTTTGACCATCAACACATTTGTAATGAAAAGCCAGAAGCAACTGGTGTGTCCCCTTATTGCCTTCTTTCATTACCAAAGACATCAAAATGCTTTTAGGAGAGAAAGATTATTACAACACTTTTGACATCTACAACAACTAGATGCCTGTGGCTGTCAGAGATTGAATGAAACTATATAATAGTTTGACAGGTGTTATATATTTCTGTCTCAGACATGCATACATTATGTTATTGTGTTCGATCCACCCTATTTGAAACATTACATTGTAAATGAATATATCTGACACTCTAAACAAATTTCTTAATGTGTCTTTTACTTGAATATTGAATGTTTGACAAATATGTTGAATGCATTTTCTTTCTCATAGAATAATTAACTAATTATTATTTTTTTAAACCTGCATTGTTTACATGCATGTTTGCTCACAAGAACTATTTTCTTCGTCTGTGTACTATGCGAGGTTGATTTAATACAGACTTGGACACAATCTTCGTCAGACTGTTTTTGAGGCATGTCAGATGGTGCAATGAATGGTGGTGTTAGGATCTAAATAGAAAGAAAAACAAAAATAATATCTACTAATCTACGCTGCTCTCATGTTTTGAAAAAGTAGCCAAACAATAAACAAGCTTTGATGACAGTGCTGGCATTTATGTGCATCAAAAAAGGAGGAGTATGACCCTATTCAGGTAAACCATGATTTTGCAAAGTGAGTTTTCCAGTGCATCAATGTGCATCATTTCATGATGATTTGTGTTTGGTTGGTTTGTATAGGTGGGGTTAAAATAGCAATCACAATGTGAGAATTTGGTTATAATTTGATGTGGACCGTCTTTAGTTCCTCTGAACTTACTCTACAGCTTACTCTACACCACAATTTTTATAGTTGACCACATTTCTCTCACAATTGTCAAATGATGTCTGGGGCAGCTTAGGATCACTTAGCGTAAAGAGACTATCGCATATTTAATTTGCCTGCATGACTTCGGAACAACAGGACCTGCTCATCAAAATACCCACAGCTCCACTAGTGGCCTACACTGGAATCAATCTCATATAGTCTTTGGGACGATTGCCTGCTCCTGTAGAATTTCCTCAGAGAGATTGCATTATTACCACCGCACCACCGTCTTTATTTTGCTTTGTCCTGATTGGCTGCCAGGTTAGAAGGTGAAGGCTTGTCTTGTCAATTGACTCAGCGGTTGCTTGTTAAAGTGACAGTGTGTCCAGCCTTTTGTGAAGACCATGTGTTTGTGACAGTGAAGGTGTTTCTTTCACACGAGGAGGAAAGTTTGTTTGCTCGAGCTAGGAAACAGTCGGCACCGTTTGCACACATTCTTTTCCAGTTTGGTTACTGTGACATTATCGTTGCATATTGTTGTAATCATCGTCACATTACTGCTGTTTTATTGTGAGTTGAAATGTAACTCACAGTTATTGTTGCTACTTGGTAAATCAATACATATATAAATAAATAAATACTGATGCCATGGTGTCATGTTTTCAATGTATTCATGCACCAGTGTACAGCGAGTGTGCATCTTGGCAGGGGGCTGTGAGTAACAGATGTGACGAAGCCTTTCGTCGCCCTTCCTGTGTGCACGGATCTCCTCCTGTCACTCCAGTCCCACATCATCCACTGGCCACAATATGCCATTCTGAGACGCACTGATCAAAAGCCTGAGCTGTCTCCATAAGCATAGACGTCATCCATTCTCATTCCTGTTTCCCCTTCTCATAGTGGCTTGTGAAAAATAAACCAAATAATTCCTTTCCACTGCTTCCTTCCCTGCAACAATAATACATTTATCCTCAAATCTTCTGCCGTTCATATTCATGTTTTAAAACAAATACACATGGCATAACCGAGAGAAGTAACTATGTCAGCACAGCAATATCCTTAGCTCAGCATAACTTAATATCAACTACAATACCCACAATTCTATACAGGTAACGTCTCATTGCTTGAGTCCAACTCACCTCCTGCAGAACAAAGCACAAATGGCTGCTTTGTCCTCTAAAATTGAGGAGCTGAACTCCTCTCACATCTACTTCTCCACGTGGCTGATTCTATTGTTACTCAATTGTGATTTTCTGAATACTTTGATTACACCAATCTTGCCAGCAAAGGTATCTGCCCCCCTTCTGCAATATCTATAAGGGTCTTTTATGAAAGTGTGACTGCGTTTTTAGCTCAGCTTTTCTTTCTTCTTTGAACATTTTTAATCATACAGTAGGGCTGGTTAGAGAAGAATGGAAGTGACATCATGCTGTGCAAAAATTGTGCAACTATTGCAACAATTTGGATCATTTAGGGAGAGGAGGTATATAAATCTCTTCAAAATAGAGAGAAATTTTCCTTATAGCACAGCACAGTATCAGTATGATTTATGTTCATACCACCTCAAGTTTTATATAAAATCAAAAAAAAAGTCAGGGTGTAGAGGTGATGTTGGAGACCAGAGTTTGCATCCTGTCACAGACTTGCACTTAAAGCTACGATAAGGTAACGTCAATAAGAATAACATTTTGTCATATTGCTCAAATTGACACTATAGTAGAGACTTCAAGATTTCCTTGCACCGAACGAAAACATCCAATCGGAGTAGAGGGGTCTCTAACACAGCTTATGATGCATGTAATTTGTAAAAATGTTAAATTAGAACATTTAACGAGTGGGCGGTGCTTGGTTTTAGGGTTTACTGTTTTCAACGTGACGGCAGGGTCACAAACCTTTTCATTTTACTGCTAAACAGTTCAACATGTTTCGAAAAACATGAAAGGCATTAAGGTTATGTGCCTAGAATTTAATCATTTTCTCTTTCGCACTATTGATTATATGTTAAGTTTTACAGTCATGTGTGTTTCTGTCGCCCTGCTGGACCTCCGTAGTGAAACTGAGCTGCTGGATGATTTGTTAAACTCAGGCACAGTTTTCATCCATTTCACTCGCAACACAAGCACAAACCAATTATTTAAACCTCTGTCGCATGGCGATATATATTCTGGACTGTTTCCAAATGTCTTATTTTTCTGGTCTTTCTTTATATTTATCTTTTTATGTCTAGCTTGAAAAGAAGTACGAAGCGCAGAATCCGCTGTCAAATTCCATGGATGTGAGAATGTACATGGCCATTAAAGCTGATTCTGATTCTGATATGCTTGATACCAGATTTCCACTCATACAGAGGAACTGAGTGCATTGTTGGTAATCCAGGAGATGCAGTGTCTCTGTCTTGAAATGACACATTTTGAATGTACTCTGTGCACAATGTATCATTGCAGTCATTTCGATGCTTGACAAAAACATAGTGTTATGTATTCATGCATGGAGCAGTAAGATGGACAGCAGTGTGTGAACTAATACATTTCTATTTCTGTCAAACATCTATTGTACTGTGTGCCTCCTTCATTACGCTTCGTCTTTCCACTTGATATCAGCATCCACAGAGCAAACCATTATATAGAAATCATTCTGATTATTTACTGTCTGAAGCCTCTTGACGAACAGAGAAGCAGAGGCTTCAGAAGCAGCGCGGGACAGCAGATAATTTGTAGCTGTTCTTTCTTCTCTAATTGAAAAGCAATGAGACTTATGAATAATATACACCCAGGTACCTACTGGAATAAGCAACATAGTCTACAGTGTTTCATATTAACATGTTTAAATATAGTTTTGCATTCTGTAAGTGAAGAGTGAGAGGTGTTGTGAATATTTTGATGGCAGTGCAGCAGATATGCAAGTGGGATGATGCTGCAACACTCTAAATTAAGATTGAGCACAGTGCCTGCTTTTATTGTAGTGTGAAGAAGGTGAATGGAATTCATGTGGGAGGTCTCAGCTGATGATGAGCCAAATGACTTCTAGGGCATGAAAACTTTAAAAAACAGAGATCTATGTGGCTGCAGCCCTTTGACACACGATGAGTGTGACCTTGGGGCCTCTCATGACAAACATCAGGGAAACTTGTCCAGACAGTAGTGCAGGACGAGAGCGCAAAATGCCAAACTGTCTCGTCCATTTGTGTGTGCTCTGTTATTGTTTTCAGTCACACCCACAAACTATACCCATTGTCCTCTGGATTTTCCACTGGCCAGAGCTAAACCGATTATTATGGGCAACTATGAATCATGCCGTCAATCAGCTTTCTGCCAGGTTCTTCAGGTCAACCCATTCTGGGGTTGAATTACAGTAGAGAGCAAACGAAAGAGAGTGGTGGAGTGTGATTAACTGCTTAATATGTAAAGGTGCTGCAGAAGAGGCCAAGAGGTCATCATTTATTCGTCGCATCCAGCCTGAAATCATTAACGAGCCCCGGACTCCACAGGGTGTGGAAAAACAAACAAAAAAACACAAAGCATGAAATGGGGAGAGCAACAGTGAGCTCTCTGGTAACTGCCCATCTAATTTTACATCTATCAAAGGATTTATTAAGACTTTATACAACTGAAAAGAACGGTTTCTACACCGGTTCTGGTTCCACATGTACATTTTGAGTTTATAGGACACTTGTTATTCTGTGAGAAGCTTCCTGTAAATGTTCCCATCAGAGTGAAATGACCTGTGAATGTGAAGCGTAGTTGGGAGCCATGGTATCCCACAATGCTCTGCTTCGTCTGTCCAGCTGTGCTATCCTTCCAGTAAATATGGAAACACCTGTTTAATGATCAGTAAGGCAGTAAGTTACCTGTAAATTGGTACACTGTAAATAATCTTCAATATTCACCATATTGATGGTAAACTATGCATCGATAAGTCATTTACAAAGAGTTATCAGTGCATTCTTGATATAATTAAATCATGCCGGAAAACAAACAAATGGTGTGAGAGCTCTTGCTTCTTCTCTCAAAAGGAGAATTGACGGGAAAGACTTTGCCATACAAATGCACGTTGTTATGACTCAACGAGGACTCTGAATGAAGGGAACATGAACTGCTATGTGCGCCTCACACCTGCCAAAAAAAAAAAATAGAAATCCTTTTAGCCCGAAGATTACACACTACAGCCTGACAAGTTTACTGTAACACCAGAGAATGGCAGCTTTTCATGATATCGCACTGCTTGAATCCTCCACTTTGAAGATTTGGTCACACGTACTGGTGCAAGCTTTGTGGGTCATGGAGACACTGTGGGAGCACGATAATCTACTTAGAAATGATAGTGCACGAGTCCATAGGAGGATTTTCTAGGGACTGCATGGGAGAGGTGGTTTAATAGGGACACTGCCAGTTGTCACTTTTGTCTTGTAATTTTGTCTTTAATTGCTTTTGTGTAGTTTCTATTTTACTTCTATTTTAACTGTATATAAGACAAGATAAAGGCTTACGTTATCTTCTCTTATCTTAATTAAGGAAAAGAAAAGTCCCGCCTCTTTCTCTGAGCTTTGGGAATACCCAGACGGAAGGTATCTGAGTGCTGATCACAAATGACCCGCATCAATTGGACTTAACTTTTCCATATAATTAACTTTATTTCACTGTAACTGTGTTTGTTCTAGCTGACTACAACTAGTCCAAGTTCCTGCTGAAGATACCTTCTCTGTTTAAAAAAAAGAGAAGCAAAACACTACCCTGAATGGGGCCGGGTTTATTTTCTGCCAACAGCTTTCAGGAAGTAAACCCTGACCCAAGCTGTTGTCTAGCAACAACACGTCCACAGTGGCCAGCAGCGTTTTGACTGATCACTTAACGTTTTCTCGTAATTATAAGGTATTTCATTTAATTTCTATTTACATTAGGCCACTTTGAAGCCAAATGAGCAACATCATTTTACTAATTCCTCGCCTGACAAAGTAGTTTCTTCATGATTTTCTCAATTGATACCGTAACCTTAATTTTACAACGTCCTTGCCCCCGTCTTAAGCATGACTGACAAAGTTATTATAATTTGATCACCCCAGCAGAACCACTTTCACTTTGAGACTTTATGCACTTTGCCATTTTCCACGTGTCTATCCTCAGGGAGCATTTGTCAAGACAGCCAATTTATCAGATAATAAAATAATGATAATGTTAATTAGATTAATTCTCCTGATCATGACCCGTGCACTTTGAATGCCGATTACCATGTAAACACAATCTCTGCGTGATTTTCTGGGCAGATAGCTGGGTGCCCAAATCAGAGCAGCACACGTGTATCCCAAAGTCTAATGAAATAATAACTTCAGCTGCTCAAGCATAGTCAAGTTTTACTTCCTCCTTTTCATGCCACTGCACCACTAACAACAACTCTCCTGCCTGTTACGAAACATTAGCCATCAATTATGCTGTAATTATGAAATATCTAAGCGTTGGCTCCTACGACCACATTACAAATACTCCACAGCTCAGTGATTTCAGAGTAGTGAAAAGCAAATGCAAATGGGTTTCCGATTTGGAAAAAGGATGTAGGCTAATTGAGTTGACCTTAAAATAGTCTTTTTATTCAAACACCAAAATGTGGAGCAGTGACTGTTTTCTTAAAGAGTTACATTTGTTAAATGTGCAATAATACTTCACTTCTGCAATCTAGTCTGAGCGTAAACATTTTTTATTTTTTTACCATTTCGTGGCAAATAAACCGCATGAGTAGACTACAACTGACATAATATTTGTTCCTCTGTCAGTTTTTGTTTGTGTCTTACAGCACTGCCCTAATACTGGAAAATATCAACCTGAACCATTTCTCTATGCAAATGCACATTTGTACAACACAGATTTCAAGTAGTGTGTGTTATAGAAGTTGACATCAGATTTACGAATGCTCGGCCGGCTTGAGGCGTTGGTTTATCACCACTGGCTGCAGAAACGTCCCTGCTCTTATTGCCAGAGAGGGCTCTTCATCTGAAGCCAGCAGGTGCATACACGCATGGTCTCACACTGAGTCGTACCCCAGCCTCACCACATTAGCTCAGCTGTTTATGCATTTAATGCTAGCTACAGCTATACATGCAGCAAGCCATGAATCACCTAGAGGACTTTTGGGTGGTATAAATCATTTATATTGTTAAGCTTTCAAGAGGACAGAGTCATTCATCCTCAGTTCAAGGAGACATGGGAAGCTTAAGACACTTGTCAATGACGTGTTTGGAGAGAGCTCATAACAGGCTGTCAAGCAGAGATGAGACGTACGCCGTGTACCAAGACGGTGCTAAAAATCAACCTCCTCTTGCTTATCTGTGCCACAAAGGGATGCACACACACACACAGATGTAATCGATGGAGATTGTACCAGCACTCTGTCCTCCGCCCTGCAGCTGCCATTGTAAATTATCACCTGTCATATCTGTGACATTTTAGCTACAAACTTGATGTGTTGATGCTGGAGATGCAAACTTTTTTTTGGAGTGAGGGGGCGGGGGTGGCGTTTTGGTGGAGTTTTGCATCCGAAGACCCCATGCTAGCATCTTCTATTTCAGGCTGTTATCAGTGTATCTTAAGAAGATGGATCAAAACATGAAAACAGTGGCAGTATGTTGCCTGAGCAGAGATCAGAGTGAGGATAGGGCGATTTGTAATTCCCCATGCCTAATCTGCACCAGGCGAGCTGCGTTTGTTGCAAACAGCTCTTGATGTCGTGAGACATGACTGTTTACACAACACACCTGCAGCACAGTCAAGCCTATGTCCAGGTGGGAAGTTAACATATGAGCATATCCACGCAGGCCTCACAAATTAATTAAATTATGTTTTATCTTTCAACATATGGCAGTGTCAAGAGAAAATAGCCTCAACTCCGACAATGAGAAACACCTGTAATTACTCGGGAATGGCAAGTTCTGCAACAAAGCGAGTGAGCACATGTGTCGGAGACAGCAGAGAGTTGCAGCTGGTTTACAAAGCTCTGTCTGGAGGTAAACTGCATGGTGAGTCATTCTGTATTGCGGATTGACTCTGATAACCCCGGTTTTCTGTTGAAGCTTCTCCAGAGGGAGACTTGGCCAAGTTCTCAGATGGAAACAGCAGAGATGGAGGACACACTATTCCCACGTGGCATTGTTCTGTCTCTGTAACGGTGGCGGGGAACCTTCTAGCCCACCAGATCCGCACATTTCCACATGATCAAATGCTTCCTGCAAAATGCCAGTTAGCATTGTGAGAAGAGCCGTCTTTTTGAAAAGCAGCAGAGGTCATATGGGGTCTTTGTTTTTGAGAAACACTGATATGTTTCACAATGAAAAGAGACATTTAAGGCAACATTTGCAGGAACCTTGAACCAAAGCCACTGGTAAATGTGCAGATTTCTCTCAAATGTCTACACTGCATTGTCTATACAACAACTTCTCAAACCACTCAGACCAAAGTCTTTGATGAGTTAATGCTCGGAAAACTATACAAGCCCATTTCCGCCACACACACACACACACAAAGAAAAATAGGATAAAATTTCTTTTTTTTTTAAATGAGGACCAAAAAAAAAATGAGGACAATAAAAAAAAAAATTAATCGACTTTTTTTTTTCGTTCACAAAATTAAAAAAGAACATCCAAGCAATACGTTATTTCATCACTTTGGTTTTACAATACCTGAATTTAATGTGAATATGTATTGTTCATACAACAAAACAAGTACAAGTCACATAATATTCCAATCTTGTTTTAATTCACGTATTCTTTTAATTCAACAGTGCAAACACATTGCAAGCACTGTTTTATAGTCAAGTGCTCTTGTTATTTACCAAAGGACAGCTTGGCAATGTCAACCACCTGTTAGCCTATTGATGGGTTACTTTAAAGTAAATAATTCATTTAACATATGTGTGGACTTTACATTTTACTCAGTTCTTAAAAATGGTCAATGTAAGGACAACAATGTACTTTGTGTGTACATATATTAGCTACAATTATATTTAGGCTGTAACTGTAGTTTTGAAGTCTGTCTGTCTGTCTGGTGAAGAGTTTTATAAGAAAATAAATAAAGGCTACAGCCAGCAGCACCCAGTTTTCTTAGCTTAGCATAAATACAGGGGACGATAGCTAATCTAGGTTTCTCCAACTGTAACCAAACCATCCTTATAGCACCAACCAACATATTATATCTTGTTTGTTTAATATGTATAACAATTGACCAGTAAAAGCAATAGTTCAACATTTCTGTTTTTGTGCAGGTTTTTGTATGACTTCCTGGAGTCTCAGCTTAGATTGGGTTAATAATTAATGAGTTTTAAAGCTGCTGGTGAGCTGATGCTGTGTTGAACCAACCAATTCAACCATCTATAAAGAATGGGATCACATTACTTCATTGCCATTTCTGCTTTGGAAGTATTACACTTACTCTTCGGACAGCAAATTAAGTAATAGTTGAATTTAGAAGGGCATTTAACCTGCAAAATACCACATTTGTATTTTATTAGAAATGCTGACTTGGGTTGTACTTTAAGAAAAATAGAACCTGGTTTTGGATCGCTCAGATCAAACACTCCATTTGGGCACCTCATAAATCCTTTTGTATCTTTTGCTGAATGTCTTGGATGTCACAAGGACAGCTCTTATGTTGAGAAAAGCCATTTCTGCTCTTTATCTGATAAAAGCAGCTAATGGATTTGTTCAGAAAGTGCTAGTCCATCCGATGTGTCACCGAAATGAGCACAAAGTTTTGAAGGCCAGTCTTCCCAGAGATTGAACTAATACATTCCTGTGTGCTTTGAAACAATTTCTAACTAATAAACTATTGAAAGACGCGACCTTGAAAGCCCAGCGGTGAGCCGGCATGTAAAAAACCCATTTTTATTCATTTGCATATACGCGACACAAACTATAGTTTTGAAAACATACTGACTGTGAGCAGCATGCCTTGAAAAAAAAAAAAGTCCTTTATTTGTCTTCTTTGTTTTGCTTCTTTGAGCCTTTATTAGCCATTCATTTGGGTGTCATTCTTCTGGACAGACAGGTGCAAAGACAGAAAGCTACCAATGCACAGAGGCACACGTTGATCTCTGAAACCATGTTTTTCATCCAACCAACACAATCATCAGCATCGTTACCCTGGGGTCCAAGCTCAGTCCGTGTTGTTTGACATCTGCAGTCATGTCTTTACAAACTTTTATGGATTCATTTAAACTAGGACACTGAAAAGATAAGTCTAAACAAAAAGCGTTCAAGATGTGGAGCGGCTTAGTTTGATCAATGATAGGGTTGTCTCGTATGTTTACTTTCACTTCTCCGAAATACAGTCCTGTGGTTGTTTTGTTTTTGCCACAATGCTGTTATGAAAGGAGAAAAAAAGAAATCACGACAGCGTGACTTGTGTTATCTCAGCAGGACGTCAAGCAGCAAGCCTCCTCGCTGTCGCATTTGTTCTCAGACCAATATGCTCAGTAGATTCCACTTAGTTCATCTTCATTTAGAAATATGGATCCTTGCTAAGGACGTAGTATGTCTCCGAGCCAGAGAGGGTGGTCGTTTTATTATTTTTAATTCATAGGTGTTCATGTGAGATTATACATCAATGTCAAAACAGAAATCTGCAGCAGCGTATAGCTGGAAGCTGTTGCTAAATGAATGCTTCATTTTCTTGACATCCTCTATGTGAAGGTGCATAACCGACTTAACATTATTATATATTCAACACTTTTGAGATTATATGGAAGGTGCTTTTATAATGTAGGATCATACTATATGAAGCATGGAGCCAGCGTGCTTGCAGTGCCAGGATTTATCTAATTACTTCATCTCCTGGACTGCCAGTTCAAGGAGATGTGTGACAGTGTCGACAGATCCGAAGCTATTCAGCGACGTCCAACTGCTTGCTTTTTGAGGACCAAAACAAGACTTGATTAGCGCCGCCTCTGCAGGGACGCTGCTTTGTACAACTCTGCAGTCGTACCGACAGCTAAGGTATCAACCAGATTCAAGCCATCGAGGAAAAACAAGAAACTTAGGAAAAGGTATATGCATAACAAGCATCTACCTCAGCTGCACTCGTGTTGAGGCAACAGTTCTGCAGCTCCGTGACAGCTATATTAGTGCTAATGACATGCTGCGTTGCTCCCGGGCACCTGGCCTGCAAGACAGAATGGCTGCTTGATCGGAGTAATCGCATGTCGATTCAGTGGGAACAATGAAGCCCTTTCAGAGGTAAAGTATAGGGTAACAGTGCAACCAGTGGGCCTCTCATCTCAAGGTCCAATCAGTTTATTTGTTCTGGAGCTTACATGGCTCCCACTGCAAGCAAATAGCCGTTAAGCAACATGAGCAAGAAATCCTTTAAACCATAATCCTCAAAATGTTTATGAAATCAATTCTTACTATTTGTTGTCTAAAATGTTTCATCAATAACCATTCAATGTATTTAGATTAAGTAATCGAATCTCTAAATTGATCGCCTCAAAGAAATCACATTGCTTGGGACCATGATGTCAGCTGATGATATTTCCATACACTGTAATCTATAAAAGAGAGAAGGGTCCTTATGTCATCGTGCCAGACTTTGGTGGTAGTTAAATTAAAGTGAATCGGGCGACATGCCCACTATGACCCATCAGATCTGTGTTATCACCTTTGATTAAAAAAAGGCTTTTTTAAATATATATATATATATATTGAACTATGTAGAGTGTTGAGAACTGTAAAATGGGTGATACTGGTTTCCACTATTCCTATCTTCAGCATATGCATGCAGGATTCACAGATTTAATGAGTCATAAACCCTTCAAAATATATTTGCCAGCTGTTGTTTCAGAAACGTGTAAACTCAACACTCAATAAAGATTCTGCTACTCACATTTCTTCTATCAAATGTAAGATTTAGCTGCTGCCGCAGTTGTGACGGACATTTGATACAAAAATAAAAAGTGACATTAATACGTTTGGCACCGAGATATCACCTGTAAATTAATGTAATTAAACTGGAAATGTCACCAACCGAGCCCGTGCAACGCCAACTGTGAATGGATAATTGGGACTCAACATGTGATTTAGTCCCTGGATAGACTCATCGGACACGTTTGTACTTTTGTTGAAACCCATAGAGTGGAATCATCATGTTAAGATTAAATACCAAATGTATGTCATGTGTAGGCCGAATGCACACAATTTATATGCATGATTCATTGCAAGAAATGTCACTCGACAATCATTTTCGTAGAAAGAAACGAGAGTAAATCCATTTTGTTGGTGGCACAAGTTATAGAGCATTCAAACACCACCGACAAGAGGCATTCGGGAAAAAATGAAAACGTTTCTATGAATAACACTATTTATTCCATAAATGATAGGCTGTGAAATATGGAGCATACCACTTCGGAGCCATCAAAAGGAAGCTTCAGGGAGAAACTGCATGAGGAGGCATTATCAGGCTTGTCAGCGCGGCTTGTCTAAAATAAATACCATTTGCATCTTTCTTCTATTTATCATCTGTTGCATTATGCCTGCTGTCCTCTCTTGCTGCTGATTAAATTTCCATTAGCCATGCTTACTAGTTGTGCTGGGGAGAGAGCTCCTGAAAAATCCTTTTTGAATGTGATTGCTCCGAGAGAGTCGAGGTTGGGTAATGACACGGTGGCATGATTATTTCTTTGGGGATATGCACCGTGTGACAGCGTGTCTTTTTTCCACTGCATTTCTGGCTTCTGTCTTGGAGGTTGGCAGGAGGAGAATGGAAAAGCAAATAAGGAGACTCTCAAAGATTGAAGGGTTGGAATCGAGAGTAGATGGACGTTTCAATCGAATGGAAAACATATTTTTGCGTACTCCATTCATGTATTAAGATGAGAGCCACTGCTGGAGGTTGTTCAGGGGGAAATAATCTCTCAAGAAGTGAGTACTGCAAGCCCTGCATCTGCATTTAATCATGAAGAATAAATACACCTGAACAGTTTTAATGTTATATTTTCACATACATACAGTTGATTCAATGACATTAAATGAACTTATTTAGCTTGAAGTCATGAACTTTAGACTCTTGATGAATCCACAATTATCACATGACAAATAATTCATGTTATGTAAGGCAAGTTTATCTGTATAGCACTTTTCTACAGCAAGGCGGTTCAAAGTGCTTCACATAAATCTATTAAAAGCATCAAAACATGATGCAGAACAGGATTTAAGTTGCAGTGCCGTTATAAGAAATAAAATGCAGTAGTGAGATGCAGAAATTGATTTAAATCCTTGAATCTGGTTTAATTAAAAGGCAGCAGCAAACAGAAAAGTCTTCAATCTGGATTTTAAAGAGCTGAGGGTCTCAGCAGACCTGCAGCTGTCAGGGCCCTCGTTCCAGAAACTTATGTAACTCCTGCCTCTGCTCGTGAGGGGCTCTGTGTGTTGTGTTTTTGGCAACAATGATTTATCTGGACGAAAAAAAACGATAAAGGTTTAAAATTGTTTTAGAAATTGTTGCTGGAATCAAAATTCAGCAGAACAGTCCAACAGCTATGTTGTCAGAGTAGGATCGTATAGAGACTACAGATGACCACACACGGGTTTGTGGCAGTATGAAGCTTTCTCTTACTCACTGCAGTCCTCCTCGCTTCCCTTAATGGCGAGCTGGATTGATTAGTGCAGGGAGGATGGGCGGCCGCGCGTCCTGCTGCCTCATTACTCTCAGTTTGCAGGTGTTCTGGATGCTTCGGTGCCTCCGCTGCCTTGGCACGGAGAAGACAGAGGACAGAGACCAGACCCACCTCGTTCATCTTGCACGCTGTGATGGAGGTCATGCAGGAAAGCACTCTTGCTCAGAATAAGTCGCTGAGAGTGACAGATGGAGTTTCAGAACGGGAGGCGAATCAGCTCAGCCTCAAAGTGTTTCATTTGTTTTTCATCTCAGGAAGGTGGCTGCAGGCACATTTTTGATGACATCACCCGCCAGGCTTACTTTTATGGTTATGTAAGGCACCCTGGCTCTGTGTGTTTGAATGTTATTACATCTTCATGAAACTGCATAGTGTGTGCTGATGGCGTGTTTATCGCAGGGATAGAACATCGCAATATGTTGACGCTTTACTTTGTATGAAAATGGAGGCAGAATAGCTCTGTGGCCCCATAATAAACGATAAAATGAGGCACTTATGTCATCTTATCAAGATGTATTGAAAATTAAGAGTGCAACATGTTCTCATGTACACATGCGGGAGTTTTAAAATAGGAACCTGGGAGGTGACAAAGAACAAGATATTCCTGTGAAAAGAATATGAAGATAAGATGTGCAAACATATTGTACTTACATGGACATACACACACACTCGATAATCAACATACAAGATGTATAATAAGCGACTGTGGCTCAATGGTGGAGAACGGTAACCCTTCAATCAGAGGATCGGTGGTTTGATCCCCGGCTTTGCTAACCCACATTGATGTGTCCTTGGGCAAGACCTTTAACCCCAAATTGCTGCCGTAGCTGTGCCTACGATGTGTGAATGTATTGAGTCCTGATGGGCAGGTCGCACCTTGCATGATGGAAGTGTGAATGTTAACATTCGGGTTCAAGCTCCTTGAGTGGTCGGAAGACTAGAAACGCGCTGTACAGTTTTATTTATCGTTTACAAACAGTGGATCTGTAAACACATCAAGATAAAGTAATAATCTGCATTTGTCCTTCACTGTTTGGATTTGTGTTGATTGAAGTTCGTCTGTGGATAAGAAAAGTCAGTTTTCATGCAGTTATGTTTTTGATTACATATATAATCTTTTGAGTCTTGACTTCCTGTCTCATAGTGACTAGTTGGTTCTGTAACCAGCAAAGATAACTAAATATACTACCAATTAACAATAAATGTCCTAAAATACTGTGTATTCACAGCAGCAGCTGGTACAGAGACTATGAATAAACTGTTGTGATCTCACCTTTCAAGTTCTATGCTAGTTTTGGACAAACTCACTTTAGAAAAGATGCTTGTGGTCACAGCGATACCTGTCTCTGGTCTGCTGGCCGAGTAAAGTTCAGGAACAGAGGGGCCGCAGAGCAGAAGGATTTGGATTGAGGTTATTAACATTTTGTTCTCTAGCACCGTCACCTCATTACGCGATAACACATCTAATCCAAGCAGCATTACGTTTGCTGCTGCAAATTAGTATTTAACCGCTATTTCTAGGCGACAGGGTTTTGAAAGAACCTATAGCTAAAACAAATGCAAAACAACATCTTTTTGTTCAAGCTGCTTCATCAAAATCTGAGGGCTTAACGTCCAACAACGACCATCCAGCTTGTCCCGGTCATCCTAATTGCCATGTAAGAGCAGGGCTCTGCTTCAGATGCAGGTCTCATTATTTTCACTTTTATTTCACAATTACTTGGCACATTCTTCCTTCCTGACTTCAGCTGCCGTCACTTATTGTTCCATCTCAAAGCAGAGTAGTTCTGGATCATAAACTCCATCTCCTCACATTTGCATATTTCCTCCAGAGCCTCAGTCTTGTTCTCAGGTGAGAGGGCAGACAGGCTATGCCAATTGTAAAAAAAAAACAAAAAAACACAGCAATTAAGCAGTGTTACCAGACTTGTTGTTCAAGTCTCTGGAATTCACACAGCTTATTGTTGTGCGAACGCATTATCTTGACAATCTCAGTGGGCTTTAATTATTGGAACAGTGAAAGTGTGTTGTAGAGTTCACCAGTGCTCTGTACCACTCAACACAGGGCTGCCAAGAAAGAGACGAGTAGGTGGGCGGGGGGCAATTAGAGAGTAGAGCAGCTTCTACTCAACTCTTGTCCCAGAGGAATTGTGTCCTCACATTTTGGTTCCAGTCAATAATTCAGCCACTGAGTTTAACCATTTGTCATCATATCAAACTCCCCATTGCCAATGTGACTGGCCTTTACAGGAGCTGGAAGAGAGAGCTGTCAGAGTGGAAGAGTGCAGCCAGGACAGCCCATAAGTTTCATGGAGAGAAGTTTGTAGAGCCATCGCCTGGTGTGAGAATATTAAAGCTGATCTCACTTCCAGCTTGTCAAAGACCGACGCCTGGTCAGTAGCAGTAAACGTAATGAGTTTGTTTGGTAAAATAAGTACTGAATACGTAACTCATGTATGCACCGTTATTTAGGTACGTATGTAACAAAAGTCACTGTTCACCTGGTTTTAAACAGGACATGAATCGTGGTCAATGAAATTAAAGTCATGTATTTGTTTGACTTTCTTACTCTTTTGCTCTGACTCTCTGATACAGATGTGAATGGACTTACATTGGGATTAGTTTGATTAGGTTTAGGCACATGCACTACTGGTTCAGGGCTAAAAAAAAAAGACATCTTTATTAATTTAAGGATCATAAATTAATCCTTGATTTTGGAAAAGTTAGTTGTCAGCAAACAACACAGTCCTGTTCATTCATGGAGTGAGTTATGATTGATGCACGACTTTGATGTTTAAATTTTAATCCAACATGAATAAAAAGGTCCCAGAAGTGCTTCTGTTGCTCATTGCAACTGCTACTTAAAGCACAGTTCTAGTTAAAGTTTAACTGACATTGCATCCACCATTTCGTCAGACCTGTGACCAACTATCTTTTGTCTACTACTCAAAGCGCTTGTTACAGCATCATCCCTCTTTGTGTTGAAACCACTTTGTGTTGTTGACGGGGTTCTGGTGCGGCCAGCAGATCTCCGGGTCAAGACTTACTCATTGTGTACAGTCCAATTGACTGGAGACGGAGTTGAGAAACAACATGTGATTGTGTCAAGTGGCCAGTTTACAAACTCATTTTAAACCAATGAAAAGCTAAATCTTCGCCAGACTAAAGCAGCCGGGTTACAAAATTGCAGGCCAATTTTCTTTTGAGTCTTTTGCTTTTCACACAAACTGTTGCAACCTGCAAACGTGAGCAGTTACTCCTGCTCTTGACCCGTCGCTGACAGATTTAGCACATTACCTGTTTTAAGAGATTAGTCAATTTGTGAATAATTTATTTTCCCTGCAATCAGTCTAATGCACAGAATGATTATAACTTTATTGATCCATTATGATCAGTAATGGGTGGACCCAAAACGCAGAGACAGATGCAACTTGGAGTCAGGATTTATTGTTGGAGCAAAGGGTGAAGAGGATGATGGGAGGTTGAGCCGAGCTGGGCAGCCTGAGGAGAGTGAAAGCCTCCGCGGCTCAGGACTGCGGTAAAACCGGCGAGGCCGGCAGACAAGGAAGTCAGAGGATAATAGCAATAAAGTAGAGACACCAAGAGGACAAAGAGATAACGCACATAAAAGCACAGCCAAAAACAACCCGCCACTGGAGTTGCAACACCTACTCGTGGGGGACTGAGTGCAGAGCCGTGGTTGAACTAGTGCAGAGTGATGAGCTCGTTGTGAGGCAGGTGTGTGTAATCAGAGGTAACTGCAGGCAGCTGGGAGCCGGCAGAGGAGCGCCGCGCCACACCGACTGACCGAACGAACAAGGGAGGGAAACGGGGAAACCCGGAGTCATGGCTGAGAAACAAACGACGACCCCATCAGCCTCAGCTGTAGCCGACGTTGTGTTCAACCATAGCGATAATTAGCAATCGATGGCATGCTGATGGTGAACATCCCACCTGCTGAGCATCAGCATGTTAACGCTGTCTACAGCAGGCCTCAGACTACGGGATTTGGGTTTGTTTGGACAAACTTTTTAGTTGAGGTCTGAAAGATTGTAGTAATAAAGTGTTGGAAACAAACAGGAAACTATCTGCGGTCTCCTCACAGTGCTGATAGTGTCATAATCTGTGAGGCGTGAGGAAGTCAGGTCGGCTGAGTCAGTGATGTCCTTTCTTAAAACATACTTTTACTTTCTGGTTTCTCTCAAGTTTAAAATTCCTGTGAACTGAAAGTTTTTTTTCTTTTCCTTTTCCTACCTTTTTTCTCTACGTCAAATTATTTTTTTTAATCTGTTTTCTTTTAAGCCTAATTATTTATGACTAATTTGAAAACTTTTTAAAAGCTTTTTAAAGATTGTTAGTGCAATGTTATGTAGTCACCTGCCAGGTAAAGTAAACAGATTGTTTTTGGCATTTGAATAATCAATCATTAAACAATGATTTGAATGTCTGTTATTTCTTTTGAGGACTCTGCAGTTCTCATATTGTCATCCTGCTGAAAATGACGGAGGAAATGGAATGTCTTATAATTAAAATTATAATTGAATCTCACAGATTTGAGTATTTATATAAAAGCTACAAGTTATCAACCACAATTGAATTTCCCTTAAAATGTATGTTTAAAACTAATAATAATTTTTTTAAATTTTTTTTTAAAAGTTTTTGTTCATTAAATGTCCGACTTATGTATTGATATGAATAAATTATTATATTCCGGAGAGGCTCCAGAGTGAGGATGTTCAATCAAATCCTGTCTCTTAAACATAAAGTGTTTTTGTTGTAAAGGTCGTATCAGTGCAACACAAACACACAATCTACAATTCCATCGTCAATTGCCATTTATTAGTATCAAACCACTGCTACAAAATCACATCAAACATGATGAAAATGGACTTGCATACGTGCTATACACAATGTAAGCTTTAAAGTAATTAAAGTACATTAATCAATATATATATTTATATATATTATATATAGATATATCAATGCCACTTAAAGCCATATATATCATTCCAGTGATCTAGAGCCTATAAATGTACAACTACATCCCTGGTGGCTAACAGACCTTCATACACATTTGAGTAAACATTTCAATTCCAGACTGTTTTCAGCATGGTGATTTAAATAAAACGAACAAATACAAAAAAAGGGAGAAATAAATGTCCATACAAGAACATTTTAGGATGTTCCTGTCAACCTTATGATATCCATTCCATTCATTTTTTTGTAAAAAAAAGAGGGGAAAAAATCGGCACAAGTACAGATATTCAATTTGCAGAACCAAAATAGAATAAATGCTGCTCCTCGTACCTGGACCTCGAGGTCACTCCATTGAAACAGAAACAACACGATGAACTGGTGCTACAAAGAACTGATTTGCTGCGTCTTTCAGTGTAAATAACACAATGTGTAATCTGCCTTTTGGGGCATGAAAACAAATGAAATTGGATTACATTTACTGTCAGTCAAATGATGACATGCTCTCATTGGCAAACCCATTCAATCCCTCATGAAAACTGACAAATGCCCCGGAGCTTTACGTGAAAACACTTTGGCGCCAGAGAGAGGAGACCTGGCTTCCATAGCTCGCTTTCAAACCCAAGCATTATCTCCGGCTCTGCATCATTGGCTGGCAACTTATTTTCCAGTTCAGTGGAAATAATGAGGGACAGGTTGACAAATACTTGATGCAACTTCTTAAAAAAAAAAAAAAAAAAAAAAAAAAGCACGTCTCCCCTCTGCACTTGCAGTTGCCAAACCATGAGAGGGATTTCAAAGAAAATGGAGAGACACACCAGTCAGAAACTCCTCAATATTTTTCTACCAGTTGAAATGTGTGAGAAAAAATGAAACCGAACAATTTTTTTTTTTTTTAAGAGAGCATTTCCCCCTCCATTTAGAGCTGAATTAAACTTGCAAAGAAACTGTTTATAGAGAAATAAATTCATTGTTTTTGTTCTCTTCCTGCCTACATTTGACAGGAGGGATATCGTTGTTCCTGCTGTGCAACAAACACATCTTCCAAACTGAATGCCAGCACTCAAGAAACAGAGTATGCTGATCAGGGAGGTGCGATGGCGACTGCGGGAGCCGGACGGCGGCTCCAAGTGTATGACACAACCTCCCAGTTACAACTCACAAAGGCACTGGAAGGGTTTCATTAACTGCAGGGTCAGGAGGAATCCCTCCTTCACAACTCCTCCGCTCTGCTCTCCGTTGCGAGGAGCCAAACAGCACATTGACACCATCCTAATCATTTCCATGACCTATACGGTAAACGCCGCCTTAGTTTCGCTGCGGGATGATGCTGCTTTACATATATTTATTTGCAGAAAAACTGCAAACATCCAGCATTGATGGTCAAATCACAGAACACTGTCACACCTGATGTGCTGAGAAAACATGCTGATAGGTTGAACATTTGTATAAAGTTGCAATACAAAATGTCTCATTGTCTTCATCTATTCATCATATTTAACCACCTCTTTACATGAGCTTTGTATTGGCGACACAGTGGATGTGCTCCTATTGGCGCATCAACACTCTGCTGTCACACCAGTTTGTCGTGACGCCTCGTGACACCCAGGGTGGCTCAACATCTGCAACACAATTCAAGCTGTCTGTGTTTTTACTGGTACGGGGACATTTTTTAGATAGTGTCAAGTAAAATTTGTCAATCACAGAGAAGCCTTTTTACATGATCAATAAATAAATAAAACAAACAATTTGACCTGATGAAAACCAGGATGAAGACAATCTGAACCCTGTTTGTTTCCTAGAAGATTAATGCACGTGACTCCACTTTAATGACACATTGATCCAAAACATATTAATGATGATGACGTTTAACTATTTAGAATTCATTTGTTGACTGCTACTTTTGGGTTAAGGGGTCAGAAGGACTGTGAAACTTAATTAGTGCCGTAGTTTGCTTCTATGTTAATACAGTGAATGTTTAGTTCATGTGATAAATAGTCAATTTAGTGAAAAGTGTTTAGCGAGCAATCAGCCAAAGGACTGGAGCATTAATACTGTAAATGAGTTGGTTATGATTGATGAAATACTTTAAAGGCACATTCAGTACAGCACTGATCCCCTCCAAAACTCAGCTGTTGTTTCATAAATCCAAACCTGTATTAAACGCAACAGAACATGATGATTCTGATGCGCTGGGATTAGAGGAGGAGGCTTTGAAATGAATTTGAAAAGTCAGGGTGGGGAAACGTGGGGCCGCAATAATACATACGAGCATGAATTTTTTAAATCCTCTTATCTTAAATTTAAAAATGGAGAGATTTCCCCCCCTCCGCTGTCAGCTGGAAGCGCAAGGTGAGGCAGTGATCTCTGCAGGTGGGTGGCGTGGCCTCTTTTTTAGCTTGTACATCAGCATGACTTTTTCAACTGAACTTTTTATGAGGTCGGTCACACAACCAGTGGGTGTTTTACTCATAGGTGTATTCAGGTCAGAGGATACTTGATAGCCTTGTGCTAATGTGAAAAAAGGGGGAAAAAACGGCCCCTGATGTGTTATGGGCCTGAATGTGCAGTGATTTATGTTTGTAAATAACTCCAGATTATACATACAGGGCAACTCACTCCAGTCAGGGATGAGGATGCAGTGCAAATGGTGGTTAATCCTGTGGCTTCTGGCCATCTGGGCTCAGGAGGATTTACGCAGTGTTTAATGGCAGAAGGGAGAGGATCAAATATGCACGATACAGCAAAATTAAGATGACTCAATTATTTCGGCTACACTGTACAAACAGACTGATATTTCCTTCAAGCATGGAGAGAGAGAAGTCGCCGCAGGGTTTCACCAGTTTACCGGCAAAACACACCGAGTTTAGAATAGTTTGACTTTTAGCTGTGAGGTGCGACTCCTGTGTTGTGTTGACATGCGTAAGAAAGAACAACACGCCTGAAACCCACCTTCCAGCCACAGAAAAATGACATTTGGCAACGACCCACACGTGCCTGGTGTGTGTTTCGGTGTCACTATGCCGCTGGCTAATCAGTATTCCACTTAAAGTGGACTTAAAAAAAACTTGATAGTTCTCATTATTCTAACCCTTATATAAAAAGTCAAATTGTATCTAGCAGTGATCCCGATTAAAGTTATCAAAAATATTAGCGATGATGTAAATATAACTGAGCCAGTTTTATTACATGACTGTCTACTAGCTTGAGCTGGACATTGTAGCCGTCAAGCAATACGACGTCATCCTTGAGACATTTTTTAAAGAGATAAATGGTACAGAGTGGTGTTTCTTCTGATATGACACATGTTTAACAGCCAATATTTCTTTGTGTAGATGAATAAACATGAAAACAACTGATATAAACATGAGAAGCCTGCTAACAGCATTGATCTGGAGAACATCTTGATTTTAGGGCAGTCAAGTTACGAGATGGTTTGAATTCTAATTTAAGGACATTTTGGTGACGACAACCCCTTTGAGTGCTCATTAACTCAGATGTGGGTTTATATTGTAACATGAAGACTTTTATTGCAAATAATAGTGATTCGATAAAAGGAACTTGTAAATACCATTATTCCCAAAATATAATCAACATCCAGTACATTTCATATGTATGAACACTAGCATGGTCTTGACTGCTTCAAGCAACCACCATAACTCCACCATGTGCCACAATAATCAATATGACTCTGAATAGCAGTTGATTTTTCAACAAAAGTTGATTAAAATAAATCACAAACAAACACAGCCGGCTCTTCTGTGAGAGGTATGTATTTTTAGACCAGGTATAGGAAACCAAATGTTTTGGAAAAAACTGCTTCCGTTCATAAAAAGTATGAATATCTGTAAAATGGCCACCTTAAAACCACAGGTTAACTTTGACATGCAGCACAACCATACTTTCTGCACATCGTCAAACACGCAAGTGTGTGAAAACTATGACTACACACTGGCTCTAAAGATCAAAAGGTATCCTATGTTCTCCAAATATACACACATTGATTCTGTTCTATAATACTGTTACTCTCTGTTTCAAAAAGTAGGTAATTTGATTGCAAACATTGTTCTTTTTAATGTACTCGTCTGACAAAAAATCAACAACAGTAATGGCACCTAAATGAACCCGACAACATTATAAACTATGCCATACTGTACCTCATTCAAATAAATGTCACATATCCAGTGTTACATGTTTCAAATGTAATTTTTTATACATTGTTTTCATAAAGGAAGAGAATAAATATACTTCTGACCCATTTTCATTATAGCTTAACATTTAAACAAGATCATATGGTGCAGTATTTTCATAATTTGTAAAACAAGCTGATAACAATTTCAGTACAAATAATAAAATAAAAAAAATGTTGAGCAGACCTTAAAACAAATCACCACAAAACGAAAAAAGTAATAACAGTGTTTGTGCTTTAAGTCTTTTAACTGCGATGGCTATTTCTCTACAGGTTTGCAGTTACAAGTTCAAGTGAAAATACTGCGTGAACTAACGGTTAGTCCCTCGATCGCGGGGGCAAAATAAAACACCATCCAAATCCAAACAAAGCCCTGCAAACATGTCAACCTGGACGACAAATACTGCATTTTTATCAGATGCAACTGGCTTATTTGAAAATACCTGCAGGAGCCACGAGTGGAGAAATTTAGTTTTTTTCACTGAGTGTGATGCCAAATTAGAAAATTTGTCAGCGACTGGTTTAAACACATTTAATAAGCAGTAATATGTCAAACAAATGAGTCGTATCTCATTGAGAGCTTCTGGAAGTGTCCTTCTAAAAGGAGGTTCATTTCATGTCTATGGTACTATTAAGGCATTACTGTACAGTATCTCTGTTTACACCATGGATTGAAGATACTGGAGGATGAATATGCCATGTCATGAAGCAAAACCTTTGCGATCATTTTTTATTTATTTTTTAAGCCTCGATATGGTTGATTTCGGTGAATAAAAAGCCACATTTTCTCCTATTAAACGACCTCATGGTTTAATTTATTCTCTGCTGGACATTCACTGACCTTGTGGATACTGATCAGCTGTATTGAATAAAAAATAACTTTCATCTTGGAGGAGCTGTTTGCACTGTGGGCCATGTTTGTAAAGATGTTCATAAGCTTCATTGTGTATTCTGTTGTTCATAATTTACATGAGTAGGACTCAGATTGGAGGCAAAGCAGGTTTTATTATTTGTACTTTTTCTACATCCTTCATGGTGGTGTAGTTGCCAGAAATCTTAAGTCAATGAACTTCGGCTCTCTGGATGTCCTTTATTTGTTAACTAGTGCAATGAAGTAAATATATGTACTGTAAAAGAGACTGTAATATATTTAAGTATTGAATTATTTTAAAGCAGAGAAATAGAATATAGTACCGTGCTGCAGAAAGCTGCTTTCCCAGAGTCCATTATTTCACTTTTGTGCCAAAAGTTGAAGCCAAAAACTTGAAGCGACCTACAGTGTGCCGCTGTAGGTTCTCAGCCGGTTGACGATCGGGGAGGTTCACAACAAATTCAGAAGCAAAACGCTCCGCCGGCACGCCCATTGGAGGCGGCGTGGTGAAAAGAAGTGCCTCTTTAGGAGGAAAGCTTACAACAGTTGAACTTGGGCTCTGCTTTTTCTTCTCAGCTCTAACTTTTTTGTTGTGACATTCACGGATGTGGACTCTCCGGGAGAAAAAACTGTGGAGTATATATACTGTAGTATTTATATTTTCAAGAAAAATGTAAACATAGGGCAGCGATGTTCCTCCCTTCTTACTGTACAAAGTCATGAACTGTGTTAATGTTCTTGGTCAAATGAGAAAAGCTGGTCCCACTTCAAAACAAAAGCCTACACTATATTAAAATATAAAGATACAATACAGTATACTTTGCTACTTTGACGGCTGCCTGATCAAATCTGTTCGGCAGGCATAGTAACTGAAGGACCCATTTCAGAATACAACAAAGCACACCTTCAACACTGTTCATCCATCTATTGAGTAATCATGACAATACAGGTCCCGAAAAAACTCTGCAATTATATTCTTTAGATTTTTTTCAGTTTTTTTCTTCTTTTTCTCTATTTTATAAGCACACTCCATAATCTGAATTTGTATTGTTAGGAATCTAAATGTCTTTCCTTTGTTCAACAACCCATAATACATTCAATACAACATTGGTATGTTAATTCTGTGTACTGAGAGACTTGGCACAATTGCTTTTTTTTTTGTTTTTTTTTGCCATGTACAAAAACGGATGGAAATGTCAATTTTGCGCCATTGGCTCCCAAAGAGAGAAGCATGAAAGTAACTCATTTAGGGAGTTGGGGCAGGAGGGGCGGTGGGGGTGATATGATTGAAGGTGGGGCGGGGCGAGCACTGATTTACAAGGTGGTCAATCAATCAGAAAAGAGAGGAAATAATAATAATAATGATAATAAAAAACATCATAGTATTTACATGACAGAAATTCCACCCAAAAAATAAAATAAAATAAAAAGAACGTTTCCCCACACAAAGTAACGCTGATTATTTCCCCCGTCACGGCTTTTCAACAAACTGTACCAGATTGGATTCCAGCCTTCAGCAATGTCAAAAAGGATTCATAAATGCACTCGACAGTCATTGTGTCTGGACCCTCTGCTAGTACACGCTGATGAAGGAGGAGAGCGCCAGGACCAGGTACTGGCAGGCCAGCGGGACGCGTGCGCTTCCTGTGCTCCCATAGGGTGCAGTGTTGGGCGCTGTGGGCGGGAAACAAGAGAAGCTCTGATTAGACGTGATTGCATTTTCACCATTTGACATATCTTTTGAAGTAGAAAGGATAATATTATCTCTGAAACAGAGTGGAGTTCAGAAACAGCATTAATGCAACTAAAGCAAAGTCCAGCGCTTAATGTTAATACAAAAATAATAATTCTGACCGATAGCAGACCCTAACTACCTGGCCATTAACTGCAAACTGACACGATTGCATGCAGAGATGCTGTGGCTGAAGTGCCTCACGAGCTGCCTGATAACAGGTTAAATCCATCATTCACCACCAGCTGCAGTGTACACACGCACATGCACACGCACACACACACACACACACAAGGCAACCGAGTCCCCAGTAAACCCCAGTGGAAGAGTTAGCAGCCATCGATGCTGCGTGCGTTGTTGTGGACACATGCAGCCGCTTTGCTCTTTGAGGTTGCCAGCTGCTTGTCTGCCTGGTGCATCGCAGCCCGGCAAAACGTTAGCAAGTGTTTGGGCAAGAGGGAAAGCCCTTATGTTGCTGCGAGGATGATGAGGACGAAGGCAGCAGTGCAGTGTGTGTGTGTGTACACTTTATTTGACGGTAAATAAATGCTACAACTCCTAAGCCAAGCTGCTGTGTCTTGCTTGCCACCTGCTGATTGAAGTCAAGAGGGTTAGCCCCAAAGTTAGCACTCACTTAAGGTGGACTGACTTTTAAGGTGGACGAGCTCCTTGTTCTCCTGTCAAGACGCTCCACTGACTTCTTTTTTGCATTAATTAACTGGTCAAAATACTTGTTGTTGGTTCACGGTCAAACGGTTAATTAACCCCAGAGCTTTGTTACCTCAGATCGTAATATTCTAAAACATTGTTTTGCCATCTCATCTTTTTTCAGCTGGTGTCAAAACAAGTTCCCTCTTTCATATTAGTGCTACAAGAAAAGCCATCAGTGGAGAGATGAGAATATATGAGGATGAAAAAGTTTTTTTATTCTTCTCATTCCTGTCGGAGGCGGCGTTTGTTTTGGCCGGTTTCTCTGACTATATCGCCTCAGTAATATGAACGGGCATCTCTGGAGAGCTGCGTCTGGCGGCCCGAGAAGCTGAGGGCGGCTACTCAGCCTCCTGGACACAGACACACTCTTTTAGTAGCTCAATAAAGCACACCTCACAGGTTACAAAACATGTTCTACCTCAGCAAACACACAAACACACACGCACACACACGCACACACACACACGGCGGTGCGAACAGGCTCTGCTCTACCAGGGGAAATCATGTGGTGCACGGCCCATATCAGCAGGGTGCCTCTCTTTACACGGCCATATAATTAGTTCACAATGTAACTCCTCTGATGTGGACCTCACAAGCGGACAACACGAATAACCACAAACACATACTGTGCACACACACAGATGCAATCATGAACATACAGTATTAAGTATTTTTACTCAGCGTTACAGGCTGAGGATTGCTATCCCACTGTGTTGTTGTTGTTGTGTCTCGGGTATTTATTCAATTGGGCGGTCGTCATTAGAGTGGCGTACCGTACGGCTGTCGCCGTGTAAAAATAAACACAATGATGCAAGAGATTGATCCCGACATAATAGCTTGTGGGAGACCATTTTCACATAGAGATGGAGGGGGAGAGGGGGGGGGGGCAGGACACATACATGCCGTTATTACCTGACACGGCAGCTTTTACCTGACATGTTCAAGCTTTATGTTGGTGCGGAAGGTGTTTACCTATTAGAGTGAAAACTACAGCTCTGCTGACAGATGGAACAGGGGGAAAACAACAACAAAAAACGGTGAAAAGAGGAGCACAAACGGGTGCAAATGTTGATGATGTGTGTGTTGGATGCATGGCTGGCCTTTTCTATCTTTGTCTCCCCTCTCTACCTCTCTCTCTCTCTCTCTCTTTGTATCCCTCCCTTTCTCTTATTCTCTCTCTCGTCCTATCCAAAGTACAGGATAATGACACAGTTTTCCTGGGCTGTGAGAGCGAGCCGAGAAATGGTAACCATAGCAACAACTCCTGTCCTGCTCAGCCGGCCCACTGATGCCGGAGACTAAATGCGCTGCATTGTGCTAGCCACGCTAGCACAATGCATTTAGGTTGTGTGTGTGTGTGTGTGTGGTGATGGGTGTGGACTAGGCAGATGTCACTATTTCCTCTCCTTCGTGTCAGTGTTGTTTCTGGATCAGTAATCGCATTAATATCTTTAACACAACTGCAGCAGATCCGGGAGCTTCGCAGGCAATTATTAGATATCTGCTATGAATTGTTGACTGTGCCGGAGAGCGTCACAATAAACCCCTCGGTGCTTCAGGAGGGGAAGTGTTAAGTGAGCTTGGGGGATCGTCCGTGTCACTTGGTTCCTGCCTCATCACAGTGTTTGATTTTGGGCTTGTTTAATATCTCCCTGTGTCACTGCGAAAAAAGCAGCGGCTTCTATTGTTTTGACTGTGTGGGTTGTAACTTGCCATTTTAATTAACTCCCCAACCAGGAACTGCCTGCAACACCATTACTCTGCTTATTAACATGAAGGGAATAGAAAGAGGAAAGAGACTGAGAGAAAGCGAGCGCAAATTAAAGACAGATACGGGGGGAGAAGAACGGGGAATCAAAAGGAAGAGCGAGCTCGGGGAAGAAGACAATGATTGAAAGGGGTGCGAGAGCGAAGCGGCAGCAGCGGCGGACAGGAGAGAGAGAGAGAGGAAGAGGAAGAGGAAGAGGGGGCTCTGACTGAGCTCTACCTCTTTCAGGTTTGAATTTAATTGCCATGTACATCAGCACGGCACTGCAATGAAGTACCAGAATCCCAGACAATATATCATAGAGAAACCAACAGTGTCAAGATGCGCAGACGCCAGGAAGACAAGCAGCGCTCCAAAGGGAGAGAGGAGTGGAGGAGATAAGTGGAGATGAAAGCGATACGCTTCAATTACTGTTTTGCAACTGAATTGAAATGAAAAACTAAAGCCTCCCAAGCTCTAGCCAGAGTCATATGAAAATAACAATCCCTGGTTCTCTCCTCTGATTCTGGCCTGAAGCCACCAGCTTTAAATAGCATGCCGAGGGTGTGAGCCACCCTCCCTCTCTCTCTTGTGTCCTTCTTCCCTCCCCCTTCTCACCCAAATCTCCATCGACAGCAGTTTTGTCACCCACATATCATATGCACAACAAACGCTAAGGCCCTGAACCTCGGTCACTGTTGACACAGATAATGAATCATACTGAAATATGCAACAGTGACACTCAATGCTGGGTTTGTTTTGAGTGCCATCTCGAGTGTTATGCACTGCACCGTAATTCACTGGAACATCATCATTCACCCGGTAATAGCGGGCGCTCCTTTCCCAGCCTCTTGTCAACCCTTTAGCTGTGACACATGCTGGGGTTTTGTAAGGTTTGAGCTCCATTCAGAAAATCTCAGTCGTGTGTTTGATACATGTTCTGCAACGGACACCAGAAAATGTGAGAAAAAGAAAAGTAAAACAGAATCTGCCATGTTTTGGAGTTAGATTAAGACATCCATGTGTTGTTTTAGCTGATGATACGTCCCTTGAGTTGCTTGTATCCTGTCACAATGCAGGTCGGCAGCCAGCTGGGCAGCATCCCAATCCCCCAGGGGACAAAGCTTCAGAGATGGGCTCTGAAGCAGGGGGATGGGGTTCAGTGTCCTTGACCATCAATCAGAGGCCTTAGGTCTTCCCTCTCCCCCCCAGCTCTCCTTGGGAGAGCCCACATGAGACACTCCTGAGCCAGAACTGATCCTGTACATACCATGCTGTAAATCGGGCAAAATCCCTCTACATGCAAGGTTCACATCAACCACCGAGGGTGTTTTTAACACAGTACAGCACAAACTTAAAGCAGGTGAACAACGCTGGATGTTTGGTAGAGTATGAATGAAATATAATACAATGCTCATGACAGCATAGATGAGGGGATGCCACACCTTCAAAGACTATTCTGCGCTCCACCGCCTTTTAAAGGCCTGCACCAAGAGTGTGCACACATTTTAGAGAAGGTGATCAAGACATTTTCCATGCTTTACCTCACTTCAATCCACTGACAGTGAAATGCGCTCATACCCGGCGCCACTCATCTTGTACCCTCTTGCCTGTAGCAGCCCGCCATATTGAGTTGCTGCACAATTGACTTGCTGACCCATCAGCTCATTCATCCATTTCTCTCTTCTATTCCTTCTGCTCTTGTACAAGCAAAATGTTCGTCATGGCCAGATATGATGTTCAAAACTCATCACCTTCGCCTCTCGCTATGATCATCACATACTGCTGCTCCACAGAGTCCTCGTTCACACGGACCTTCGAGCTCATTAGCCCGACCAATCATTTGCATTAGCGCGAGTAATGAAAAGCCTCCATTAATAGGATGGCCTTCAGAGATCATTTACCGTCCTCCGCCTCCCAGTGCTGCCATATCCTCACCCCCACCCGCTCCCTTCTAACCTTCTTTGCTCCACATCCTGGTACCTGCCGGTTATCAACACCCAGCAGAATGCTTTTTAGGGCTGGAGCCCGGCCGCTAATAGCTCCTCTCAGCATCCGTATCTAACTGGAGAGTGAATGCGTGAGAGAGACGGGTCACCTGATAGCTTGCTGAGTGAGCTGGGGGCTCTCGATTGCAGGCAGGCTTTGGCCTTCAGCTTGACTTAATCAACGCCTCTGTGGGATATCTGGACACATAAGAGAGCCCTCAGCACAGTGTGAGCTGGTGGAAGGAATCCCAAAAGAGGAGACATTTCCGACATTCTCCCCACAGATACTGTTCTTTTTTATTATTGATCGACTTCTCACTTGAACAGTCTCTCTTTTCCCTCCCCCTCGAGCAGAACGTGTGCTGTGTGTCTTCCTTTTATTCGAACTGAATAGTGATGTTATGAGTCCGGCAACAAATTGAGAGTGACCTACATGTATGTTTATTGCACCTTTCAATTCAAGGGCATACTTTATGCTGGGAATCAATGAGCTTGCAAATGATGTACTTTATATGCACGCCTGATGGATGGATCTCCATTTTTCAAATGTTTTATGAATTTTCCCTTTTTTAACTTCTGGTCTTTTCTAAATTTAGAGGGTAAATCCACATCAGCACATTCTGAGAATAAACAAAGAAATGCTGTACAGTGTGGATTGATACTTTAAGCGAGCGTTTTTAATTACAGCATTTCCAAAAGCATAATTACTCCACGACTTTGGCTGCTCCCGTTAAATCTGTTTAATGTTAGAGGCTTAATAAAATGCACAGGGACGCAAACAAATGGAGTCAGCATGTAGCAAATTCATGCAGCTCCACTTTTCCTTTCTCTCCCTCTTTCTTCCTCTCTGTCTCTATAATAATCTCCCTTTCATATTTGGGTCTCTCTCTCCCTCCCCCCACTATCTCTAATAACTCCCCATGCCCCCGTCTCTCTCTCTCACTTTTTAATGCTTATCAGGGTTTTATTTCTGTGCGGGTCTTGCTGCAGACCCAAAGAATTTGCTCAGTCAGCCACTGCTTAGCTTCTGCAGCCCTGTGATGACAGCGACAGTCTGGCCGGTTATGAGACACTTCTTACGGCAAACCGACGCTACTCGCATTTCCATGAGCTGCTCCATCAATACAGCCTGATAGCATCTGATCTCCAACCAGTAGGCTACCCTCTCTTCCTGCCCTTTCCGTTCCGCCCCTCTCCTTCGCCTGTAGCGTCCTAAAATAGCAATTCACTGCTATGTATGTAGGATTATGATAAGACAGCTCCCTTTTATCAATTTCCATTATGGTGCTGATAACACAGCATGCCTGAATGTTGAGGGGTTAAGTGCATTTTCTTCTTGATGGATATAAGATAACTTTATCACAGCAGACTGCCTGGTTATCACGGTTCACCTGGGGCTAGTCTAATCTGACTGGAATTTGCTCACGCTTAGTGTCTCTGTAGAAGCACACGAGGGGCAGCCACAATTTGCTCAGATGGTCAAACTGTATACAAAGCAATCCATATTTCTTGTTACATATTTACCTACCCTGAGCTGTTAATTGATTTCTCTCAGATCAATTCAGTGGTTTACAGAAATTGTTCGACCAAAAAGGGCCAAATCAATTGCCGAGTGATTAGCATGTGCAGTGTATTATTTCTAGCTGAGGTGCTGCATAAGACTGGAGGCTGTGAGGAGAAGAGGCACAATTCAATGGAGGCACACGCCATATGTTTACGTTAATTATTGCTAGCTCAAAGTCTGCTTTAGATAGTGTACTTCCATAGGCTGTGTGAGTGTCACACATGAAATATTCCTTTATTACGCCAAGACAAAACCCGAGGCGGTGAACGCACTCCAGCCGCTACTCCCCACCTTGTTGCTCACTGCCTGTGGGAGGTTGTGATAAAAGCTATGGAGTCCTGAAGCGAGCACCATTGATCCAGCAGAGCATTTTATACAGCAGTTTGAGACTCAGGGTCAGACAAGGCCCTGCACTGCATCTCTCTCCCTCTCTCTCTCTCTCTCTCTCTCTCTCTCTCTCTCTCCCTCTCTCTCTCTCTCTCTCTCTCTCTCTCTCTCTCTCTCTCTCTCTCTCTCTCTTTCTCTCTCTCTCTCTCTGTCAGACACACACACGCTCTTTTCCAATACACACACTGTAAATCTGTTAAGTGTTTAACATTTCAAGGTATAAGAACTGGATGTAAACATTCACAACCTTCCAGCATCTCCTGTCACAATATATGCCGCGGACAATATAAAACAAAACCAAACAGTTCACCAAATGGCGCCATAATGCTTCTTAATTAAATGACCCTCTTGAAGCCTGTAGCTTTGGGAGATTGCATTCTAGAATGAGAATGAATCCCTTTTTATACTGAAACCAGAAGACTAATTGTGCTGCTGTTAATTAATTCCTAATAGCCTCTGTCTGCAGTCCTGGAGATGGGGTGCAATAAAACGGCTAAAAAATAAGTCACTTATGTCAGAAGCATTTAATCTGGATAACGTATCTAAGGCAGACATTAAGAGTGAATTTGACGTGTCCCGTTGACGCTTTTCTTCTGACGTCTTTGTCTGTGGGATCACTGCAGATGGAGGAATAAAACATGAAGGATCCAGCTCACTGAAGAAATTATTTGAACCACGATGGGTAGGTCTTCCTTGTACAGTTATACAAACACAAAAAAAGTAGTGCATGTACAGTGGTGGAAGATGAAATTTATTCTATGTGTTTTTGTAAAAATGTGCATGAAGTATTAAAGGTAAAATGGTCTTCTGATGCAAACAGATTACCAGTGAGAGACATCAGGTTTAAATTGAATCATTTCAGTGGTTTCACCATGTAAGCAGTATTTTGATCTTACGACCTCCGAAAACTCTGTTAGGTAGTTTAATCCAGACCAGACTGCTTTCTTAAAAAGGGTGAAGCTAAAGAGGTTTGAGGTTGTATTTAATTGTTTTTATTAAATAAAACTAACAAGGAACTATAGCTGTCAGAAAAATGTAGTTGAGTAAAAACATTATTAGAAAACGGCATAGAGTCACAAAACATGGAAAACTCCAGAATTGTACAATAACTGACTTTGCATTGCTTTGCTTCGGCAATACTCCAAAGTGTGACTAAGCTCAGCGGCACAGGTCTGGCTACTTTTGGCTAAATGCTTTCAAAAAAAAATCAAAGAATAGACAAATCAAGGTGGTTTGATGCAGCACAAAATGCTGCCAAATAACAACAATGGGTGCATTTGAAAGTTAAGTGTGGCGTACATCCAATTTGAGTGTGTTCCAGGCTTTAGACCATTTATTTGGAAGTACTGAGTCGTGTGCACTCTGTACAATGACTGGATGTTAGGGTTGTATGAATAAAAGGCAGACAATATTACCTGTCACTGAAATGTGTCAGATACTAAAAGAAGGCCCATAACTCTTATCTTCTCCTTCACATAACCCTCACCCCCAAAATCCACTTCAGCCTTTCCTCTGTAGGCTTATACTCCCTGACAAATACTGACACTATCAACATGCAACTTTCATGGCTGCATAAATACCCGAACTGATGATGGTGACACATGCTCTTTCCCTTTGATGTAAGACTGCGCTTGGTGACTGCAGCTCCCAAGTCTGTAAGTACCACTCTCTGCGCCTTTGTGTTCCTGTTTTTCACATGAGGTCAAACATTATTGACTGGAGTTACTGAGGGGAATAAGTCTGCGTTTACTGACAAATTGGACCGGTGGATTGACTCCTGGTTCAACTCACCTGGGTACCAGGAGCAGCAAATATCAATATGTCTGGTAAAGCGCCCTTTTCCTTCTAATCGGCAGTGGGGCTGCGGTTTACTTTGGTTTCCAAACCACCACCAGCTTGTGCAGTGCTAATGCTAAATAATGATGTGCTAAAATACTCTGCTAATGTCAGCTTCACAGGTTCTTGTGTGGAAACAATGTTGTAGAGACATATCTACTTGTAACGAGTATCACTATCACACAACTTTGAAATCAACCAAATGGATTGCATACAGGCTTGTAAAACTACTGGAAATTGACCCCAAATCAATTTCTCTGCCATTTGCAGTGCTGCTTACTGATGAAATTCCCACTTTTCATGTAGTGCTCTATTCTCTCTTTGTAGTTTATAACAGAGGAGATGGATTCACATTCACACACAGTATTAATCATCAAGTTGACTCGATGCTCTCGTGACATTGAGCGTGAGTACTGGAAATGTCAGTTCAATTATGTTGCATTCATTCCAATAAAGGCAATTAAGGCATAATGTAAAGGCTCAAAGAGTAGTCGTATAAGGGAGATAATGCTATCTGTCGAGTAGTAATGATCAAAGTTTCACCGGGAATTAAAACAAAATGTTTTAACGGTAACTAAGACCCAGAATCCAATCACAGGGCTATTCTATCATTGTTAATTTGTTCTGCATAACGTGTGAGGAAAGGAGTGAAGCAAGATTAAAGTGAATCTGCACTTTATCATCATGATTACTTCGATTGTCAGAACACTAAGGAAGGATATTATTAAAAAAAGTCTTCACAAGCTACACATAGGATGTCAAAGCAATAACATGACCGACCACAAGCGACCACAAATTGTGGAAGCTAACAAATTACTAATACATTTCAACACACTTTCCTTGTATGATTCATGACAACTGTCTAACAGAGTTCAGCGACATTTACCATGTAGTTGAATAATATTTCAAATGGAAATCAGCATCAGTCAATCTGCATTTACAACAAGGTGTCAGTTCACCACGGCGATGGTATGGCTGGTGACAAATCCCACAAAAAGACGACATCCTACCATGTATTTGTGTCTCACAATCTTTTATAGTGTTCCCAGCCAGCCCTTGACACACAGCACTAACTCCACTAGTTCCTACTGAAGACATAAATCCCTAAAAGTTGCTCACAAATATAATCTTAAAAAGGCTCAATAGTTTCCTCAATACACTTTTTGGCAAACGCTTTTGGTTCTCTGGTGAGTATTCACGGCACAAGGAATGGTCTCGGTGATTGACTCAAAATAAACTCTAGTGCACACGTTACACAGTGCAACAAAGCTCATTAATGTGTTTTGGACAACAATGGAGCTCTAGAGAACAGAGGAATAAGATGTATTGGGTTTTTAGATACACAGACAATAGGTCAGACAATACCTTTTTAGTGATCAATTTATTGATGTTTTTAATCTTGTCAGTTGTTGTTAAAATAATTAACTGGACTTATTCATCAAACATTTTCTAAAAAACTGGATATGTCGAAACGATTTAAGGATGTTAGCACATTTCTAAAGTTTTGTGGTTTTAAAAGCAATACATTAGTTCTTAGTGCATTCGAAATAAGTTACAAATTGTTGCATCATTCATACACCATTTGGTGAGAGCTGGTTGGAATGGATACAAATTATATTAATAAACCACCCAAGAATGTCTTGGGGTGATTTTGGGGGTGGTTTTGTCTGATTTAGTCCAACTTGTAACAAAGAAAAGGGTTATTAGTCATCTCAAAACCTATAACTATCAGTCAAATGTTAACAAAAAAGCTATATAAAAGCAAAGCAAATGAACAATTATGAAAGTAGAGAATATCTCTCTGATTCTGATCTGTCCAAGAATTGCTTACTGTTCAAGTGAAAGACACGTGGGTCCCTTTCCAGTCTCTTTTAGCTGTTTCATGTTTGGATATAGATCTGTGGCTGGAGGCCCACAGGGAGCCACCCACCATCACCAAAATCTCCCCATGCTAGATGGTATTAGGAATAACAATTGCGAGCAAAATGGTCTTATTGGCTCGTCTCCTTTTAAATGTGCTCCCACAAAAGCGCCTGGGATTCTTCAGTACTAATTAACAGTGTCAATGGTGACAGGACTCTGGCGTGCGAGGAGCTCATCCCATTGATCGTTATAAACATGTTACAGTAATTTAGCAGGGTGTGTGTGTGTGTGTGTGTGTGTGTGGAGCGGGGGGGGGGGGGGGGTTAGGGGGGGCTTGAATTAAAAAAATGTCCGTTTATCACTTCAGAGACCTATAATGCCTTGGTGTATTGTGTGCCTGAGATTATTTTGCCAAAGGCATCTCTCAGCGTGTTCATTGACCTTTCTTCATCATTAGTGAACGTAAAGAGGGAGGAGCTTTGTCAAAAGCCTTGAAGAACTTGTCAGCTGCGAGGCCAGGGAATACTAAAGGGTTAATGGTTCTTTTTGGGGTCTTCGAGGCTTTACCCTTAAGCACTTGCATTTCAATTCCTCTGTTGCTTGCGAGGAGCTGAGGAGGGGAGCGGGGAACTGAGATAGCAGTGAGCTATGCAGGATGCATAATAGTGTTTGTGCGTGAGCATGAGTGTGTGCGTGAAGAAGTGTATCATTAACTGTCAGTCACATGCCTCCAGCCATCCACCACTAATGCACACATCCATATCCATACAGACACGCACACACCACCCCCAATGTTCATAAGCTTGTAAGTGCTTATACAGTATGTGTGTGTGTGTGTGTGTGTGTGTGTGTGTGAGCATTTACTGCACATTGTATGAGCCTCTAGGGGAGTGTATCACACATGGCAAAACCGCTCCAACTTGCACTAAGAGTCTAAGAGTATTAACAGAGAGCTGGCCACACTTAAGCAATGCCAAGGACGCCAAACGGCTCAGAAATCGAACAGATAGAACTAACCTTATTTAACAGCTAGACATCCAAGCCATTTCCCCAAAGAGAATGTCATTTCTGAATGTCATGACCTTTTCTAACCGCGTTTAAAAACCTCCAAGGTCTTAAAGGTGTGGTTTGTCAATAAAAAGATTTTGAAGACTCGCGAGGAGCCGTAAACAGAGATAAATACGATGCATATGCTCAGCTTTTAATAGGTGGATTATTGCAGACACCGTCATCTGTCGTTGGGCTGATTGAGAGGTTTTTCTTGAGGCTTGTGACAGTGATTGAAGCAGTGTGTGAGTGTGTGTGTGCTAGATGAACTTAAGTGCAAGAAAACACAGTGTTAATAGCATAAATACAAGAGAAATGAAAAGAGAGAAAATGCTTTCGGGTGTGTGTCAGCATGATTTAGTGTGCGTGTTTGTTCCATTTAGTTGGTGATGGGCAATGTGGACTGATTTAAGGTTAGGGGCAAATTGTCGTGAAGAGCAGCTCTCTTTCCTGGCGTCTTCGAGATAATTGTCTGCCAGAGTTAAAACAACACTGCTGCAGCACTGCTGCACCGAGCAAAGAACAAATTCTAAGGGCTTTGAAGACATCAAACTTAACAAAAGAAGTATGAAAATTATTTAAAGAAAAGACGAGGGGAAGGTGTCTGAGGTGGGATTTGAGAAGACTGTAGACAAAACTTGTGGACAGCGACTTAATTATGCCATAAGGACAGCCCATATGGAACCACTTAATCAATGTAACACTGTTTTAAAGGTGCAGGAAGTCAACAAGATGCATTTCGAAATTTCTGTGGACTAACGCCTCTGAAGAATACCACGAGTAAGTCTTGCTATCACATTTCTTCTCCAGTATGATCTTGCATACAAAGTGGAGACTTTGTTGTGCTGTTTGCGCCTGGGCTGTTGGGATTGAGAGGAGCTTGAATTCTGTTTCAGGCAAAGCTGGATGAAATGCAAATCAGGAGTCAATGCAGTCACATCTCTGATGACTGACAGGCGTTCCCAAGCAAGAGCTATAAGTGGGAGTTAAAGTTCAAATGATGGCACAAGCTGAGAGGACTGGATGCGGTTCAACACATTCTGATATGTAATGCACTCTTATGTGTTTCCTTTATGCATATTACAACTTATCCCAATTGTATTTGGCTGTATGGATACTTTACTTACAGTCCTACTATTGAGCATTTTTAAAGCATCAAATCAGTTTGCATCCTTAAGTGTTTACATGTACATTATGTATCAACAATTATTATTTCTCCAATGTAACATGTCATTGTAATATGTTTGTGTTTTATATAGTTTCATTATATGTCTTTTAATCACTCTTCATTTATTCATGTACGGTAATAAACACTTACATCTGCTTACATTACATTACACTGTTATAAACCATTTTAGGTGTTATATATGGGTTAATGTGCTAAAAAAGGGGACTTTAAGGAAACTGCTGCAGTTGAATGGTTTGTATAATAATATTTACTGCAATATATATATATATATATATATATATATATATATATATATATATATATATATATATATATATATATATATATATATATCAAATATTGTAATATCAGTATTTATTATGACCATTCAGGAAAATTCCATCGAATTTATTTTTTGATAAATAACAAGATGGACTTTGGCTAATTTAGTAAATTAGTGATGTAAAAGATGAAACTAGTATAAATGGTATAGCTAAATGGCTGACAGTTAACACATTTTCAATTGTCTTACCATCAAATAGCTGAACAGCTCATGATGCACATTGTTAAGATATTGGTAAAATATTATTTTTTTTTTTTGTACCAGCTAATTTACTTTATTTCTTATATACCTAGAAAACGAGGAGTGGAAAATGATTCAGCAACAGTAAGAATAGCAGCTTACATGCAACTCCATATTGTGATGTCTGTATGTTTGTGAAGTAAAACAAACCATTGAATAATAATTTCTGTGCATTTTGGGGAGGCAAGGGGTTAGTTCAAGATGTAGTTTTTTGGAGTCAGTGGGCACAGTATCTTTACTCCTCAGGCATCTCCCACTGTCAGGGTTTGTTTTGGATGGGCAAACTAATTACTGTATAATTCCCAACACTTATCATGGAGTGACATATAGGCACCCCGTCCCTCTGAGATTCTACTACATGGGAAGAAGACATGTCATGGGTGGGTAGGATTCCTGCGGTTCAAGTATATCAGGATAGTTGGCAACAAAGACTCAACCCCTCTGGCACAATCACATGAAAGACCAGTAATCTGTTGGCGGCCAGCTGTCATACATGAATATATATGAAAGCACATAACAAGCTGCCCAGGCCTGACACCCCAAGTCACAAGTGAAGCTCGAAGCAAATGTTTTCCAAATACAAGCCTGACAGAAGCTGTGTAATAAATGCTCAATGTACAAAGTAGCGTCACCGTATTGTGAGGCAGTGTTAACAGAAACAGGGACTACATTTTCTTCCAATTTTGACAGAAAATAAAAACTTAATGTTCTTGGATGTAAAACATTTCAAATTCATATATATAATATATATATATATATATATTATATATATGTATATATATATATATTATATATATGTATATAGATCTATCTATATATAATATATATAATATATATATAATATATATATAATATATATATATATATATATATATATATATATATATATATATATATATATATATATAATTCCCTCTGCAAATTTCACATACTACTGTATAAACCAGAGGTGTCAAACGTACGGCCCGCGGGCCGGATCCGGCCCGCCAGGGAGTCCAGTCCGACAGAAGAAAAAAAAAAATTACCAAAATTAGCAGAGCTGGGATTCAAACCGCTGATTCTCTGCTGATAAGACGGACATGCAAACCATTGATCCACAGTCACAATTGATGTGAGCACTGATATTATTGTGTTAGAAGTCGTTAAACATCGATCACGTCATCAAAGTGACGTCACAAACGCGACACAAAGCGAAGGAGTCTGCAGAGGGGAACCCGGACAGATAAACAGTGGGCTGATGTCTGAATTTTTGGCCTTTATGAATCAAGTTAATTGTTGAAAGACCTTAAAATAGAGTTTATCATCTAAAAACCTTTACCAATGATTTAAACATAGAGAAACATTGTCGTTATTTATGCGTTATTATGCTGTGATTTTACTGGTCCGGCCCACTTGAGATCAAAATGGGCAGCATGTGGCCCCTTCACTAAAATGAGTTTGATACCCCTGGGACAAACCACAAAAAAAGTTAGTCGTAGGACATATTTTGATTAGATTATGCTCAAGGAATATCATTGTATTGATGTGGATTGCTCGTCTTAAGCTAGACCCAGACCGCAAGTCGTATTTCAGAATCACACAGTGAAACGCACGCAGTAGAGAGCTCAGCTAAGCAGCACAAGGTGAGCGAGAAGGTGATCGAGTCGCATGTGTGATATCAAAATCTGTGATGTAGATTTAGAATGACATTAAAAGGAAAGAAATACACCTTGAAAATGCAATTCCAATTTCACTGACGGAAACTACAACTAATAATAATGAAATCCCTCAAATGTTAACTCTTGTTAAAAGACTGCATTACAAACTGAATACAACTGAATTGTATTTTGTGATTTAGAAATGGCGGGACCTTGTCCATGTTACCTGCAGGCCGGCTTATATGCAGTCCAGCTGATGTCTTAATGAAAGCTCCTGCCTCAGCTCCTCACCTCTCATGAGCGGAATACAAAACCTGGGAGTGATGCAGTGAAGAGCATCCGAACAACCAGCAAGCCTTGACGAGTGCATTTACTGTATTTCCAAGGGCAATGACAACATGTCCAAAGCTTTCTTTCCATTACCGCTAAAATAGTTCTCTCTTCTGCCTCAAAATTACATCCATTTAACTTTGCTGAAGAGTGCTCTCACCAGAGATGAGAGAGAGGGAGGACCTAAAGCACGGCACAGTGTAAACCCTCTGCAATCTACAAGGTGGCCAAAAAGCCATCTTTTCTGATTTACCGCAGCCTCTACTGTAAGTGTGTTGCTTTCTTCAATCATCCTCCTTAGTGCACTAACCATTAGAGTCTGTCCAGAAAGAGAATATACCCTGGTGTCTCAATTATAGAGCAAGACTGAATCTCTACAGCAGCCATTCGTGGCCATAAAAGGAAATGACTATCCATTTTCTGCTCCAGCTCTCACAGCAACGGCAGAGTCCAGTCTGTTGTTGGGAGCACCAAAACTCATCTTTCCAGCTCAATCATCTTATTAATCGCCCCGACTGCTGTGGAGAGAGGGCCAATTAAAGTTGGAAAAGATTTGAATTGACAAAAAAAACACTTTTCTTGTCAATTTAACGGTGACTTCCCTTTTGTGGACTTTCCGTCTTATTTGCCAAACTTTCAACTCAAGAGTAAGATTTCAGGTTTTAAAAAAACAGTTGTAAAAACAACATCAAAACTGGAGAACGTTGTCACAGGCCTGCAAGCACTAACACAATGCATAATGTGCTTTGATCTTCTGAGCGCAGTAGATGTGTGAGATTTGGTGATCTGCAAACTCTGAAAAGTTATGCTCGAGAAAAAGAATATAAGTGACAGCGACAGGGATAAAAGCACCGCCTGCAACGAGAGCTCAAAAAAGAGGTAGGAATAAACACATAAAAGAAAGAAGATTCTTTGGCACAATTTAAAAACTGGAAAGGCTCTGACAGCTCTCAGTTTTAATACCCACCACCAATATCATCCTCACAAATACTGAGAAATATCCATGAAAGATGAGCAAAAAAAAGGGGGAGTCTGTGAAATAGTTTTCTTGTTCCTCTGAAGACAGTTATTCCGTTTTCTGTGTGCACCGCTGTGTTTCTTCTGTGTGTGCGTGGGACTGACAGCATGACCAGGTTTGCATTTAATGGCCGACGCTCCTGAGGAGATGCGAAGTGAGAGAGATAATCAGAGACAAAGAAGAGAGCGGTACATGTGGGAGCAAGGGAATGATAGAGCTGGAAACAGAGAAACAGAGAGGCAGAGGGACTCAGTGAGCGAGATGTTCGGTAAGTAGAATTATCTGCTGGAGGGAGGGTGCAGCACGGCCATTTATACCCGAAAACTGACAAACAGGTAAAACGCAACGCTGAAAACAGGTCTTTGTCTAGACTAACAGCTAATATGGACCACAACATGTTATTATTGTAAACATTAGAGGGAACAGAGGGATGTGGGAGACTACAATGTGTCGTGAACGGTGGATAAGACTCTGGAATCAGAGAAATGCTGAGAAATATTTTATTTCTGCTAAGCCAGCAATAGAAAAATAGAAAATGTGATTTGATGATTAATCTTATGCTGAAAAATGCTTCCTCAAACTATCACAATAAAAATAAAAATATGGGATGACTCTGCAAAACTCCGACATATGTTCAATAGCAACATTTTCAACGTGAGATGAGTAAGGAGACCGGTCATGGCGCTGTAATCAAAACACCTGCCTTTAAAGTGAGAGAGTACAATCCACAGGATGTTTTCATTTGAGCATCGTCTGTGGGTAGATTTTACTGTACGTTTTGTTGTCTATTCTTTATTATTTGCATTAATTTAGCATCATCTTTTGAATCCAATCAATGTTCAGTTTTGCAAGAGAGAGACATATGACAATGAGTATGATGTTTGATGGCTAATTGGTTTAGTAGCAACAAATATGTTGCATTAAGGATTCTAAGCATACTGTTGTTATCAACAGTGGCAACATAAGCATATTCGAATTGTGCATACCAACTACACCTTCCTCCATTCACACTAAATGTTGCCATTCGCTGAAAATTAAGAGGCAAAAAAAAATCAAAAACATTAGAAATACTGGTCATCTGTTTTGTATATTGAAACAACGGCACAATCAACACAAATGTCTGTGTTTCTGTTGGTTTCATAAAAGGGTTCCTTTTTTAAAGCACATCTTAATTTATTCGAAAATAATTAACTAAAGCAAAGAAGGTGGAAGAGACATCCCATTGTTTTAAAGCACCCTGTCAGGCAGTCAAATACAAAATCAATTTCATTGTCGGTGTCTTCCACATTCGACTAATCAGCATTAGTACTCAGGATGCATTTTAGGGCACTACGATAAAAAGCCCAGGCAGCCACAGCTAAAGAAAACCCTAACCTGTAACGACTAATATCACACCAACAACTGAGTACCAATCAGCCAAATAGAAAAAAAATAATACTTCCTTTGATTCTTACTCATTAAAATAACTTACTGAGAGAAAACAGAATATCGTACAGAAATCATATTGTGTGCCATTCGAATATAAAAATAATAGCGTTCAATTTCTGAAAACATATGCAGTTACAATGAAGCACGTGTTGTAATAAGGCACGGGAAGTGTTGATCAAACACATTATGGCACATTCCGGAGCACTACAAATGAATAATTAGTAGTCTTACTTATTACTGGACGTATATTGTGCTGCATTATGAGGAGCTTTTCTATTTACTTTACTTTCATTCGAAATATAATCTCGAAGCAAAGGCGAAAATGACAATTTTATTTCCTGAGCACATGACTTTGAACCTGTGTACTGTAACAGGTTTCGACTGGAGTAGCTCACGGTTTCCCGTTTCACAGGACAAAACCCCCTCGTATATTTACATTGTCCAGGGATCTAGGGGTCAAGGATGATAGATGACATGCCATCTGCTTATCAGGCCCTCCCAGAGATGAACGTTGCAGTTAGCACGAGGGAAAAAATGAAGGTCAGCATATCACCTCAAAACAAACCGTACGGGGACTGGAGTCGGGGTGGCGAGAGGTGACTGCAGAAGGTTTGCACGGCTCTTGATCTTGCCACAGTATAACCGATAACGCTGGTAGAATGCACTGCCAAAAAGGATTATCTGTGGTTAGCTCAGTGTGTCTGACACCAGGCATGCTGGGTAAAGAGAAGCAGGGCAGTTTACTGTAAAGGCTTCTCGAACAGTTAAATACTGCTGTCCAGACCTGTCGGATTTGTACGACTAGTCTTCTCAGACAAAGACCCCGACGTAAGCTAATCAGTGGGAGATCCTCTTGAATATTTTACAAGTGAAGTGTATTTATAATGTCATTAGCCGGGGAGGACTCAGTATACATCAACAGTCACGTTGGTGACTGTATTGTAATTGCCACTGGACGAAACTCAACTTCAGCACTTCTGGCTCGTTCACGTTCTAAAAAGAGTCTTTTCCAATCTAGTATCCACTTCTATTTGACTTACAGAGAGGGTCAGACTCTTCATCTGTACAAAACAAATGGGATGTGAACCAAGTTTGGTTTGAAAAGAACTGAGGACCAGATGAAGATGGGCTTATGAAATAGGTGATGTGTATAGATTGGCTTCACCTTTGGTGAAACAAAAGACTACCAGATCTATTCAGCCATTTCAATCACATCCAAGGAATCCAATATCAATCTCTGAGAATCAGTGTTCTCTTGCACAATGTCAGAAATAATCCTGAGGTAAATGAAGGACGTACTGTGGCAGCAAAAACATATCAAATATACCTTTCAGCTTTTTTTTGTTTTTCCTTCCATGATTTTTTGGGAATGTTTTACTTTTTCAGTCCCTGGGTAATACAGGAGGAGCGAGCGTTCAGGTTATCAATCAAAATCAGTAATAACTAGTCTATGTGGACATGTAGCATATATTGAAGCATATGTTATTTTTGAATACATTGTAGCAGGAACACTCTCTCACTTTGTTAATCGTCAGTATTTTAGAGGAATGAACATGTTATATAAATTGCAGTGAATTAGTGAAAATGGGAGTCAGTTTCTTCATTTCACCGGCTCTGATGTTGAAGCTTTCATGTTGAAAAATGAAGAGAACTTTTGTTTGATGTTACACCACATTGACAGCCCCAGAAAGTAAAAACGTTGTTTAACACAAAAAGAACTCTACAGTCAACATTAAAGTCACTCTGCCTTCATTACAGACCAGTAGCTGATAGCAACCAATAGTCAGGGTTGACTGTCCACAATGTGTGGAGTGCCTCAGTTGAACTGGGCAAACATCTGAAAACTTTCATTTAAAATATTACTTCTAACTGTTCCTCCTTTATCACTATTCATTCCCACTGAGGCCAATCAGGGGGAAAAAATGTGATAAAAGGTATGTAAAGTACTGCAGTCTTAATGCACACAGCTAAAGATGCATTATGTATTAGGGCCAAAGCTAGAAAATGTTGCTACAGTATTTTGAAAAACAGTCAGCTGCAGATTTAAACACCAAAAACAAATGTGCATATGAGCTCTTTCCAGTATTAGTTAGTCTAATATTTACAAAGTGATGGCCAAGAGAGAATATTCATTTAGAACTTAAGAGAAAAAGACCAAGTTGTTTATTTATTGAGAAGCCCTTTCACAGTAAGGCACCAAAATGTGCCTTCAGGTCCAACTTGTACCAACACTCCAAAGCAAAATAAAGAATTGTAAGAGCAAACATAACCTTGTTTTAAGTCATCTTCCAAAGAAGACATTACCCCAATTTCAGATATAAATTAGCCAGCTATCCTTTGAATGAGAAGAAGCTTCCCATGCTCACTAAAATAATTTCATTACCCCAGCTCCCTGAGCCCCGGGGAGCTGAGTGAGTGACTTTTGAGTTTTGGAGGACTTTGGAAGAATACTTAATAAGGTAGATTAACTCTTTGATGTTCTGCTCTGGACCTTGAATAAAGACAGCGAGATGACCTACTCTCATTCCAAATTAATCAGAAAATTGTTTTCATTAAGCTTGTGATTTTTATGTCATTTTCAAAACATCTATAGGAAATTGATTTGACTCAAATTCAGAAGAAAAATGCATTCTGGATTAAAAGTGAACAATTCTTAAAGGTTGCGCCATCATAGATTCTCTCAACACAAGTTGTTTTATGACCTTCTCCATAATATTATTAAGACACATATACCTTCATTAATCTCTCTTTCCAATCTCATAGTGCTCCATGCTGGGTTGTGTTACCTCCTTCTCTGAAATTAATTCTGATTATACCAGATAATGGCAAAAAAAAGAATGTCCTTTGAGAAATGAGGGCTAAGAACAGGATTAATAGGGGAGCAAAATAGTGTGTGGATCATCCTCACTTAGCTACACTCAGGCTGCCTGAATTTTGTTTATTTGGGAGTTGACATGACACATGGGAATCAGAGTCACACACATTATGTTTAATGCATGTCATATTCCTTGAACCAGTATCACTGTGCCTCGTAAAAGACATGAAATCGGGCTTCGTACAGTGTTAAGAACATTGTTTTTCTACTGTCAAGTGATTTGCGGGAATACACAGAAGCGAAAGCCCGTAGGAGCATATGCTATTATCACAGATCTGCATTTCATTGGGATGGCAGGGTGGCACCGAGCCAGCTGCTTTGAAATGTTGGATCAGTGCTTTATATTAAGGTAAATGTATGTAGAACTCCATATGCTAAAGATAAAACAAGCTTAAGACCTTTATTGTCAGCAAAATGTGGTACACTATCAAACATGGGCAGTGTAAACTTTAGAGGCACAGAAGATTCGGTCATGCCGCGACAACAGATGGTTTCTATTTCTGTCTTTGGTTCCCTGACAAGTGTAGACATATTTGTACGACGTTTATGAGATAAGATTATAAATTATGACACGGATACGATAGGATTTTATTGATGCCAATTCAAGTGTCAAGGGTAAAAAATACAGACTTTATACAAAGGTAAATTCTAATTTAAAAATATTTACATGATAAAATGCATGACGAGGTGGACTGGCATGACTTTATGCAAAAATCTGTTTTTGCCAACCAGCAATACAACATTTTACATTTCTGTTTTGTTTGCATGTTAGTGAGTGTTGTGCTAGTGGATTCCTATATTTCCTTCCAGTCTTTAAGATGAGATAAGATCAATTGTTGGCCGTAGATTCATAGTAAATGTACAGATACAAGAGTGATGTAGATCTTCTCATCCAAAATGTCAATCCATTCATTTCAAACAACTACTGGTATCAGCAATAACATTAAAATATCAATAAAAAACAACATGTAGAGCCATATATATTACGAAGTTTAAGTATCATTGTCAACAGATGTAGAAAAAGAGCACTTTTGATAGTCCGGATGTTGGAGCAGTAGGAGATGTGAGCAGTGAGTGTGACAGGTCTGTCTGAGTGGGTTCAGTGTGGGTGGGGGGTCACAGCTGGCTTAGGCTGTGGTCACAGTTGCTGCGATGGCGGTGGCCACAAGTGAACGCCTGAAGCGCAGCATCTTGCTCTTTGGTAGGATGAGCTGGTGGCTGAACGTGGTATCCATCTGCTACGATTCATCATCAAGAGTGTGGGAGGAGTTATTGAGGACGGCGTTCATCACGTCCATCATCCTCCTCTCTGCTACTGCCTCCAGACTGTGCAGTTCCAGCTCAGAGCTGGACTTCCGATTTACTGGCATTACCAGCCATCATGCCGCCTCCCCAACACACTACAGCCAGAACAGAACACTGACCACAGCTGACACACAGAAGGATCTCAGTTTCTTCAGATGGTTCTGACTGACCAGTCCAGGTTTTTGTTGATTGAGTATGAGTCCATTTTCTCTATTTCTTCTCCTTGGATTATAAACGGTGCAGGTGGCTTCCCAAAAAATATTTGACTTTGTTGATAAGAGCTTCTGGTGGATGTTGTTAACTCAACTCTGAGTCAAAACAATCCAATATTGAGCATGCAAGTAGGATCTAATTAACCTACACATTAACATGTTGGCACCAGCTGAATTTCTTCTTACTGGCAGAAAAACAAGGTTACATATAAAAGCACAATAACTGATGTTGCCTATTAATGTTGTTTTCTCTATGTAATTTTAACCATTTTTGTTATTTGTCATTCGATCAATGGCCTGAAACATGCACTCCAAGTGCAGTGGCGGATGAACAATTTTTCCACTTCACAGATCTGATTTGCTTACCTTACTGACGAGAATTTCATTCGTTATTTTGGAAGCACATCTTCCCAAACTCATTCACAGGAGAACTAAAAGCAGATAATTTACGATTAAAATTAATTATTCAACTTGATCAAACAGTTGGGACAAAGAACCCTTTGCAGGGATCTGAAATAATTCCCTTTACCAAGCCACTGAGTGAGGGGAACATCAAAAAATTAACTTCAAATACGACTTGGAACAACACAAGATCAGTGGGTCGCTGAGTGAGTTTATCTCCACGATTGAAACCAGTGGTGTTCCTTTGGACCATGAAATTGTCATTTGTTCTGCAAGCGTTACATCAAATGAGAGTTCAGGGCCATGCCAGGACTGCTCGTTGCTGTTGAGCTTATTTTAACTTGCTATCTAACAAAATCTCCATGGATAATTATATTTGGCTCAGACAGACAGGTAGAGAATGCAGGCGTACATGTGCTCATCCAGAGCTGTGTCTCTATAGAACGCAAGTTGAACCCGATAGAGCCGATTGAACCCGGCATCCACAGAGCGGGATGAAAAGGCACAAAAACCCCTGAGCGGATTCATCATGCGGTATGAATCCTCACATGTGATCAGTAGTTACTGCTAGTGCATCCGAGCACGTTTAAATATTACCGCATGTTTTCATTTCAGTGCCTATTGTGTGTGTGCTCGTGCCAGTGAAATCTTTTCAGTGTGAATACAAGTCTACATGTTTTTGTACATGGGAACAGCATTAAGCAAAAAAGTAATGCAACCAGTATGGGGGATTACATTCTGTGACTTGCTTAAAACCATTAGAGAAAAGACGACCAGGCAGAGGGGATTACTCTGGGCTGGAATGTGGAAGCAGCAGAACACAGTAAGGGAGGGGTGGAGAGACACACACGGGTGACATTGACAGTGTAGCACCGACAACAGCGTTAGGAGATCAGGTTAAAGAGGGTGGCAGAGTGCCAACTGATTGCTCTAGAAAGAGAAAAGAACAGAGAAAGAAAGAAGAGAGAGGGATAAAGGAAGATTAAGACAGAAGAGGAGTGATACAAGTACAAAGACAGCAGAGATCCCATCTTGCAAACAACAAACCAAGGGCCTTCGCCACCAACAGCTTCCTGCCTTTGATGTAAACTGCATTTAGGTAGAACTGATGAGCAAAAGAGAGTGGTGGTGTTTGTGGTGAGAAAGTCCAAAAGAGAAGGAGAAGCCATTATGAGAAGCATCAGACCCAGAGGCCTATGAAACAGCCACTTTGATGACGCTACTGTGTGCCCCACATGGGGGTGGTGGTGGCGGAGGTGGCGTTGTAATGGAAAGAAGGGGGGCAGGGTGTTGTGATGACACAGGCTGCAGGAAGTATATGTAGCCAGGCTGTAGAAGCCAACCCATAATTAACAAAAAAAAACAAGGAATGCAAATCAAACCAAAAAAAGGACATACAACAAAGCTGTACACCCAGCAGGCATTCCAGCCAGGCAATTTAAATAAATCAAGATGGAGGAGAGGATTTCAGCTCAGGTTAGTATGAGGCAGCGGACCTCTTTGCTGATTTGGTGTACAGCATGGTGACATATACTGACCTGGGCTTGAGACAGCACTAGTGGTGGTGGGTTCAATAATTGCTACAGGGGAGGAGAGGGGGTAAGGGGGAGGGGGAGGGAAAGAGGACATTCATGTATTATTAACAGAATGGAGACGTAAAATAAAAAATAAAAATGCATGCAAGGTCAAAAGGACAGGGAATGGAGACAAATCCTATCCATGCATTAAGGACTGGTATCTCTGTGACAAGATGCAACTTCCACATGCTCATAAACAAGACCCTTTATCCACCTAGTTGCCTCCAATTTGCATGGGTCACTGCTATGACAAACAATGAGGGGAGCCTGGGGGCCTGGGGTGGTGCAGGCGATTCGGTTACACTGGGGCCTGTAGGGTGAGGGGGGTGAGGGGAACCGGAGAAAAAGCAGACACTACAACTATGTGTTGGCCGGGGAGGATGCCCTTGCTATTTACTATATATTCTCTAAAAAAAAAGGAAAACATCTTTCTCATGGTTGATATTTTTTGGGGTTAAACAGTCAGTAGCTGCTGATGTTTGTAGCCACTCATTCATTCAACTAAGCGCAACTAAAAACAAACCATGAAACAACAATTCATTTGTTATTTTCTTTGGTCATTTTGTCATATATATTGTCAAAATATATGTTGAAGTCGCTCAATGTCAAGTTTGTATTTGATCATGTGACGACATGATCAGATTTACAGTAACTAGTTTAGGCTTAAAGTCTGTCGCGACTGACAAACCGAGCCCATGAAAATGCAGAGGGAGCAATTTCAATTTCTGCCTTTCAAACGAGGAAGCAGTAGTAAGGACCTTGGGCTCCGTCATAATGGAGTGCACTGGGGCACATCGCAATTATCTTACTCTACTTCTAAAGGCGTTTTGTGATTGGGTGAATAACCCAAATCACACTTTTGCTCTGCTAAATAACTGTAAGTTTCTTCATTTTATGTCCTCCTGTTTAAGTTGCATGAAGCTGCAGAAAAATCGGCTACGTTTCGTTAATTAAAACAGGAACTTTTATGACTCATTTCCACTTCATTGTTTGGTTCAGCTTGACTCAACCCAACTCACTTCTGGTTGCAGGTCCTTTTCTCGAGTTGGGTTTCCACTGTGGATAGTACACCTTTAATGTAGGCGACATCCTTAGCTTATTTCCATAGCGACGTCACATAAAACCGCCGTGCAAATCCTCGATTCTACCCACTGGATCGTTTTATCGGGACTCAAACAAAGGAAGGTGTGCACAACTGTACAGTGTAGCGTAACGTTCTACAGACTAGTTTTGTGGGCTGCAATTTTTTGAAAATTCCTGTCAAGGGAGTACACATAATTGCCGGTCCCTGTTGATGGCAGCCTGGCTATTTAAAAATGTTGGGTTTGTGCAGAATGTCCTGTGTGACTGACAGTAGCGGTGATTTTGTGAAGTGATTCAACTTCACAACACCTTGCAGGATTAACTCAGCTCGCTTGGAACCTCAACCAAGGTGGGACCAAAAAAGTACCAGGTACTAGCCATAACCTTTGCTGATGGAAAAGCAAAGAAAGGACGGTTCTCAGCGAGCCACGTCGAGTAGAGCCGTTACATGAAGTGGAAGTGCACCATTAGTCTGCCTTTGAACCCTCTGTGGATGGAACTTAAAAGTACCAATCTGATTACCGTATGAACTTATTTCAGGCTGAACCAATAGACTGATGAGCGATGCAAAGAGGTGATGAAAAAAAGAAGCGATAGGTATGATTTTTCACGATTTTTTTTGACACATTTTGGAGCTCAAAAATAATTGCAACACATTGTAATGGTGTTGACGATGTTATTGTTACCAAGGACTCAGAAGACAATTCAAATTCCTTTGATTTCTGACTTAAGGCAAAATCCACGCCCTCCTCTGCAGCGTCAATTATTGAATGTTACTTTGATCTACACATGTCACTGCAATGTCAACATGAGGGCCCATTTAAGCTGAAGTGTGAGATAAATAAATAAATAGCATAGCTTTCTGTTTGGTAAACAAGCACTTAATTCCAGATAAGCTCTGACCAGATTTCTGCAGTGACTCAATCGGGGAGCAGAATCTGGGATGTGAGGTGAGGTAAAGTGAAGCTGTTAGGTTGGACCAGTTGGACTGTTTTTTTCTGCAACTTACACTTCAGCAACTAAAAAACTCTGCATACTCTTCACAAAAAGTAAAAACCACCTGCTCCCAGAAGCCTTCATGGTGGAGGAGGAGCCTGTCTGTCACAAGGAAACACATGGCAGCCATGATTGCGCCTCACACATATCACACACAAAACGAGAATGCTGCTTCATGTTGTTACAGTGAGTGGCTGTGTGTAGAGTGGAGAGGCCTACTCTGACTGTCCATTTTAAACCATTTACATGGAAACTCAATATGGCCATTTCAATTGTGGGGCAAAAGGGTGCACAAGACCCTGCTCTCACTCCGTGGTCTCTTTGTCACTTTCCTGAGGCACTCTAACAACGGCCTAATGACCACGTCGCTGTTTAAAAGGCTACTGTCATGCCCATAACAATAAAACATTTGCTTTCGTTTGATTTCATCATTCCTTTTGATGGGGAAATTGTGTAGGAATCAGTGCTCGGACTTGAAAATGATATGCCTTTTCCCTCGGTATATTGGTGGGGAAATGGTCAAATTCATCTTTTCTTCCACAAATGTTTCCACTTTAAGTGCTTCTGAGGGAGCCCATATGTGAAGACAGTTTCTTTTTAGTTCTTTCTTCAAACAGGCAGGCGAGCGCTATCTGATTAATACTGGAGCATGAATTCACCAGTGAATCATTTCATGAGCTCTCAGTCACTCGTCGGTTACTGCGGAACATATCTTTTGACATGCAATCTCTCCCTCATAGTTCCACACTGACTTGGGCTCTTTCTCCCATTCAGCACAGCAATGCATCATTTCACGCACTCTGTATGGCGGTCGACCTTGCACATCCTGCTCACTTGCAAGATAAAACACATTAGTTTTCACAGCTATTTCATTTCATGGATTCATATTCTCTTTGTTCTCTCTATAGACGGGATAATGCTGGAGATTTACGGGACATGATTTGTAGAAGTCATTATTCATGTGGGGCCCCGCTAAGTTTAACTCATCACAAGCATAATGAGGAGTTAATGCTAAAGCTGCAATATGACGACTCTATCAGCTATAGTAAAGTACTAAAGTACATGAGGGGGTATTTCTTAACATTAGGTGTGTTTGGAGTTCAAAATAGTAAATTCGTGGTAGCGAGCTAACAAACCCATAGATCCAAAAGCAGCAAAGAGGAAAAAGTATTTGTGCTGAAATCCAGCAAGTCATAAGTTACATGCTGAACCAATAACATTGATCCAAATCCTAGCAAGGCCCCCAACAGACAGAATATTGCCATTTAATATGGCTTCAAAGAAAAGGTAGTAATAGAATGCTCCAAAGAAACTACTAGTTCATCCTACTGCTCCTTTTGAGTGCATTATTAAGTCATTATTCACGCAATGACACATTCCTTGTGTCAACTCTTTCGCCGTTACATTTTTGATTTTCCTCTCCTTGCTGTTGGAACAGTCAGTGTTAAAGCCTGTGTTAATTTGTGAGCCAGCAAATTACTATTTTTTTTTAATGCTGTCCAGAGAATGTATCATCCCGTGAGCATCCACTGGGCTCAGTCATTCAGGGATGAGCGGTCCGAGCAGTGCATCTGGCCTCCTCCAGGAGCGGGTGAGGGTGGGTGTAGACTCCATTGCCCGCTGGGCTGCAGGAGGAACACTCTGCTACAGCACCAAACACGCTCTCACCGCAGTGAGACGCAAAAATGTTAATGGCTTTTGTGATTGCTTATATATGGAAATTCAAATGATAGAAAAAAATTGCAACACTGTAAGGGTGCTTTTGGGGGAAATAAAGGACACTGCAACCTCACCGTGTGAAATTCATTCCTCATATTATGATATGTAATGTGACTGTGAGGTGAACCCCGAACTATATCAAATAAAGCATTGTGTTCTTCTTAAGAACATGAACGCTGAAAAACAATCATAAAAAAAGAACATCCGACTGGTTTTATGACCAATGTAGACACAAAAGGTGGTTGCTAAAATCTTTCTTCCAATGGGTTCAGTATTATATCCCTGCATCCTGCATTTTGAGCCGCAAACACACGCACACACAATTTAGGTTTTACCTTTAGCTCCCATTTTTCTGCATCTCTGCTCCATGACTCAGGTACAATCACAGAGTGTGGGAACAAACAACATCATCAACAACAATGGCAGATGAGGAGACATGTCGAAATGACACCTACACATGCAGTGATTGATACTTGTGACAAACGAACACGACGTTCATTAACCAACTAGCCAGCAGTGTCTCTCCTGCCTAAGGGAGGCTGAGCAGTGAGAGAGAGAGAGAGAGAGAGAGAGAGAGAGAGAGAGAGAGAGAGAGAGAGAGAGAGAGAGAGAGAGAGAGAGCTAGAGAGAGAGACTCTTTTTCTCCCCCATCAGTCTCTTCCGATTACTGCTCAGGGAGGGGAGGGAGGAAGAGGAAATGAAGGCAGAGGTATAGGCAGAGAAAATCTCCTTCAGGGCTAAGCCGAGGTGGGCTGGGGGATAAGAGCTTGACCAATTAAGCTGGAGGACTCCTCAGAAAATTGGAGTGAACAGCCTCAGTCTTTTCATCGAAGTTCGCTTCCATCTCGCACACGAAATGGGAAGTTGAAATAGGGATTGCCAGCTTGGTGATTGTTATACCTCAGCTATAATCACAAGGTCTGTGTGAGTGTGCAGTGTATACATAGTATATATCTGTGTGCAGAAGAAGAAAAACACAACCTGGTGCTTTGGAAAACATAAGGAAATGCCCTTATTGTAAAACACAAAATGTTATTGCTTTACCATGCATGAAAGATTGGAAACATCAATAGAAATCTGATAATGCATGTATTTGTACTATAAAAACTTTCATAAAACCGTGTAAAATTGAGCAAGACAAATCTTTTTGGGATGAGGAAAACATTGCACAAAATGGTTAAAAATGATAAGAACATTTTGATAGGTGTTGTGGATGATATATCTTCTCAACCAGATGGTTTGAAGAGTTTGATAATTTAGGAGATGCCTTCAGAAGAGCAGAAAGTGTTAGATAACCTTCAATGTTTTGGTTTGGGCTGTGGATGCAGCAGGTGTTTTTCTCTGCATCTGGAACTTGCATTTCTTCCTCCTATACTTTTCCTCTGTGTGAGATCTCGCCAAACACCAAAGGCATATGTATTTCAGGACATTTTTGTTTCAGTTGACCAAATTCAATGTTGTTTTACACAGATGCTCATGTTTACTTGTTGTTGTTTTGTTTTTTTTTACAAGAAAATGGAACTGAATTGCTCATTATGCTGGGTATGCAGTAGTCATTCCCACACAAACATTTGCAAAGCCAGCATTAATGGTGCATAAACTTGTGGATAAAAGAACACAACTATTTGGTACATAATAAAAGACATGCTGACTGCAACATCTGCTAGTAAGGATTTGGCTAGCTCTGGCTAATTGCTGACAATGAATACAATATGCAATGTTCCTGTCAAATAAAATCAACAGTTAAATCCAAAAAAACCAACAAGTAACCTGGTGTAGCTGTTGACTTATCTCACTCCTCCTTTTATATGAAACAGACATCTTTTCTAATGACGTCTTTCATAATGTATGAACAAATGCACCAATCCAGCACGTTTGACACTGCTTTAGCGCTGTACAACTGCTAAGACAAAAGAAACGAAAGCTAATAACCTTGTTAATTGTGTTTTTTGTTGGAGAGTGAAGCTATTGAGAGAAAACTGGCTGATAATAAATTACAGCAGGGACTAGACATGTAAACGCTCTGGTTCAGGTGGTATCTATTAAATAAAAATGTTCCATCTGCGATCATACTATACACAACAAGACACAGATATATTCTTACCATTTCTATGCCATCATATAGGCTTATTATCCAATTCAATCAATTACACCTTCCTCTGTAGCTTAACAACTGTAGCTTAACAACTGTAGCTTAACAACTGCAAGTATTTTTCTGTTTTATTATTTTTCTATTTGCTGATGACACTGGGTATTGTGTTATTAAAAAAACAACCAGGTATAACAAGCTTTGTTCACACACACACACACACACACACACACACACACACACACACACACACACACACACACACACACACACTCCAACAGATAGTGACAAAGAGGTTGTGTGTTTTCTTTCTGCTCCAAAGAACTGGGTTTGTGTTTTACCTCAGCTTTAAACACACAGCTTAAAGTGGTACTTAGCTGAAAGAGATCACAATCCCTGACTAATGGTTTGACAGCACAGAAACCCACATGGTCTAACACAACTGCCAGAATTGAATCCAAACCTATCCAACCGCACACGCAGGGACACGGCCATCCAACTCATTTAAAAAATGCAGAAATTAGTCAAAACCAACCATGTCAACATGTGCACAAAGCCAGGATGCGTCTCGTCCTTGTTTTATTTGAAACAGAAACCAAACAGCTGTCTTCCAGTGGCTGCTTTGGTTGGAAGGCATATGTGTTTACTTTCTGTGGGAGAAGGCTTTCCAGAGTCACAGTTCATCTCGTAAGCGATAATGGCACGCTTTTGGTGGAATCATTTGAAAGGGACTCTGTCAAGTTACCACAAACAGGATACACACTGCTTCAGGATAAGGAACTACAATGTCTGAATCTCGACAAGAGACAAATGAAACAGCCCTAAATGCTTTGCATTTTGATTTATGTTTCACTTGACCTCATCAACTCAAAAAACTAAAACCTTGCAGTGTAATGGAAACATTCCCCCAAAAAAACAACTGTACCGCCCACATTGAGTCTCCACCTAAATATCTCCATCAAGTGTGCCTGCCCCCTCCCCCTCCGCGCCTTGTTCATCAACAGCTGTCGACTGGTTCTAAAATAGCAACCCAAAGTCACACGTGGTGAAATCTAACCTCTAGGTTTTGTTATTTGCATCGACGTACCGGTGAGAGTGCGCTACGACGATTGCTTGCCATTTCTCATTAAGAGCGACAGCAGTTTTGGCCTCTCTTTCATGAGTGGAGATCATGAGAGCGTAAGGGAGAGAGAAGAGACACTGTGTGTGTGTGTGTGTGTGTGTGTGTGTGTGTGTGCATGAAAGAGGATGCTAGAGAGGAAGAAAGAGAGACAAGGGGGGAAGAGAAGAAAAAAGAATGGGAGGGTAAGATAAGAGAATCAGGGAGACAAAGCCCTGATAGAAACACAGACAAAGAGATAAAGAAAGGGAATGGAGGAGAGAGAAGTTGGGGGCGGCAGCACAGGAAGCTGCCTCCTCTGACTATTCCGAGGGTTTCTTTGCCTCTCTGCCTTTGAGGCCTTGCTAGTGTCACATTAAGATCATCCATTTGAGGATCTGAGACAAGCCTTTGATGTTTTTGTGCATACACAAACAGGAGAGTGGAGTGCTCCTTTGACAGTTGCCAACTCTACAAGAATACCTTTTTGTATTCTGAGTCTCCGGCCTGCTAGGGACAATGTTATCATCACAGGGAGCAGCGCGAACTGGTGAATAATTTAATTCACCTGTTCATATTTCATCACTGAATACATTAAATGGATTTTTTTTTCCCGCAAACACTCCGTTCTAAAACGTTGGAGAAAATATGTTTTCCTAGCCTCTTGCTGTCATTTGCTTTTGTTGCTGGATGGCAGGTAGCAGCTGGACAAAATAAATGAAACGCCTAAAAGTGTTCAGGCTGAGAAAACGTAGAGTTCTTTTGAAAAAGTTTGTGAATGTGTGTCGACGAATATTGTAACATTCTTTGAGAAGGCAAAGTGTCTTGTTCTTTCAACAATAAAAGTGGTTGAAATCCACTTCCTAGAGAGATTCAAAGGGACGTACATGCAGTGAGTGGAGCGGCTATGGACTACAGACTCTAGGAATGTTTTTAACAATGAGTGTGTGTGCCAGGATCTAAAAAGCTTTGTATTCCTTGTCTGTTGATTGACCTGCTGGCAGACCTCAGCTGTTAAGCACTACGATGGGAATGAGCCTTTTCACTTCTGGGTTTTGAGCATCCATGGTATAGTTGGGTGAGAGAGAGAGAGAGAGAGAGAGAGAGAGAGAGAGAGAGAGAGAGAGAGAGAGAGAGAGAGAGAGACAGAGAGAGAGAGAGAGAGAGAGAGGGGGAAAGAGAGAGAGAGAGAGAGAGAGAGAGAGAGAGAGAGAGAGAGAGAGAGAGAGAGAGAGAGAGAGAGAGAGAGAGAGGGGGCAAGAGAGAGAGAGAGAGAGAGAGAGAGAGAGAGAGAGAGAGAGAGAGAGAGAGAGAGAGCTTTTCAAGGCTAAGATGTCAGTCCCCTTAGACTTGTTTTTCTTTACAGTTCTTCTCAGTGCTTCAGGTGAGTGGAACGACTCATGCACAAAACAAACAGGCCCCAACATTCATGCTACATGGTTCAAAATCAGTCGAAACCGACATTCCTAGAGAGTTGGCGTCTAAGTGCCTCCTTGATATGATGTCCGCTAACCCTCACCGGTATGACGATATGACTCACACTGTCTCCTCAAGCTCTCAACCCCTCTGTGCAGTCACCCTGACTACTTGTGCAGTGACATTGATATTGTCCCTAACTGGGATACTTCCGATGAACACTGCAACCTGTGTTTGTTGGAATGCACCACCCAACTGAAGGTCCCGCTGCCCTGGGATTGAACCAGGGTTACTACCCTGATATGCCAGTGTTTTATGGAAGATTTAGCTGTCTAAGTTTTGGGGTGTTGACCAAATGATCAGTATTTTTCAGTTCCTGAATTAATGCAAAAAAAGACTTTCTTAACCATGTTAAACACACCTGCAGTATATCCCTGCTGCATCAGCAGTTTGGCCTCTTTGGCTCTCATACTGAGTCATACTGCTCATCGACCTTCAACTTATCACAACTGACCTGTGTAGCTGCCTTTGTAACTGTGATGCTGTTACCTCGAAGCTAAATGCAGTTTTCAGATGGTGTTTTAGTCCAGTACACATGCAGATGTAGACTTTGAAACAACAACAAACACCCAGCCATACATACAGACTTTGCAACTGCAATAGACGATCTGCATTCACAAAATAAGAAACCATTTCTACCCAGTTGCAGCACTGGGGCTTTAGTTTTTATCCCAAATCAAGAATAATGCAGCAAAACTGAAAACACAAACCCAAGCTGACATCCACAACACTCTTCCAGCCCTCTCACTCTCCACCACTCCAGTTAGCGAGAAGCAGAAAGAACAACAACTTACGGATGAGAGGCACACTGGCATTAACCGTCCCTAGCTTGTTGGCGGCGACACATGTGTAGTTCCCGTAACGATCCTCCGTCATGTTGTTCACTGTGAGAACTGATCTGGAGCTGAGGCTCTTGATGTCGATGCCTTGACCCTTGATAATCCTGAAAACAAGAGCACAATCACAAAATAAAGATTATATTTCTCACACACACACACACAAAGTTTCAAGAACAGCACACATGTTTGTCGTCCTCGTGGTTCTTCAGATTGTACAGTACTCCATCCTTCTCTTCAACAGATCTGTTTGTCCCTTGGTATGTCACCTCTGCCTTGGAGGGAGCTCTGAAGGACTGCGAGGGAAGAGAAATGATCGAGAGATGAACCAGCTCGATGCCACTTGACACGTTGAGCATGGTTGTGTAGGCAGGTGCTGGGGGATTATAATAAATCCTGTTGCAGTTGTGCCCTGCATGTGTGCTGTGTAAGTGGCAAATGTTTAATTGTTTACTTTGGTGGTAATGTCATCCTCGGAAGGATGACAAAATAATTACTGATGAACTGATTTATTACCTAGAGGGCACGAAGTGTTCGACTCTCGATGCCAGCGCCTGCACAAACTCAAGAGAGGACCGTAAACTGTGAAGGCTGAGTCTACCATATTTTTATGCGAGCAGAAACATCTCCAAGTTGAGAGGACATCCAATCGGACAGGTAATCAAGACCCTGAAGAAGTGCCTACCTCCACCTGGTGTCTAAAATACCACACATATGATTGATAATTTCAATCTTGCACGTGACATCTCTCTTGTCGTTGACTGCGACCATACGGTGCCTTCAAATGTGCCGTGCAGCGCCGACCTGCAATGCACCAACTAGCTGAAGATTTATTTCAACAACTATTGAGAACAACAATTTGAAACTGGCATAGATACTTTGCCCTGCTGTTACGAGGGGGTGGGGTTTATAAGATGACTCGGTATCCTGCTGAGAGAGAGGGAGCCGAGTAAGAACGATTCAAGTCGAACCTCAACAAAAAAGACAACCAGCTACCGAAGATATCAGAGAAAGTCGAACCGACTGCCACAGAGTGAGAGATGGAAGAATGCGATTCAATGAACTACAATCAACTTTCTAGATGCAGAGATACCACAGAGGAACAGCCGCCACTGCATCCAGGTGAGCCGCTCATCTGCCCATCAGAGCCAGGTGAAAACATTTCCAGATGGGGATGAGTTTGATGTTTCTGGGAAATAAATGTAAGTCAGGTGATACAATAATAGAAATATCTTCGACCTAAATTTAATTGAAATGTAAACTAATACAAAAGGAGCTTCACGATTTCCCCTGGTGCGTCATGAACTGCTTAACAGTGCATAAATCATTTGAACTAAGTTTGATGTGAAACAAATTTTAATGATCGACATAGTCAATGATATAAGTCACTGATCACATGGAATTATCTTCATTTATTTGTGGTTCATTGTTATTCTTCATCCTATGCTTTGTTCATTCCAGTCATTTTGTTTATTTTATAATGTACTGTATTAATTTATTTTCTGTTATAAGAACTGAATCACTCAATTTGTGTGTAACTTCATAGCAACCCTAAAATTCAGATTTAATTAATGGATATACAATTTTGAAGTTTTCCCTATTTTTCCAGGATTTGGTGGCGTCCTAAACTTAATCAAATGTTAAATTTGAGTTTGTTAAACTAATGATGTCTTTTTTTGTGTAAGCAGCGTACCATCATGCGTTTTATACAAATGTATGGGTTTATGATTCAGAATGAATTAATTCATAATTGTGACATGTATCAATTCATTGTTAAACTGCTACACTAGCAATAACACTACAGTCATGATGCTCTTTAACAGCCTGTAAAGATTAAAATTCCCTCCCCAGGATTTTGAGCTTGGCTCTGAGTTTAAACTCTACGTGTGACCTCGTGTCCAGCAATATCCAACAATCTGTTCTTTCCTCTCCCACTGCGACCTCCTCAAATATTTCACATTTCACTGATAATTTTTTTTTGCAAGAGTCTCGCCGCTTCGCTAGTTCAACATCAAACTAGTCAAGTCTCCCCTCCGTCATAGTGAAAGACACCCCGCACCCTTGCATACGCACATGTAAACATTCACCCACTTCCATTGAGGAATGAAAGCACTGACACGTCAACAGAAAGATGTGGTTGTCAAAACTGTCACACGACTTCCGATAGAGACGAGCTGGCAGCACTGATGGTATATCTGCGTCAACACAGAGCCGCTCCATACAGAGTGAATTAGCATCGGAGCAGTCACCGTGCTAATGCCGCGATGCGCTACACGTCTTCTGTGCCCAAGTATTTCTTGTAATGTCCTTTTCATAATGAGGAGTAAATGAAGAAATCACCATTTAGCCATGTAAGAAGTCACAAAAAGATCAAGTCCTTGAATTAAGTAAAGACTAGAATCATGCCAACTTGCCTCCTTAGCAATTGAATAAATTGAATCCACCCCATAATTACAATTAGCACAGTGTGAGCTGATGATTGAAATTGTGCTCACAAGGAGTGGGTAAATGATGAGTAATGGGGGTAATTTGGTTTCGAAATTCAAGAACTGACACTTGAATCTAGACTGATTGATGTATGTGTCGCGAATGATTTAAGCCGGTTGCCAGCAAACATTTTATTAGGATGCGAGGTGAGGACAAGGTGCAAATGACTCCTGCAGGAACATTTATGTTGGACCTCTCCAGAAGATGAATGCAGAACAAACATTGCATTGACTTTGGTAAAAAAAAAAGCAAACAAATAAAGAACACACCTCACAGTTACTTCCACGAACAAATATGAGCTGATAATTGCTGCTTCGGCATAAAAAGATTTTAGTTTATAGTCCAACGCAAAACACAGTACAGCCTTAGAAACACTGATAACTTTAATAAACACATAATACATATAATGTGTGAACTGTATTCATGTTTCTAGAACAGGTTTGGTGGCTGATATAAAGCAGAACAATTCAGACTGTCAGCTTTCAAACACAATGTGGATTTTTAAACTTCATGCCACTTATTAGACCCAGTGTAGAGATTTATTCACTTTATATTTATATGGGTTAAAACACTTAATTTCACCTATAAAACCTACTGCATCCATTCCACTTATATTATTACTGGTGGGCTAAGCCAATATTGTCTAATGGATGCAGCTGCACCACAGCTGCTGGATGTGATCTGTTTGAAATGGATGTGCTGATGTTTACCCAACGTGTACTTTTACCTTTGCCCTTCTCTTGTGTGTGCTAAGTCTAGTTCAGCTGGAGCAGCTATGAAACAATAGACTTGATAATACAATTTGCTAATGTATTTAAATTTATATTTACAGACAGCAAAACTCTCTTTTTTGCTCGTCACTTCTCTGAGATTTGTAAGCAGGAGAAGGAATTCCAGGGGCGGAGCAGGGAGGGCATGACGATGACACCGACACAAACACTTATACCAGTGGTGCTCAAACTTTTTCTGTAAATAACATCATTTTGTGACTCCATCTGTGCTTTTATAGATAACATAATAAATAAAATTGCAATCACTTTCAACTAAACCAGGTTGCTCCATCAGACCTTTTTTTTTTTTTTATTGCAATCACTCAGAACAATGAAAATAACGTTCTATATGTGCAAAGAATAATTAATATTTAGTTACTACTAAATAGCTCATTGTGGAAAATGATAAGCAAATATTTTTTTTGGACAAACCAGAATCAGTGTAGATGTGAGCATCAGGTTGTATCAGTGTTAGTGGCTCAGTGAGCTGCTTTCCATACCCGAAAGTACAGGCATTTCTCCATTTATTTATTAATGACTTAGTTTTTTGTTCATGTACTTTGTAATGTACATGGACAGCAGCTCATCGTTGGCTACAAGACACGAGCACTTTGGCTCGTTTCACTTGGAGCAGGAAAGCAACTCTGGGTTCAGAGAGCTGCTCCAGGTTCAGAGAGCTGCTCACAGGACAGCTACTGTTGCCATCTTCTCCCTGGGAGCCTTTAAAACGCAGAAATAGTTGTCTACTTTTCACGCAACATATTTTTCGACACTCTCAGTCCGCTGCAGTGGGTGTGCTCAGTGCTCACCTGTATGCGCACAAGTGTATGGGGGCGGAACTCGCGCAACCACGTAGACACATAAATGACACGGTGTCATTTAGATCCAATCAATACAATACGGTCGTTTAGTTTGTTCAATAACAGAACAAGATGTAGACCTGTTCTATAGGAAAGAGAACCGTGAATGACATTTTGTGATCTGTTGCTATCGAGAAAATTACAGGGAGGCGGGGGGAGGGCTTACAGGGGGGGCGCCCCGCCCCCCTAAAATAACGGTAGGGGAAACACTGCAAGTATCTGTTCCCAAATGAATTAATTGAAAATGTGTTTTTAATATGTTGTAAAAAAATTCAGTGAATAAAAATAAAAAATCGTTTTTATAAGGACAACTTTTCCAATCACACTGGGCTCACCTTTTCTCCCCCTTGTACCACTCGAATGTTGGAGAAGGTACAGCAGCTGCCTCGCACCTGAGCAGAGCTGTGCGTCCCAGACCAACTCCATGGCTTTTCATCTCATGGATGGATGGGGCAACTAGAGAAAACAGAGAGATGTTGGAGGGTCAGTCAAAAGAAACAAATGTGTTATTATCACCATAAGGCAATCTGACAAAAAGGTTGAAGTCGTAATAAGACATGAATCACAGGTGAAGGAGGATTGTTGAACCGCCGACATCTTGGTCATTGCACACGTTACATAGTGTAAACTCGACAGTCAGAGTCTACAGCGGTGGAGCTGAAGGGAAGAGGACATCCATCCTCGATGCTAGAAAAAGAAAATAATTGCTCTGCATTGTGATAAATGGAAGTTCAAAGACTCAATGGCAAACGCAGGTTCTGTGAATGCAAAATGAGGCTCCTTTTATGTGCTGAAATGTGCTGTAAATCTCTTTTCAGTGTCATGAAGGCAGCCTTACATATGGATGGTTTCTAAAGCAGCCCAGTCCTTTGTACTTCAAATATTTACTCTGCTTCTAGTAACATTCTTGAGAGAAATTAAAATGATGAATTGAAGTTATATAGACTTACTACAATGGCATTTTGTTGAATACGGCATGTGGTTGGACCAAAAAGTCCAGCACTCTTACAATTCCCATGGTCACATAATACATAAATGCGGAATAACATGTTATAATTGTCAACTTTTCCATTGTCAGGGTAGTGCTGAACTGCAAACTTCTGTGTTTATGCCCACTGGTATTATCATGACTGGTTTCCCATTTCTCCATTACAAAATTAACAGAGACCAGGAAAAAGGAGAAACAATCATAACAAGGTACAGGGCTCAACCGGACATTGTGTATTGTGTTGACTTGGCTTGACTCCCCACAGCCTGTCAAACAACAAAACAGCTCTTCACACACAATCAGATACACAGTCATCTGACATACAATACAAGCTAAATTACTTCATGCCAGTCATAGAGATTCTGATTAAAATGCCTGTGAGACATGGAATAAGTTCATATTCTTAGGAACTGCCCAGCATCTGGCAGTGAAACGCCCATCCATGTATGAAAGCTAGACCTGTCAGTCTGTGCTGCGGCCTGCATCCAGTGGGGCAGCTTGGCTACACGCCTGCAAACTTGTACTTCCAATTGCATTTTGAGAAGTTCCTAACGGACGACCTCAGAGTGGACAGATTTAGCCTTGAACAACACACAACCCCTTGTTATTAACTGGAATCTAACTTCCGAAACTGCCAACAATGCCAAATTAATCCTATGAATATGTTTGAATAGTCAAATCCTTCTTATTAAGATAGTTTATATATTTTCAGATACATGTACTTGGCAACATGCTTAATTATAGCATACATATGCATTTGTTTGAGATAAGACATATTGCCAACTTGTGAATTTGCATTGATGTGGTGGGATGAATTAAGATCACACAAACAGACATGTGCATATTTGTGTGTGGCGTATGTTCATGTAGGAGAGGTGCATGGATGATGGATGCCCTTCCACCAACCCTATTCTGCCTCCTAACGGGCAAAGCCATACGACCAGTGTATGTTGCTTTTTCCCCCATGCACGTGTGCCAATTATACAGTCATTTCCTCTCTTCTCAGGCTGGCCTGACTAATCTGAAGGACTTGAGAGAGTGAATCAAGAGATGGGTTATGGTCGGTCCTTTCCTGTTCATACATCACTGTATGAAAAGCTGGATTCCAAGCTGGCGGGCATTAGTAGCCCTTGACTGGATGTATGTGCTGGCTGTGTGTGAGTGTGTGAATGTATTCCTGTATCTATGAAATACCCATACTCAAAGTATCAATTATTACAATCTCGCTTCAGAAACTTCAGTTTGCTCCAAACATGTATTTATTTAAATCCCAACTTGCAAAGTGAGATCCTCCCGAAATAAAATAGAACATGTTTTCCTCTTACTATTTATCAACCAAGATTATTTTGGTGTGTTGCTTAACACATCAAAGTAACATCAGAGTGTTTAGCATTTGACATTCCCCCCCAGAGAAGAGCCGTAGAATACTTAAAGAAAAGGAAGGGGACCAGGAGAGAACATTGTAACAGCACTATAGGACAGAAATATAAGCCAATAACAAGTATGACAAAATCAATGCAGTCTGCGGACCGACAGAAGCCTAGAGAATCCTTGTAATCCGCTATTGGTGTCATTGTGCAGGGCCATTGATTATCTGAAGCCTCTGAAAGCACCAGGGTGACCCGGTTGACGCGCTGTACAGTCGCTAGGACAGTGAACATGGTGACCCAGGCAGGTGTGTCAATACCTCACTCATACAGCCACATCGTGTCTTTTTATGTTTGAACTGAGAACACAAATCCACTGGTAAACTGTCTGTCTGAATGTGCTCTTTTATGTAGCTTGTTGGAGAAGAAATAAAATTACCTTAGATTATTGTCTTATATTAAAAGTTGGTTAAAATTCTGTCAAGCAACATTACATTAAACAAAGATATCATTAACTAATGTATATATATATATATATATATATATATATATATATATATATATATATATATTAGGGTTGGGCAAAGTTGAAAAAAATTAATGGCAATTAATCGCATTATGCGCCAAATTCAACAATGAAGTAAAAAACTATGTGTATTGCAGCTTTTATTTTAAAGTAATGTTACCAGAACAATATAACAGCACACTGGAGCAACAACAAGTTAACATACATACATATATACTTTATATATCTATATAGTTTATATATCTATATAGTTTATATATCTATATATCTATCTATCTATCTATCTATCTATCTATCTATCTATGTATATATATATATATATATATATATATATATATATATATTCTTTTTTTGTTTTTGAACAGGTACTGTTCAGTAGTAAGGGTCCCTGTGAGGGACAAACCATTCCTTCTTTTGTCCATGTTCAGTCTGTTGCTTACCTTAAAGATGTTAAAGACCAGCAACTGATTAACTTTATACAAAAGCAATAAGTGCTTTTCATATTTTTCAGTTCAGTTTTTCTTCCTCAGTGAGAAAAGTCCAGCCTGTGTTGTCTTGAACAAGTGCACTGAACATCTTGTGATGTGAGGAAAGTTCTCATCTTTGAGAGGAGAGTAAAGATCTAGAAGTGATGCTGCTTTAAAGTGCTCTGCATGGATCAGACCGCGGGGTCAGGAGCTTTGCGCATGCGCGATTAACTTTCAATCTGGACGCGGAACCTGCCGGTACATATTCATGTAGTGTATTTGTCCGTCTGTGAGTGCGTGTGAAGCAGCTGGTGGCTCGCGACAGCACCGCTGCTCGTTGAGAACAGAAGCTACAAAACAATACATGCTTTACGTCAGACTCACTTCGTTAAGCTGCCACTCGGTGAGGCTGCAGCAGCGCGTGCATCAACATGAATCGCTTTTAAAGTGAAAGCAGTGCCGCTGTAATGTGTTCATGCCGTTTATCTTATTTATTTATTTTTCATGTTTGATTGACCTCATGCGGGCAGGACTGAGAGAGCTGTAAGACGCCAGGTCTGAACTAGTGATGAACGGAGTGATTTAAAGCGATAAGCCCCTCCCAATGCAAAAAAAAAAAAACATGCAAAAAAAACCAAACATACAGTTAACGCATGATCAAATAATTAACGCTGTTAGAGGATTGCCAGATTAATCTTGCGTTAACGCGTTATCGTGCCCAGCCCTAATATATATATATATATATATATATATATATATATATATATATATATATATATATATATATATATATATATGTGTGTGTGTGTGTGTGTGTTTATGTATTAAGTTCAACATCAGACCATCCCTACTAGTGGTGTAACTAGTGGTAACTTTTTAAATAAACCCTGATTCAACAGATTTGGCTTTATGCATAGGCATATGGATCATTTATCATCATCTTTCTTATCCAGGGCACCTCTCATAAAACTATAACAGACTATGGTTTTATGCTGCAAATGTGCATAATTCATACGTAGTTTTAGCCCGAGTATTTGTCCTTCTAACTACTCAAGTCAATAAACTATTGCAACATGTTGCAGAGAATCTACCCAATATAATTTTGTGGGTGATCCAGAATAGTCTGCTTTCATATGCATATCAATAATATCAAGTCTTTCCAATTTAGATCCTGGCAATGGGATCTGTTAAGACAGATCACAGCCATAAAATCCAGTCCAATCCAATAATTCCAATTTCAACATGCTGGCACGTCCTATATCATCGTATATTGCGCAAGACACCATCAGGATTTGGAGAGTAATGCAAAGTAGTGCACTAAAAATCATGAAGGCCCAATAATCCAGGTAATTTAGTGCTGTGGTGATGCTGTAAATCATGCCTCGCGTCTTGGTGATTCCACCAGATGGGAGTAAGGGGTTCGGTCTAGGAATAGCACAGGCATGGCAGAAAGATGGGTGCTGTAAGGCCCCGCTGGGTGACAAATAGCCAGTTGTGGGTCGATCATAAACCGACTTCCATTACATTTGTGTTATGCAGAGCTTGTCATCAAAACAAAGACAATGTCTCCAATTGTTCTTCTCGACAATGTGTATGAATGCAAGCACGCTAATGATAAATAAAATGGTTAACCTGCATGCCATCCAATATTAATGGACAGGGTTTGTTCACAGAGCACTGCACCTTAATGCACAAGGCTTCCCCGAGTCGTTTGCCTTAAGCAATCCTCATGTCACTATTAATGATTAATTGGTGTGCTTCAGGACCGAATATGATTTATTTAGCTACAAACTATTGTTTGCCAAGAGAACTAAGAGAACGCAAGCTTTTTAATTAAAAGATCAATTAATAACCCTAGCTCTTCAGCCAGATTTGAAAATGAGTTTTCATTGCAATTAAGAGATGGACTCATCAGTGCATGACTTATCAGCTTACACACAGAGACACTGTTCCCCACTGCCATCTGTGGGCTTCATTGTCCTGTTTTTTGTCGATGAGGAATGGTTCTGCTGCCAAGATTTATTAATTAATTAAGATTTCTATTCAGAACAGCGAGGGAACATTGTGTTCCTTCTTTTATACAATGCAAGGCATATAAATAACCGGCTTAGTGTGCAGGACTGCGTGAGTCGACAGCACCAGGGATTCAATCTATTGTCTTTGTGAAACACTAAATGGTTCAAGGTACAAAAATGCCCACCTATCTTGCTACATATTCGTATAAGATTTCGAGGTTGCTCTAATGAGGACCACACCACAACTGTGGCCGACTGTGGCTCAGTGGTGAGCAGGGATTGTCTTTCAATCAGAGGATCGGCGGTTTGAGCCGCCAGCCCATGTCGATGTGTCCTTGAGCAAGACACTTAACCCTAAAATTGCTCCCGTAGCTGCGCCTACGGAGTATGAATGTGTATGAATGGTTTCTGATGCTGATGTGGCACCTTGCATGGTGGCTCCTTCCATCAGTGTGTGAATGGGTGTGAATGTGTGAATGATGTCATGTAGTGTTAAAGCACTTTGAGTGGTCGGAAGACTAGAAAAGCGCTATACAAGTACAGGTCCATATACCACAACCAGAACACACAGAACTATAATCACACAGGAGAGTTCACTAAGTCACTTCTAGCTGTGTAAACACACAAAACATTCACGTGACAGAGAGTTTGATGCTTGCTTGCAATGTTTAAGGCGTTTGTCTTTTGTCAACATCATTCAAGTTATTTTGATCAGTCACAAAAAATAATTGCAGACCACACTAACAGAGGAAGTTGAGACTACGAGCAAGAACATTTATTCTGCAGAAGATCAAGATTACGCTCACTTATTCATGCCTCGCATGCACCAAGGAATCCAAATAGCAATCAAGACGAGAGCTTTGGAGGGATGTAGAGAGATGGATTTACATCCAAACAGCTCTAGGGTACTGGCTTTAACTCTACTTAGGACTGGATCAGAATACAATTCTAGGAAGCCTTCTCTTTAGAGTTGTAAACCACATTATTTCAATGGATAGTGCAAACTGTCGACAAATGCTCAACTGAGTCTCTGTGCCTGGTGTTCAAATACCTCCCAATAATAGATTTTGTTAAACAGTTGAATGAAACATTTATTCTAACTTTGATCCACCAGTGAGATCAATCTCTGCACTGAGGCAGGTCTGGACGTGTGCATGCACACACATGCACGCACACGAAATTATGTTGTGTACAGCTGTGTAAATGTTACATGGCACAGATACTTCTACAATTAAGTTAAGTTAATACTGTGCGAAGATGTCTTAAACTACACTAATGTTTACTTTCTTGTTATGACTTGACATTGTAATACTGGAAGGGTCATGAAGATGTGTCTCCTGATCACAAGTAAAGAGGTTTAGCCTCTTATTTATCGTAGATGGTCATGACTCCCCTGAACCGCTCTGTCAGGGGAGTGAGCGGGCCACGGTGTGGGTGTATCTAACGGGGCAGGGCTTGAATGCCAAACAGGCACAGATGACGGGAGCTTTGGAGGCTCCGGAGAGCTTGGAGCAAACAAAAGACAAGGTGATGCAAAGAATTTGAAGTATTCACAGTATGTCCCTGCATTTCAATCAAGCCGAGAAATCTATCAATACGGCTGTAATTGCTTAAAGCACTTCTAATACACATGCTTATAATAGCAACTAAATGAATTAAACAAAGATCACAGTTGTGTTGGTAAATTACTGTAAAAAGGAGAGAAAGTGAAGTGCTCTTCTTTTTATACATGGCCATGATGAATAGAGGTGAGCAGGATTCACAGCCGCAGGGCATTGGATGAGGAGGGAGGCGTACAAATGGCTGGCAAACTCAGAAGCATCTACAGGGCACAGCTTCCCTCTGCAAAGTAACTGAAACCTTGCCATGGAGGAAAACAAGTGATGTTGAAGAGGCAAAGCTGCCTGTGCTGCTGTAAACCTGAACCCTGCATCGACAAAGCAAAAAGTATGAAATAAGTCTCGCTTGTCAGATGTACTGAATTAAAGGAGCTGTATTTAACGTTCTGAACATAATCGTAGCAGCAAACAACTATTTGTGTGAGAAAGGAAGAGGTTCAGCATCAACATGTTGAGAGCACGCAATCGAATGGCGGCCAATCTCTTACCTTGCCCTTTTAAAATGTCCAAATGTGTGCTGAAGACCATGCCGCTAAATTATACTTAAATTTTCTCAAAGATGTGGCTGTTACAGTGGGTTCACATAAAAAAACATTTTGCGTCAACATAAATTAAATAGAGGCAGCTCTCCCCAAAAACAAACATCTTCCTTTTCGGCATTAATAATTCAAATCTTTGATGCTAGCATGGTATCAACTGTTCTTCTTTCCACATTTATTTCCTTCAAATTGACTCGTGGCAGCTTTGTGATTATTACATGGGCGATCAACGAACATCTGGCGTGGTTACAAACAGTTGAAGCATCTGAAACAATGACGAGCTAAATAAATGGAACACAACGAGACAGTTGGCTGTCTGTGTACTCTCCATGTGTGACTAAAGTTTGTGCAAACTGTCAAATCCCATCGTGCAGCATGATGCTGAAACTCTGCAGTGTCACTCATTCCATAAGAAGTGAGTACAGACAGCTAGCTCTACCTGTCTAAACTACAGAAGGTCAGGCACTTTGGAATTATCAGTTTCTATCATTTGTTGTATCTGTATGCAGTTAGTAATGAAGCCCTTTATTCAACAACAATGTGGCTTCATTAATTAATCAAACATTGGCTTTTCATCCCAGGTGGAGGTTTTTCACGGTTGTTTCCTTCTCATTCATCCCTACAACTCAGCCACCTTAGATGTGATATTTATGCCTTTGAGCCACACTGTGCAGTGAGAATTCCAGCCAATAACGGCACCCACCTGCAGTGAAGATGAATATGTAAATATGAAAAGTAGGTCAGAGATCAGATTTCATCAGGTAAAATCACTGCTGAAATATCTTTTCGCCAAGCAGGGCTTTTTTAGACGATCTGATTCCAGCACCGCCCTCTGGATAACTGCCATGTTTCAGGTTTAGCTCACTGAGGTTTTCAGTTGTCATTCACTCATCCCCTGATGTATAAAGACTAGACACAAGGGCAGGCCAGCCATTTAATTAATGATGTCTGATAAATTTAGTCTTTTGAGCCTTTGTGAAATTCCAACAGGGGTTACATGAACTGGACTTAACGCTTGGAAGTAGCTGCACAGTGACAATGCCTAAATCTTCTGCCTCTAACTCATCATATCACAGAAGGCCAAATGGCAAGCTCAGTGTTATGACCTGCCTGGTGTTATTAAAACTCCAAACATGCTCATGCGTAAATTTGTTTCCATTACTCTGGTTTGCTTATTTTAATTAGTAGCCTTAATCTGCAATTAGCCCAAAGGTCACTTATACTCCTAGCTTAAAACAAGGAATCGTTATGAAAACAAAGAGAAATTGGTTGGACATGTATTTAATTAGACTGTTGTTCAGCCCATGCCATGTCAGTGACACTCAGTCTTATTCTGTCGAATTAGAATGATATGAGAGAAATTGCAGACATGACTGACTGCTTTCGCAAAATTCTCTAATTATAACGAACATTTTCAAAACAACATGAGCCAACCTAAAAATCACTGGGCACAAATTTCAATTTCTCATTCTTTTAAAGGAGCATTATTTTGCCTCTGAGCGGCTCACAATGTGGCACCGGCTCAGCCGCTGGCTCACGTCTTACTTACTAACAGTGCAAACTATACGGCAAAAGTGTTGACCGCGCTGACAGTGTTTCAAAAAGCCAGAGGCTGGATGCTCTGATGGCCGCTTTATCAAATGTCGTACGAGCACAGTGCACAGCGCTAGTCGCTAGCTAGCCCGTGGGAAACACTCACATGCATGAACGTGCACTAAAAGCATGCACAGACAGCTATGTCAATGAAGCAAGAAGAGGCCGTGATTAGAACACACTCAAAAGGAGAGCCGCTTCATTCATTACTCCTCGATAGCTTAACATAGCAGTTGTTTGCTGCTATAGTTATATATGTTGCTATAGTTATATATGTTCTGATTGTTGTTTATTTGCACCATAAACAAATGAGAACGTACTTGTCTGTATTTTTCAATAACCAATTTACCTATTAAATTAATATCGCTGATTAAAACTGATCTGTTTAATAGTCGCATAGTTGTACTCTCCAACTCATGTATGAATTATAATTATTTTATTTAGAAAGTCATCCCCTAGTCCACAATAGCGCATTCAATGGACAACATCTGTCAGGAATATGATTACAGTAATATGGATTTTTTTTTGTAATGCTGCTAAATTGGTAAATTGCCTGTAAGGTGAAACTTGAACTTCACTAATGAATGGGGAGTGTCTCAAATCTTGCATCAACCAATCTTGTCTTCTGTCAATTTAGTTGACAAGTGCTATTCATGATTATGGATTTTGTCAAACATAATAAGGTAAACAATGAACTGGGGTATATTTCTGCTGAAGAAAGAGTAGTTAGGATCAGCAGAATAGAAGAAGAGAGGCAGAGGAGTATAAAAACATAGTGTACCAGATAAAATATGGGCCACGTTTGTGGACCATGTAATTAACCATGGCCTCATAACGACAGGGGCTGGTCTCTGAGTACAGCCCTAATGTAAACCATGCTACAGAGTCTTCATTTATCCAAACACAGTAAAAATAGAGTAAAATAATATTACATTATATAAAAGAATATAACAATAAACATTAGAACAAAAGTCAATGCATGTCTGACACACACATGTTGTAATGTAAGACATACATGAGGCGTGTGGCACACGACAGCATTGCAGTACAATACGCATATAGTATTGAATATTTGGAAATCCCAAACTGAAAGAGTATGGCAACTACCTTGTGCTGGTGGCAGTGGAGCAGTTTTTACACCTCAACAACAGCTAAACAACATGTTGATAGAAAATAATTGTCTTACACTCCGAGACATCCAGAATGCAACCATTGAGGACAATAGCAAGCTTCAAAATATCGACTCTGCCAGCATATTCACAATAGATAGTGTTGAAAAAACATCAGACGGCCAGAAAACAACCCTGCAAGGTATTATTTGATATAAACTGTGATGGGGCTGGGTACCAGTATGTACAGGTAAAGCCGAGGTGTGCGCTACACCTATTTCATTGTATTGTGTTAAGGATTTCGCTTCATTATGACAGATACATATTTACAGTACAGGTCTGTGTGCACGGTTATGCCAGACCATAGCTGACGCAGTACCTGAGATTAGAGCGAGTACTCTCCCAGTAGCATCTGAGCTAACGTTTTGGACACTATCTCCAGAGATCTAATTTCTGAATGACAGAGGTTTGGTTTGGCATGACTTGCCAACTTTTGTAATTTTGTGGTATAGTGTAAACTTCCACCATACAAATGTCATCAGGGAATGATTCCAAATGATGCGGATGGCGTTTCGTCCGCCATGTTCTCCATTGCCGAATCCAACTGAGGATTTTATTATGAACAAGTTGCATGCAACAGTGTGACTTTGTAAGTACTAGTTTGTAAGTACTACAAGTAAAATATAATTAAGTATGTGATTTGGAAATCAACTTGATGCAATGGATGCTGCTTGTGATGACATCACAGAGGAATATTGCAGTGAATAGTTGCTGCATGCAGGAATGTTTTCATTTCACTACATTGCAGTTCAAAAGAAAATATCATGTCGCTAGACAGGATCGACAGTAGACTTTTGTGTAGCACGCCAGCTTTCTTGTTTTTACAATATTTTCCTTTTTGTAATGCCGTTTTTGTGTCATATTGTACGTTTTTTAGTTACTGTGCGTAAGAATGTTACTTTGCAAATGTATTTCTTTACAATTTTGAAAAAATGTGAGTGCAGTGTGTCACACACAAATGTGTAACCTTGTATTGTTGAAATATAGATAGCATTCAGTTAGCATTCAAAGAAAAATAGTATTAGTTCTTAAAATATTTAGTGTCCATTAAAAACAAATAGATCAAGACTGCATACAGGGAACATTTCAAGCATCTCTTCTCTTAAATGTTTTGGTTGAGCTTTTGCAGGCAAACTACGGTGCTGTGCTGACTGCATGCACCTAGAGCTTTGAGAATGTGAACAGTATTTCAACATTTATCCAACACAATTAAGAAAGACTGTAACAAGAAGGACTCTCTGAGAGGAGCAATACTGAAACTCTGACAGAGTCAATGTACATCATCATAGCATCTTACATAATTACAAAACAGCATCCAAGGAAACTTGAATGTTCATATGGCAAACAGACCATTAGTCCTATGTCCTACCATCATTCTGTGCGCTAACTTAATAAGGGTTATTTGCCTGGAAATCTTTCAGATTGTATGTTGATGACTGAGAAGAGGGAGTAAAACGGACACGTGCAGAATCTCCCAGGAGAACCTTCATGAAGTTCACTGGCTGACTCTGTCAGCAAATTAAAACAGCTGTCTGAACATGTGCCCGCACAAAGTAATATTTTTTTAATAACGTTGATTTCTTGCTTCTTGCTATGTAATTATCTCTTGTTTGAGTTTCTGTGTGACGTCTTTATTTTAATTCAGTATTTGGCATACCAGACCCTCATCAATACTACTGCACGCTCCTGGGTGCTCGGTGAACGTAGCTTGATGTGTGACAGTAAAGCATGAATGATACTACAGTGGATTGGGATATTGTCCAAAAGCTTTTCTTTTCTTTCACTAAGGGAGAGCTGCACCGGGGTGGAGAGGAGGCAGTGAAGAGTGGCCACCAGCTGGCTCAAGCTCTGCCTGCTGTGGCCATATCAGCCGCTCCAATGGACATCTTTAATTTATTTATTCTGCTCCTTATCTCTGTAAATGAGCACATGTCACAAGTCTCCATGGAGGAAAGATGAGGCACCTTTCATGGAAAAATACCAAACATATTTACAAAATGTGTTGAGAGCTGAAACACTATTTCAAGTTGCCATGTGCTGCTTTCATGTCAGTGACATGATTTGTTTATGCAGGTCTCGTAGTTTTCGAATGCTAAACAGCCACAACACAACACAGGACCCTTTATGTGTGAGGGGCTTGTGAGGACAGAACAGTCTGACTATGGAACGACACGTTATCCACAACTGAAACAGGACGTCAGGAATTATGAAACATTTATGAATTATTTGGGAGAGAGCTTTGGCTTCTACACTTAGTAGAGATACAGGCTGCTAAACTATTACTGCAGACATATTTTGAGTAAAACTTGTCAGAAAGACATGGTACTATATGTGTGATAACTTTCCACTTGAGCTACCTTTCAAGTCAGTCTGATTAAACATGTACATAATGTCCATTTTTAATAGATAATGATTTACATGGTACTTCATGGGTTATGATATTCTTCTATCCCTCAGGCTCATGAAATCATTTCAAAACCCATTGGATTCTCAAAAAAATACATTCTCATTGATATTGTGGCATGCTGTTTTGCTTAGTTTCTAAAAATAAGCATATGGATATTGCAGATACTGCTTTTCAAGAGACATTTACTCTTCATGTAAAGTGTCATTTAAGTGTTCACTCAGGTTCCTGCTGCTGTTTTTGATGAACGTATTCCGAAATGTCTATATTTTATAAATTATAATCAATCCAAGCATTTCTAACAAAGGCCTGTGATACAATTAGACTGAGGCAGAAGGAATGCAAGAGTTTATAGCCTAAACAGTTACCTCCTTTGTATCCATTTTCAGCAAGTGAATCTCTCCTATACCGAAAGGATTATGTAAAACATCCTATTAAACAGGCATCATAAACAGTTTTCATAAGCCAACCCACCATTTAAAATTATTAAAAGAGTCCACAAAAGATATCTGGACATTTCTTCCTCTGCGGTACACGCCAATAATAAAGAATGAGTAACTGGTCAATGACAGGAACAGCTCTGTAGCTCTGTAAGCTTTAGATAACTCTGGGCAGCGGGCACATACTGCCTTAACACTTGACGGACTACAGCGTACTCCCACCCACAGTATCGCTCCGATGCTCAAGCTGTGGTGACTTTTCCTGACAGCAAAGGAAAGTCTTCCTAATCAATTCACCCAGTTTGGATACAAAACCCACATAACCCCGCCGCCTCGCTTTAAAATACGGCGTTTGACTATGGCATGCCTTATCAATCACTGTGAATATCGCTTTTGTTCTGCAGTAGAACGACACTCCCAGTTGTCAAAGCACTTTTCATCCTTGAACCCACGTCTCAGTTGAGCTATAAATAACTGGCATCTAAAACTCCTCTCAGACCCAGCTCATTAGAGGCAGGCATTACACACAAATAACGGCCATAATACTTGGTTTTATAACAAAGCTAGAAGGAAAGTGTATGAACTCTGATAGGTGGGAATACAGTTAAAGAATTTGGGGGTATAAAGTTGCTTAAAAAAGAAGAAGAAAAGTTGTATGAAAAAATAACTATTTCCTAAAACTTGCATGATTAGCTTTCAGGATATGACTCAGTAACTGGGCCAGGAGTGCTTTTTCTTTCACTCTTCCTCTCTCTCTCTCCATCTTTGAGGCCGAATGCATGATAAGCTTTGCCAAAAGTGAGATTTAGCACAGGGCATCTATGCAAAAAAAACCTCCATGAATAACAGCAAAGTAAAGGAGCACTTTTAAAAGGAGAGGGAATGGCAATGATTGTCAAGCACCCATTCCTGCTCATACTTGTGAGTGGTGATTTCCATGTGACCACGACAGATCCAGCCCAGTATCATTCATTAATGCCCTGGCTTCTCATTACTGTCTCCTCACTCTTTTGAAAGACTCATTACCTGCATAATGGAATAGTGCTTAGAACAGTCAGACCTTTCCTTAGTGTGAATTAATCACCTACATGCACAGACAAAAAGGGAATTCTCACATTAAATATTAAGGAAACTTCTTGCTCTCGCTTTTTACTTTTCCAAACTTCTAAAAGGTGTACTTTATTGAAGTGCACCATCAGGGACATGACACTGGTATCATTGAAGACTGCCCCGATGTCTGTCATGTGTCTGTGAGGGGTCGAGGAAAAAAAAGGGAAGCGTGGAAGAAGAAAGACATATACTTACAGTTGACTGTGACTTTTACTGTTTTGGTGTCAGGAGAGGCGATGTCATTTAAAGCGCTGCATTCGTAGTCTCCAGCCTGGTCCCTTGTGATGCCGGTGATGTTAAGAGATTCGCCACTGTCATACTTCCTGGCTGGAAATAGAAAAATTGAGACAAAGTATTTACATTGTGTCTACAAAGAATATATAATATACAAACACACACCAACACACACATACAGCTCCATTCTTTCTGTAATATATGTATGAGTAGTGTGTGGAAAGCCTTCATTTGGAATAGATTGCTTTCAAGTTTTAGCCTGGGAAGAAGATGCAATGCAATTAGGTATTGTACTGAACTGATTAAAATAGCAGTGGATTAGCAGTGCATTGATCCATTCACATTGATATGGTGGCAGGACATGAAATAATGGTGTATTCCCAGTCATCCACTCATCATTTGCTCAACTCAACACAATGCAGTTGGAGCTACTGCCTGGAAGTAGACAGACGGGATGGCTCAATGCACATGTCAGTGCTTTATAGTTAGCCAGCAGTGCCAAAGGCAGGAGCAGAAAAGCACCACGACTGGTGTATTAGCTGGATGGAGTCCAAGTCCACGCAAGCATGTCCACTCCAATCAGCAAGAAACATTTAAATACTACAGTACAAAATACTGCACACAAACATTGAAACTGAACATATGCTAATAGGAAAGAACTAATAATGAGATACAATATGGTGTCCATGGTTCAGAGGATAATCAGGCCGAAATATATAAGTGAAGTAATTTCAAGTAAGGGCATTGCAATGATAGCGAATAATTGATGGATAACTGGACAGACAGACAGACAAATGGATGTGTTTTTATAATAAGTGTTATAGGATCCCACCATTAATAAAGAGACTAGAATACATTTATAACACTGAGTGATGCTCAGTGTGAAAATCTATTTATATACTACTTTTCAGGTTGATAATGGTGACTTGGGATGGAAAACGTGTGGAGGCATGGGGATCAAACTGAGTTCACCATCAAGCAAAGCTGCGCTCAACAAACTGTTCAGAAGGCAGCTGAGACCTGACACTGACTCAGCAATATCTCACAAAAGAGTAGCCAGACTCAAGACAATGTATGCTTCAGGAGTGGAAATGCTGCTATTCTGTGCTGCCAATCTCCTCTGAAAGTGAGCTGCATTCTTATATATTGCCGCTTTCTTATTCTGTAACCATGGTAGCTTTTTTTATCTGCTCGCTACTATGTCATAAAACTTGAAACTGAAGGCATTGTTGATAATGAGCTTTCCTGTCTCTTGTCACACACCAATGGAGTCCAAGAGTCTTGGCAAAGATATTGGTGGCTACACAAACAACAGCAAAAAGAAAAATGTTGATCCATAAACAAGCACCGGATGTCTCTGAAAAACAGAACCGTTAATATGCCAAGAGAGCACAGGGATGGAAAAATAGCACAAAGAGCTCTATTTTTGTGGCGGTGCACAGCTCATAGCTGGGCTTTCCACCAGTAAGGACACTTTTTTAATAAAGGATTTAAAAAACTTAATCCCACTGATTGGGTATATTGGATTGGGGTTTAAGTAGAAGAGCACTGAATATATTTATGTGATAGCAGGTTACTGTCAAAACCAGCCGCTCGTCTGGGACCTCTACAGAACAGGCATCCACTATCAACTGTACTTAATGGGCAATTTTTTTTTTAGCAATGAATCTAATCCAAAATGAAATAATACATCACAATTAAATTCATCTTAAAGAGTTTGGTTGATGTGTGAATTGTTCTTCTTGTAGCTTTAGTGCAAGTCATTGCCTGCACGGTCGCCCTGCAGACAGTAATATACCTAGACTTTGAAGACACATGCAGAGAAAATGGATATCATCTGTTTCACTGAATAACTAGGTCTCCTGCTATGCTGGGCTACAGCCTTAGCCAGCACCTGTATGCTTGATAAAATCTTTCTAAAAACTGTGCAAAAGAATTGTTTTTAATTAGAATGGACGGAAAAGCATGTGTTTATTTTACCGGCCAGCTGTCTTTCTTGCAACAGTGCAGCATATGAAATACTACTGTTAAAACACAACATAATCTCATTTTAATTTGAGTTTGTGAAAAGGAAATTTCTTTTGGTTAAGTTATACAACATAATTACATATTTGTTTTAATTAAAGAGATACAGCAATGTTTAAATCTAATTATATGTTGTTTTTTTTATCACACTGCATAAAACATTTTTTTTAAATGGCATTAGTTCGCTCTCCATATGGTATTGATAAATAATGCAGTTTTCAGTGAGATATAAATTGGCCTCCTATTTACATCTCAACAGTAGATATCTGTACTAATATCAACACAACCAACATACTTACACAATATGATGCAGACAGATAGGAGTGAAATACAGAATACATCTGGGTGAGGCAAATTATTTGGGGGCGAATCAAGCATCATTTAGTCCTGACTGATACCAAGGCTGCTACGGTAAACTAATGATCCCCTAACATATACAATGGTTAAAAAGCTGTGCTTTACAGTTGAAGGCACAAAATGATCACACTTTATTTTCTATGTTACTGTATGTTTGATAATGCACCAATGATTTATTCAGACAACAGGTTGTGCTCATGTACAGATGCACAGTAGCTGTAATAATCACTGAACATGACAAAGCAAAAAATTTGATTTTAATTCATTTTAATGATATTGCAAACACAGCTTTTATGGATTTTTGTGAACCATTAGTGGTTCCACTCTGTTTAGCTTGTTTACTGCATACAATAATCAATGCTACAAATCACAGAACCTACACAGCATGGTTACGTCTGTTGCTTTTATTGTGAAGCACTTTGTGACGTTCGCTCTCGACGTCTGCTATTTCAATGCACTTCATTTAGGATTAGAAATGATGTAGGCTTTATGTCTTGGTGACGTGTGTGTATACCCCCCACTCCCACCCTCTGTCCCTCCTACCCCGCCCCCCACACACCTTCACCCTCACAACAGATAGTTAACATGGTTGACCCATATGTGCTGCCATTAGAGCACAGCTCCAGTGTATTCTACGGTAATGGGGGAATTATGATACGAAGGATCTGGAAATCCACTGTGTGCACTTGTGTCTTTTACTAGGGCAATGAAATCAAAAGCAGTGACCCATGAGGCCAAGTATGCCGGATGCTTCCAATGGAATTTATGGCTGAATCAAACACAGTGATTCAGGAAAGCACAGAAACCGTTCTGTCAGTGCTTGGGAAACACAATTTATGACTAATTTGCTCAAGAGGGGTTGAGGGCGGTATTTGCATAAGGGCACATTAGAGCAATCAATGTCCAAAACCAACAAACATTGAATAGAAATTAAACTTATGGATGAAATACACAAGTCATGTGGTGAGTTGAGGCATGGTACCATCAGCAGGATGAGAACAGAGACAGGCTTTTCTCCCGCCTGCCTTACAGAGTTGCACAGCCCCTCAGTCTACAAATATTTTTCATTGGAAAAAGGAGTTTGGATTGAATTGACAACAATTTTGAAAGGCAACACTATTTTTCTTAGTTCTCTATTTTGAGAAATCAGGGAGGTGATTTCACATGCTCAGAAGAAATGGAAGTGCAATTTTCCCAGCTTTAGTTCACAGAAGAAGACCAGTGAAAAGTCCCAAACTCCTCTCATGTTATTGAATTTAAACATACTTGCTATATATAGTTAAGATATATAAACATTTGATTACAAATTGTAATACAATTAGGAAAGTGTCTGCACTGGTTAATTCTGACCAATAAGATCATCTACACTAGATTGAAGGAATTCATAGTCCTCTCATTTCAGTTCATCAAATATCTCAAGTGTGCAGACAACGTTTCTAGTGTAGGAGTGCATATAAGTTGATGAAATAATCACATTTGCAGTGTAGTTGAATCTTCTGACATCTGAACTTTTATCTGAAATGGCAACCACACCGGAAATGCTACTCTTGCCAGCGGAACACATTTTCACTCTGCAGGACATATCTGTTTCACCTGATTCAATTTGGTCTCAAGTTGTTTGTTCAAGGCAGTCGCTCTGATGCCGCCCCGCCTGATGTCCAGTTGTATGGCACCAGTGAGCAGACAATCTTTAAAGCTTTTTTTGTCCAAAGAATCATGCCAGTTTGAAGGAGGTCTAAGACCTAATTACTATAAAATCACAATTTATTTCTAATTGATTTTTGTTTTTGTGACAAGACATACAACAATTTAAGAATGACAACTAAGGCCAAGTATCAATAGGTTGTGCAGGAATGAGTCCAAACCTGCACCTGTGAGCATTTCTGCATTTGTCTCAAAGTCAATGTTTTTTTAATTGGTTTTTATTCAACAATTCTATTAAATCCGTCAATATATACCCCTATCTAGAATTTTACTTTTTTTTTGTTTTTAGTAACATTACACCAACAACATTACCACCAACAATCATAAACGTGGTTTTTATTTGTAAAGATTATCTTGCTGAAGAAAATGTGTTAGTAGCATAAACTTGGGTTTGCAACACAACATATTTTCAATGCTAGTCCAAATCAAATGGTCTCCCTAAATATTATATCCCTGCAAGACTCAATTGAGAAACAATAAAGAGATTCCTACAACAAGTGTAGCTTTCATTAAACGAGAATGGGTACTAAATGGGTCGCCAAGGCGTGGTTGACTCGACGATGTAAATCAGGATATATATTGCTGACTATTTGGTGCCTTCAGCTAACTTCCATCAAGTTGAGAATCCAGCATTTGACTCAATATAAATACTCTTAACAAAGTGAGTTTTGTATCACCGGACAATGAGGATGCAGAACAGGTAAAAGATAAAGTGAAGACGTGGGCAAAAAGAATGGGGATGATTCACAGCAGGAAGGAAGTCTATATCCGGTTGAAACAGCAGGACCATTTAACTGCCTTGCCTTAAAGCTGGAGTCAATGATTCTGGAAGAAGAATTGTATTGGATTAGAATCGCTGACTGCACCTTTAAATCGTGGTAATTGACAACACAGATTCAAACCATACAAAAGTCAAGATACCTCATCCTTTTTGAACATGGAAAATACCCTTTTCACATTTTCACTCGCCATAAGCAGGTGAAGTAGAGAGATAACTAATTGAATCAATGATGGCTCCATTCTTTAGAAGGTGTCCCAGTAAGCCTGCATACACAATGCCACTGCCTTAAAATTGTCATGCAGTCATTATAAATGTTATCAAAATGTCTGCTTGCACAATTCATAGGCTATGAATGCAACCCTGAATGTAACTGGCACAGCCATGTGGAACAGGTGTGAGTAATAATGACTCCCACATTCAACAGTCCCCTTTGGTGATATCCACAGGAGGCATGTAGGCCTCCAATTAAACTGATGGAGCTCAATATTACAGCTTGCGAGTGCTCATGAACATGAAGAGAATTGTGGAGCACGGAGCTGATGATTCAGCGTGAAAATACCTTTCAAAGACATCTTTGAGACGGTCAAAGATTAGTCAAGCCTCCACGATGAGTGAAAAAAATTAAGTGTGCTAGGAGATATAACATCACAATGATTGTATATATTTTGCAAAAGGCCACAGAGATCCACATTTTCATTGTGCTCTTTTTACAGCCCACAACCGTTGTTCACCTAACATTAAAGCAGAAGCTTGTTTCTTTACTCCAACGCTAATGAATGAAAGCTTCAAAATAAAAACTAATAATCTAACAACAAGTTTGCTTGTACACAACTTGAAGGTAACATGTTTGTAAAGGTAAAATGCATCTGTTTAACAGAATAAAAGCCCTTCAAAACCGCCAGTTATCTCCAGCGGTCGTATCCCTGTGTGTGTGTGTGTGTGTGTGTGTGTGTGTGTGTGTGTGTGCATGTGCATCCGTGACCGAGATAGTGTGCACCTGCTGAGTACCTCTCAGACGCTGTTCTTAGACTGACTATTATTGCGCGTTTTGGACGGCGTTTGTCTCGCCGCTCACAGTAGTACCTCGCCAGTCAGCTGCTGCTAAGCAGCAAGACAGCTTGAAGTGTTCACCTCAGTCTTTTGGCACAATTGTAGAAGGTGAATTAAATACCACTGAGCTCATCGCTTATACAATGTTACATTGTTGTTTGCTTTTGAGTTTGAATGGAGTTGGTTGTATTCATTATTCACACAATACAGCAGTGAATGCTGAAAAACCCACTAGGTGGCGTTTGCACCTTTGTAGCGTACAACTGAAATCATGCCGTAAATGTCTTCTCTAATGATGGTGAGTGCAGTAAGGTTGAAGAGGTAAGTGATAACTACTATAACCATTAACATCATTTGTCCTCCCACCTAGAAGTATGTATTATGACCGGAGAGATAATGGAGGTATAGCTTTCTATGTCTTTGCTGCAAAATGCATTTTCGTACCACGGACAAATTCTATTGCTAAGCTGTGACATATGGTCCTTGTTACTCAAGTTATGATTTAATACATTATGTGGGATAAGAAGAAACAAGTTTTGACAAAAACCTAGCATTGAAGTCAAATAATGTGACAATATTGCAGTCTTTAGGCTTTGGAAACTCAGGGGAAAAAGAAGTTTGCTAGTAAGTAAAAAGATGTATTTGACTGAATGCAAGTTTAAATTTGTACTAATGTTTTGTTAGAGAGATTGTTGTATTGATCCCAACATATATGGTCTTTCTCTATGATTTATATGAGCCTTACAATTGTTATAATAAAAAACGTGATAGTATTTGGGTAATTTATTTGATTTATGACAATTACAATATTGTGAACCTTTGTAAAAGTGAAGCAAAACTATAGGATACTATTTTGTGCACATATCATCCACATCTAACATTAGGATGTAAGTTTGGCTTATGACAATTAATGCGAGATGTATTTTACTGCAACATGTAACTCATTTATTCACTTATTTTTAAGTAGATATAATCTATGGACTCCTGTTTGAACAAATACAAAAATACATATAATTCTAAAACAAATGGACAAATTTCCATTTGTAAAAGTCTAATTAGGCGGCAGTCTTTCTTGATAAATGAAAGCATAAATGAATGAATGAATATTTAGTTGAATCGTCCTGCCCAGGCAGCAAATGGTATTCCTATCGATCACAGCCCAAAGGGGGCTTTGCAAAGGTCACAGAAGCCATTAAACAAGAATCGCATCCTTGATAGAGGCCAATACTTTGAACAGCATTATATGTTGAATGCTCAAACTTGACATTCCAAGAAGAAAGCAAACAGCCATAGCATAATGCAACCTCGAAAAATGTTTAAAAAAAATAAATGGAAGAAAATCCATAGTTGATGTAAATAACGTTACACCACAAACTGACTTAACATGAGTTGTATGTGAGTACATGCTGAGATATTTGAGAGACTTACAGAAGCCCTTCTCACCTGAGGGAGATGTCACTCCAAGCAAATTAAAGAAATCATAGCGAGGTTAATTTCACATTCAGCGCCAATGCTCTCTAAGTCCCGTTGCAGTAAGCAATTTCCCACATTGTGTAGGGGAGCTGTGAGTACACTTCCTTCAGGGCTGCAATACGCAGATAGGGCAGGCATCGCTGAAGAATCCATTATAGCATAGAGCAGCATTTTCTACATCAATTTATCCTTTTAACTCCTGAAAATGAAGAACAACCCACACTGCTACATTGTGTGCTGCTGCCTTCTGGCCCTAACTCAAGGTGTGGGCAAGAACTAGCGGTAGAATCGCATGATGTTCTGGGCCTGCATGGGAAACATGCTGTTAGTCTGCCTTGATACATACTGTAACCCTTACTCTGCTCCCTGGCTGTCAATCTGAGGCCACTAAAATCCAGAGGGTGGAAATGGGCCAAAGGAGCCCAGAGTCATGTCTGATTGCATGTGTGCATTCACCTCAGTGACCCATACCATTTCCTCACTGTTACTTTCTTTGCTGACATATTTAGCCAAATGCACTGTAGGCAGGGAAACACAGTTTCAGGTAGTGGACTTTGAGATTGAGGTTGAGAAATCTATGTGACAGTGTGTTTAGAAAAATAGTCTTGACGAAGCAGAGGGTAGCGTTGGTCATGCAGCAAATAACCACAGTGAGTAACGTTCTTAATTCGTTTGACTGAGGAAAATATGAAAATGTTTAAATCTTTTTGTGCATTAGAATTGATGCATACATCAATATGTTGATTGCAGTAAAAATACCAAATAGATTGAATTAGTTTACTTAAAAACTATGGTGTAATTATTAAATAAGTGGTTGATCAGGAAAGATGTAGTTAATAATAACAAAACACAATATATACAATCCGGTAGCTGAATCCCTCAGATGATATGAGTTACAAGTATGTAATATTTTGACTTTACTATTACATTGAAACATACTGTAAGTGACCAAAAGTTAACTCTATAGCACAGTTCAACCGTGGTTATTATTTAATTAACTGCCTTGGCCGCCACAGTGTGTAGAGATGAATCAAGCTGTGGGGCTCGGCCGATGCATGAATACTTAACACACTGCAATAGAGAATCTGAAACTATATTTAACATTCGATGCATTCAGAATGAAAGGCTTTTACAAGAATGATGAATTGAAACAATAATAAAACAAATACAACTGAAGATATATCTGTCTGTACATTTTGAGTTATTTTAGAATGACCCTGTGGCCTGTATGAGTGCAGTGGAGAGAGGTGGCTGAGCGCTAGCCAGTGGGGCACACGTCGCGCACGAACACATGCTAAAAGCACACGTGGCCGGCTTGGCTATGAAAACAAAGAAAAGAGAAGCTTGCATTACCTCATACACAGAGGGGATTTTTTTCTTTGTTTAGGCAGACATTAATACACCATATCTTTACATAGCAAATGTTTATTCGCTGCTATATTAATGCTCTGAATATCAAAGTAGAACTGTAATTTCACAGAGTTTTCTTGTAAGTCACTGCCTAAAAGTTATGGCTATGTGCAGAGTGGCAGTAACTCAATATCACATTTTAGATTTTTTTTTTTTTTTAAGTCTACTTTTCAGCAGTTTACGAACAGTCTATTAAAGCATGTGTCCAATGAGAACCTCTTTCGCTCAACAGCTGAATGGGAAGCGTTCCAACGGGCTCCTGCTGTTGATATCTGAAATTTAAAATTCAGCGCCTAACTCTTTATCTTTCACCTCCCATTGTGTTTAAAGCACGCTCAAGTGTCAGCGCTTGAACTGCACATCAGTTCATTGCAAACTATAAGAAAAGGAATCCAGTGCTGAATGAGAGATTTCTGTTGAACAAACCGGCAGAAACTTGCTTAGCATCTCATAAAGAGCTGCCAAATTCCAGTGTGACATTGCAGATACAACTTAAGGTATGTAGTAGTGATATAAAGTCAAGTTTGAATAATTAATTGTACCTTTCACATTGAAACCGACTGAACTGCCGTAGTTATGCACTTGCTGTTGTCGCTTAGCTCAGGACGAAGCAAGTCCTGTTGGATGCGGCTTTGAGTGGGCTACTGTACACATACTGCTGGTACATGTCACTTGAAAGGATGCTGCTACCGGTTTCCTGGGAGTATGTTTGGGGGGAAATGTGCCTTATGTACGTAAATGAAAAAAAAAAATGAAGAAAACATACAGCATGTAGAGGCCTTAGTTTCCTTCACACATAGCATGCCTTATGCGAGAAGTCAACGATAAGATCTCCACACTGTCAAAAGCAAGAGGAAGCTTTGTGCTCAGAGATTGAGAAAAACTGATGATGTTTCGTGCCAGTGTATCAACTTTTATTAAAGAAGAATTGAAGATAGCTACTAATATTATGGTTAAATGAAACTCAAGAAATTGTTAACTTTCCCTGTTTGGAATACAACTCAATCTACTTCCTCCTTGTTTTGCTGCTGATTCGGTTTAGAGCCTATTTTAGGTGTTTATCCTTCGAGAGTAGATTACATTACATCTAAATCTCGAGCCAATCTCTAGATGTTTCTGTTTAGTGATTGGGAGCAGAAGGGGACATCTTTTTCTAGAAAGTATTTATATACTATACTAGTTTTTACTTGTTTTTTTTTTAATGTTTTCTCATATATTTACATTATACATTACTCATATAATGCTATGTTTGTATTTTTTGATTGATTTTGATATATATATATATATATATATATATATATATATATATATATATATATATATATATATATATATATGAATCAATTATCTTTGTTTTGACCAGCTGAGTTTTGGATGTATTGTAGTTTCTTGATAATTTTGGTGGATGTTTACAGAATGCTGCTGCAGTAGTCCAGTCGAGAGGTGTTTCAGCGGCTGAGGAGGAAAAGGAGACAGGCAATGTTTTCAAGATAGAAGAAGGCGGTTTTTTGTAATGTGATTGACATGGCGGTCAAAGGAGAGGGTTTGATCAAAGATGACGGTCATCAGAGGAGAAGAGGAGTTCGTTGGGGACTTTGATTACGGCGGTTTCTGTGCTGTGTGAGGAGGCTTGAGGTGATGATGTTTACAAATCCTATGATGAAAAGTCTGGACCAAGAATTTAAACATAGTTTTGTCTCCTCCAACATGGCGTGATTACAATTGATTCTGTATGTAGGGCGTTCACTCACATAATGGCGAGTGAATGTAATATTACTGAGAGTTTTATGCTATGACTGTGTCCATGCATACAAACTATACCAAGATCTTCTCTAACATTAGATTTGTGTTGTAATACACTTATGTATTCATGTAAGGAAAGTTAAGGCTCGTCGAGTTATTCTTAATTCATCTTAGTGAAGATTAACCTAAAGTACAAGTATTCCAGATCAGAAAGTGAGTGAGAAAAACATGTCCCAGCTGAGTTCCATCACAGGAAACAATGAAATCTGTATTCTGGTACACCAGACAGCCTTTTCAAAGGTCACACTTCTATCCCATGGATTTAAATCTCAATTGAAAAAGCTTATCAGAGCATTTTGCCAAGCCACCCAGCCAACCAACCTGAAACAGACTTTGTTAAAGTCTGTTTGCCCCCCTTCCCCCCATGACCTAAAGACTGGCAAGGAACCACAGCACAGTGCAGAAGCAATACTCTGAAAGGCTGACATGTCACACAAGCTATTGTAGGCTTTAGGCGCAAAGTAAAAAGTGATGTGAAGAGCTAAATAAATGTATGATGACAGAGTTGCTCTGGGTGTATACCAACTATACGCCTTCAAATGATATCTCTCCTCTAAGTTAAGCTATTATTTAAGCATACAAGGAGTTGGAGAATCTCATACATCCTGGTGTATAAGCTGCAAGTTCCAAATTGATCGCATTGACACACACAAACTTGGCAGCTTCCCATTAATTCTTTTCAACCGGGGACTGCTGCAGCACTGGAACAGTCAGGGATGTTCCTTGCTCAAGGGCACATCAACAACGGTTAATACGGGTAGTGAGAGCATAAAACATTCACTTTGCGCATCCAGTTTTCAACAGTTGATAAGGGGACTCTAGCGGGCTTTCCAGTCACGAGCGACCTTATCACGCAGCAATCACCCCAAACTCCCGAGGACTTCACTGCCAAGCACAATTTTTACATGGGTAATTAAACTGTTCCACAAAACAGCAATGCTTCTTTTAGCCAACTGAGCACCAGACATATGCTGACACAGATTCTTCTCCTAGCAGCATGTCAACAAAGATGATCTGTGTGTTACAAGTACTTGCTTTAGTTTGCATCTCCGTGAATGAAGACTATTCCATTGACTATTTATGCACACATACTGAGCCAAATTATTGTCTCAATAAACAGTTTATGGCCACACTTCACTGGATGGACGCACAAAGTTTATTCTTAGTTGGCAGTTTGCTGGTTGGCAGGAAGGGGAGAGAAGGAAAAAATGCAAACACATAACAGTCGGTGTGGGAATAGAAACTTGACAGTCAGTCAGGGCAATTTATCATCCTGTCAAACTTCACTGACTGCTGCAGCAGAGCTATCCACGGAGCAAAAATATCCCACCTCCACCCCAAAAAGGCTGACTGTTGAAGAGAGTCAGGCTGGCATGTAGACAAATTTGTCATTTTACAGCCATTTCACCTGCTTGGCCTCATGTCAATGAAAGCAATTGCTCCCTCCAAATATAAATAGCCCAAATCATGTGCTAAAGGTGTAATGATACCATCAGGTGCTAATATGATTCATGAAACAAAAATAATAGTTTACATATAAACTCACCATACAAAAAAAGTTTGACTAAAGATACAAATGAAATTTGGAATTCTTTTGACTTATTCTTGATACAAAAGTTTGCGTTGAAAAAGCATCAATACTATTTTAAATTAATTACTAAATCACCTTTTTACAAGAAGATCCTTCCATGGATCTACTGAGAGAACTCAACAACTCAAATCGAACCACACAAGAAAAAACACCTTCACCCCTTTGACGACACAGGCCATATTTGGTAAAATAAAAAAAGTCTGGAAATTAATATATAACAGAAAGGGTCTATAATATGATCCCTGGGAATGTGTTTATCTTGAAGTATTTGTTTAGTTACTTGCATTTTCTGTATCATTATTATTATTTCTTTATGTGTGAATTGCAGAAATTGTCGAAGTTTAAGTTAATTTCCATTTACTGAAGAAAACCAAGAATTAACTTGTTTCGACCAACAGTCTCCAAACTTTAGTTGGACACAACCTTCAATTTCTAAAGCAAATGTGGTCATGACTGTATTTGTATCCAGTCATCTGAGAGTCATCCCCCCAAAAATGTTAAGTTTAGTTCGTTTTCTTGAGAAGACTGTTGTTTTGACTATTTACTGCCTGTTGGCATTTTTCCAATCCTACAAAAGCAACTTGGATTTCTTTGTTTGTGTTAATGGTAGTTTAAGTCGTTCAGTTGATGGTGGCATGTCTGCTTTTATTGAATGAGACATTCATAACTGACATGCAAATTTCCATATGCTTTGACTGCACTCTCAGGTTGCCCACGCACTGGCTGGAGCAGACTGCTCTGCATATCCAACAGATTTAATTGAATTCCATCGATAGGTAATTAGCCTATTACAACCTTTCAGTTGTACCGCGTCCTTTGGACAAATGGCCCTTACTACAATAACCGACTCAAAGATCCCATGGCAAATGGCTTCCTTTCTGATGTGCTGGGAGACAGTCTGTGATTACATTTCGTCCCGGGCCCTTTCATTTGACCAGCATATCATTTCTTACCCGGCACACTTCAAAGCGTGGACACTTCAAAGTAGAATGAGTGACTGCCACTCGGACTCTGAGGATGGCTCTTTTGATCATCTTCTGAAAACTCCCCTAACGCAATCAGGGTAAGAACACCAGAGAGGAGGATTTGACAGCCATAAGATAAATGCAGTCATCCTCACAGCTATCAGATAAGCACAGCATGCTCTAATCCATTAATATGAAAATGAGGGAGGACTAGAAGTGGCTTGGTGGGGGCTTTGCAGCAACAGTTAAATGCTTTGGAATGAGTTTTCCAAGGGAAGATTCAGTATTCAAGGCACTTAACAGTGTATGTGTGCTCCGACGAGGAGCAACCTAATTAATTATAAAGATAATAAAAAGTCTTTCTTAATGCACCTTAAATGCCAAAGCAAGTATGAGGTTTGCCTGCAGTGATGAGAGCTGCATTTTTTTTATACGAGAAATACAATACACATCAGCATGTTTGATTTTGTAGCAGAATGGGCTCTGGGAACACATACTTCCTTCAGCGAGTAATGAAATCCATGGCTTTTTATTTGTTCAATATTTGAAGAGTGCAATTTCAAAAATGGAAGAGTACAACTATAGGAGTGAGAAGAAAGAACATTTAAGAAGAAATATATATATTTAATATGTATATATATATATATATATATATATATATATATATATATATATATATATATATATATATTAATACGTATTTAACATATGGACACATTTTTCCCAGGATACATCTGTCTTAAAAGGGGATATCTTTTTCATTTGATGATTTCATTACTGAGGGTAAAACCCTATGGGGTTCTTTAGATACGGTCATACTGGCAGGCAGAAACTAAGCCATTCAGCTAGCTAATAGATATATTAATATTAATTTTATGTTAAATGGTCTTCTGACCATTTCCCATTATGCCATACACCAGAGTAGTCTACAGAGCTCCCTAGGTTTATTCTTTTGAATTTGATTACTTTTAAAAATGTGAATGCACATGATGGTGGTGTAATGATTCAAGAAACTCATTGAAATTACTTAAAGAACATAATAAAATCAGTTTAAGTTTACTGCACACAAGTTAGTCTATATCATCTGTATGCAAGTGCTACTATGTAAAACACGTGTTTGTCCAGTGGTATTTTCTTATGGAGTGAGACTGAGGCAGAATGTGGTTTGCTAAATCATAACATTGATTTATGCCGTTGTTATTGAAAGTGTACTCACATGTTTAATACTGTATAAGTGAGTTAACGGCTCTGTTTTTTTTTTCAGGAGCTCAATATATTTCCAGGTCTCCCCGTCTCCATGATACTGTTTGTCTACTTGAATATATTATACATCCATTCATTCATTCCTTCTCCCTTCTTGTGCGAAGAATATATCCAACCTCATCCATGTCTTGCTTCATCCCTTCCCCCTTCCATCTCTTTATCTGCAACAAAACTACCAGTCCTCTCTCGTCCTCAATCTATCACCTATTGATCCTGTCCTTGCCTCCTTGTTTCCTCTCTCAATTCATTTATCCACCCATTCATTAGCATAGGTATGCGAGAGGTGACGTGAACTCACCTAATGGGGTTATGTGTCTCCAGGAAATGCTTGGCTCGGGTTTCCCACTGGCTGTACAGATGAGCGACACATTGCTGCCCTCGTTAACCGTGATGTCAGAGGAAATGTCATATATCTTGGGAGGAACTAGAAAAACAGAAAAGCATACAGACACAAATCAGAAAAGCATACAGACACACATCAGCATTTCAAATCTGCAACCTCTGGCTCGTTTACCAACATTCAATTCAATTCAATTCAGTTTATTTTGTATAGCCCAAAATCACAAATAGAAGATTTGCCTCGGAGGGACTTTACAATCTGTACACATGACACCCCTGCCCCAGGACCTCACATCGGATCAGGAAAAACTCCCCCAAATAAAGATAGAACCCTTTCACAGAGTGAAAGGAGAATAAACCTTCAGTAGAGCAACAGACGAGGATCCCTCTCCCCGGATGGACAGAAGCGATAGATGTCATGTGACCAGAATGAGCAACGTAACAGAGTTACAGCACATTACATAAATATGATATCATCAGTATGTAATATTACATTTCATAGAAAGGTATTGTGGATGTCTTATCTAGTGAGACCTGGTCTGTGTTTCAGTTTTGAGCAAGGAGATACGTTACATATACTTAAATGACCCCTGACTGGGTAACATCACACTATGTAAAACTGCTGCATCAGTTTCTGTCTCTTTCAGAATGACCCCTCTGATAGTGTGTGATATACTTTAAATCAAGAAAAATGGGAATTATTTTATCTATCTATTCATTTTTACCCATGAACATTGCAAAAAGCTAAAATGTGGTGCTGTTGACTGAGGTCACAATAAAATCATTTATTGACTAAGTACATTGGACATACAAGGAATTTGAGTTGGTGAAAGGTGCATAACAATAAACATAGACATATGTTTATAGAGTTTTGTTTTATAGAGTAAAACAATAAAAACAATACAAATAAAAATACAATAAAAACAATAATAGATAAATATGGGAAACAACAAACAGACAACAGTAATTTAGAACACATATATATATATATATATATATATATATATATATATATATATATACATATATATATATATATATATATACATATATATATATATATATATATATGTATATATATATATATATATATACATATATATATATATATGTATATATATATATATATATATATATATATATATATATATATATATATATATATATATATATTATAATAGTGGCAAGTGCATTTTAATAAGAAAACCACGAACAACTTCAATGACGACATACAGTCGTGAAAAACTGGAACAATAGAATAAAACAACCTAATAGAAGATCTTATGAGAAACAGCGCTTTGCCCCTCGCACCTTACTTTATGCATTATTGTACGTGTAGAAATGGAGTTGGACTTGCCCTGAATGCTTGAGACCATGGCAATGGATATAAATTGGTCCTCTATTGGTTGCTAACATGTCAGTTAACATAGCTTGATAGCAGACGTTAACGAGGCAGTAAAACAGGGTCATAGGCATGATTCATTTGTGTTTATAGTTAGACGTGTAAATATATCACGAGCAGTGATTAAGCTGTTGACCGTAACTGTGTTTAGCATTTCGTGACAGAGCTTGACAGTCAGTTAGTATCACCCACAAAGGTTTAGATTGGGTCAGTCAATTCTCAAACCGCTATACACAAGAACAAAACCAGACCGGTTTGAATTACTCAACAAAACAAGTGGGCAGTGATTCATAGGCCTGGTACCAGACTTCACTTTAGGCGATGTGGAAGCTGTGCATCATGAATCCATAAAGCCCTGTAGAGCATATTTCCGAGAAAAGAAAAGTAAAGTTCTTTTCTACTGAGGGCAGCTCATCATCGGTCCCTGCTGGACATCACTTACAATCATAATTGACAAGTTTCTGAGCACTTAAATCCTCTTGAAGGTTTGATGTTAAAAGCTTCGGTATTTAGGCTGCTCCAAACGCACACATACACACACGCAGCCATCCACAAAAGGCATTTAGACACATTTAACTGAGCGCACATACAAGCATATGGGTGTACGTGCGCACGCATACGGGCTTATCAGACACTATTTTAATCTGCAAGATTTGAATCTCCAAGGGAGCGTTTATGCAGTGGACTGTGCCATACAGTAATGGCTTCTCAGTCGTCTGGGACTTCCAACTATTCGACCCTCTGATCCCTCCTGCTGCCTGCTTCAAAACTAACAAAGGAAAAGTTGATTCAACAATTTCCAAAATTCCTTTTAAAACCCACCAACACTTTTTTATTGAGTCAGGTGTTCTCTTTTATCATTGAGTTATGTCCAGTTTCCATGCAGACGCCACCCTCTTCACTCTATTATGAACAACAATACAGAGGATGTGACTTAGAACATACAGTATGAATAATGACAATATCTACAATATGCTTTTTACTGATTTTGAATTACTTTACTGTTCTTGGCCGCGTTTCTCAGATTCGTTAAGACGCTCTTAAGCGCTAAGAGCGTCTTAGGAGCGCTCTAAGAGCGCTGTAAAAGAACGACATGTTTCCCAGAGTCGTTCTTAGCTTAAGACGCTCTTTCACTAAGAAGCAAACGTAAGATCGGTCTGACCCACTCTTAAAGCCTTCTTAGAGACCAATGCTCACTGCAGCCGCATCAGGGAAAGTTATATCTGACACTTAAAGGAATACTAAAACCATCAGAATGATGAATGTGCGCCCACAGCTGCAGAAACTGACGCAAGAAAAATTATAGCATAAAAATAAAAATAACGACATCAAAATACAGAATTGCACATGTGTTACTGTAGGTACATAAATAAAATTAATCATCATTACTATCACTTATTACGTTCACAAACAAACGCATTCGGCATCTGCATATGAGTTTACGTTATAAAACAGTAACAACCCTGTGGTATTTTACAGATATCAGGGACTCTGACAGGTGTAACTGAACTCGGCTGGAACCTCATCAAGAGACGCTCCAAGATGTTGCTGAAGTCCACGCGTGAGCGATACCACGGCTGCAATACAGCATATTCTCGCTGCTAACCAACGGCGTTGCCGTGCGCGAAGCCAGATAGTTACAAATGCATATGAGCGTCAGCACTTCTCTTCACTTAATGTGCTGTCGGACCGGGCTGTCCAGTCCAAGTATCGGCTTCCCGGTGTGGAGATCCAACGCCTCGTCACACTAGTGTCTCACTCTCCACACATCCAGAGGCCAACCCGCTGCAATGTTGCCCTCGGGCCGGAGGTACAGCTCCTGGCTGCGCTGCGTTTTTACGCAGTGGGGAGCTTCCTGGAGGTGGTGGGGGACGGCACCAACCTCAGCAAGGCATCGGTTTCATGGCAGTCGTGACACCGATCCTCCTGCGCCATGCCCGGACACACATCAGAATGCCCACCACACGGGACGAGGTCCGTCAGGTCCACCGTGGATTTCATGCCATGGCTGTATCCCCGGGTGATTGGTGTCGTGGATGGCACACACACACACACACACACACACGCGTGCACGCGTAGCATAATTGCACCTGTGTGTGGGGACCACAGGGTGTTGTGTGTGTGTGATTTATGCGCTGATAAAGTGGTGGGTGATCGATTTGCCTGGCATTGATTGATTTAGTTTCAGCAACACGGCGGTGGACAGCTCCAACTAAGAGCGTCTTAGGAAGCTTCTTTGGCGAGATCTTAAGAAGGCAGTTAAGAACGCGTCTGGGAAACACTCGTATCATAGCGCTCCTTCTTAGCCGAATCTTCTTTCGAGCCTTCTTAAGTCGTTAAGAACGATGAAATCTGGGAAACGCGGCCCTTGTCTTCCCCACTATAGTATTGTACAATGGTGTTAAATCAAATAAATAAACTACACTAAAAATACATATTTGTTGTCTGGACCCACTACTGCACCACTACTCATTAACAATGCCCTATAACCTGAATGCAATGACTTTATAGGCACTAATTGTATATGAAGAGCAAGTAGCCAACACTTAAATAAAAGATGGTGCATCATTAAAAACATCCAAACTCATATAGCTGGAACCTTTTTGGCAAATGATACCACTTAAGCCTGTTTTGACCCAGCCACATAGGCGCAGCTCTCAATGACATGAGAGGCAATCACTGGCGTTCTGTTTTGAGGGGGCATAGGCGTTGTCTTTGATCAGCAGATCTGGATCTAAATGAGATGAAAGTGGTGGACCTTCAGTGGGCGAGGACCGGAGGCGATGTTGAATCTAGGTTATTGGTTGTCAGACTTCTGTGTTTACTTGCTGTAGGACCCCACTGTTGACACATCTCCTTGGTGTCTGATAGCACAAAATTGAAAATGTTGGGGTTGTCGACTGATCCTATCTCTCCCTGGCAGGGACTGAGAGGTTTTCAAAAGTTCAGATAAAGAGCCCTCAGTTTTCTAGCTCAAAGCTACTGTAGCTAAGTTGCTTTACTGTAAAACACTGTTTGTTCCAACAGAGAATAACAAAAAGTCATGGAAGCAGAATAAAAGATCAATAGAAATCAGTCAAACTTTAGAAACAGGGGCATGTCCGTGAAGAACACCACAGCACTTCGAGAAGTGAGGCTGTGGTTACACTCGCCTTTTCAATGCCACTTTAATCGTCCAATCATGCTAGGATGAATTAACTGTCAAGTCTGTAGGCTCTGAGATCGACCCTCGCTCGCATTGACCATTGTTCTCCATGAGGCTTGGACGCCATGTGGACAAAATCTGGAAAAACACAACACGTTGACTTGCATGTGTCATAAATCTAAATGTACTGCTCACTGTTGCATATAAAGTATGTATTATTATGTCGGGGATGGTGAATGAGTGACAGAGGCGCTTTGGACACAGCTAATGCCAAAGCAAAATATGATTCTGCCATCTGCCGTCCCTCATTAACAAAAAAACAAACATCCTAAACAATATCTTGTATAAGTGAGAGTCTTGTTGCTAAGTTACAGTGCCGAGACATTGCAAGCATTGAGGACCATAGTAGGGACACTTCATATTGAGGGCTGAAGGGGTTTTTTATTTGGCAAATAACAATTAAAAATGTATATTTACTAATGAGGGAATCAAGTTACCAAGTGGCTGTGGAAGTGTTCAGTTTATTTCTACCTTTCAGTGTCTTTGGATTCTGTAGACATACTGTATATCTGGCAGTTCCTCAGAAAGCAGCACAGTAAATACTTAAACCCAACCAATGTGTGACAGTGTGCTTTAAGTGCCAATTTTATATTGTTTTATTCCAATTATTGGCATACAGTTGAAGTGTTAAAGGTAATCAGATTCCCTTTTATTTCCCTTTATTTGCAGCTGATGTGACATCTATGTAAGATAAGGACCCAAACCCAGAGATGATTAAGTATCAGATTAAGTATCAATATGCCTAAACAACATTGTTAATAGTATCTCATTATGAAAGAGTTTTAATTTATTTAAAAACTTTCTTAAAAACTGTTCAATATTAAGAGAGATCTATTCATTTACTTTCTGGTGGAGAAAGAGCTGGCCTCCTGCGTCCATCGTTTCCACAATCTGCCTACCAACACTTAAATCAGCGTGTTGTAGCTCAACACACAAAACCCAAGAGTAAAAATGACAAATCACCTTTTTGCAAGAGGTTATAACCGGACTATTACTTGACTCTGAACAGTTGCCAGGCAACCAGCAAAGATTCCAGTAAGTTTCTGCTCTCTCGGCAAGAAATAGTCTGGCACATAACCCCCTGAAGAACTAAAGGGTTTCTATACTTTTTGTACCGATTAAATACATAAAATATAACATGCTAAGTGATTTTAACAGGTTCTGGTAGTCAGATTTGTGGCTGTGAGACAGAGCCAGGCTAGCTGTTTCCTCCTGTTTTCAATCTTTGTGGTAAGCTAGCTACTGGAAATAGCTTCTGTATGTCGCTTCATATATTTAATGGGCGGATATGGGAGTCATTCATCTTCTCATCTAATTCTCTGCCAGGAAGCAAATAAGTGTGCTTTCTAAAATGTGAAACTTAAAAAAAAATAATAAAAAAAAGCCTTTCGTCAAGAATTTCCTTCAAATCAAGTTGAGTGTTTTGCCAAACTGGTGCCTTCGACAGTTACTGTTTGTGACTACAACAACATCTTAATACGATGAAGTTAGAGGAAGACTGTGGACATGTCTGAGGAGAAAATTATTCACATGGATGTAAGTCCCTGCAGTGAAATGCCTTTTAGACATTAGTGAGATTGCTTCCAACGATGGTGAGATTGCCATCGTTGCAGGCAATCTCACTTGCCTATTTCTTGGTTACCACATTACCATGAAAGCCTACAAAGACCCCCACCATAATTCTTCTTTTCAAGGGTGCATCTCTCTGAGTGCCACATTTGATCCTTTTTACAACTCCTCTGCCTCTTTAAACCTTAGAAACGGACGTAATTGTACTCCCTCTTGAACAACAGATCATTATAACCCATCTCTCAATACCTACACACATCTCGTCGTTTTATTTAGGTGCTAATTTAGTAACCACGCTATGATTGTCGTGTTTGCCCATTCCTCACTAATTTCCCCTTCTCCAGCGCTGCGGGAGGTGCTGAGAGTGAGCTGCCACAGCTGATCTGGGCTGCGTCATCTTGCTGGTGGCAGACACCTCGGGAGAATAAATAAGCCTCTAATGACGCCACCTTGAATTACCGAAATGCTTACAGCTGCACTATTAAAATGCAGGGATTTTCTTCTGAGGCTGCAAAGTAGGATGCACACAACTGGCCCCTTCTATAAATTCTGACAAGTCTCTCCAGAATGACTTCTGCTACCAAATTGCAGGACCCCATTACTGACTAAACCTACTGCCATCCAGCTTTCCAATTAGAGCACAGAGGGGAAGCCCGGACACTTGTTGTAATGGATGGCGGTATGGGTGGTGAGGAGATTCAGAGAGAGGCAGAGAAAAGGCGAGAAATGCCTGCTTCATTTTGCTGTAATTCAAATACTTAATTTATCCGTTGTCATCCTACACACAGAAATGCACAAAGGTGTTGTTACTGCCCCAAGGATCTCCTGTCCAAATGCAATACAATGCTATGGTCTTATTAAAATCAGATGCATACTGATCTGAAGACTGATCATGCTTAATCAACAACATGAAGCACTTTGAAATTGGATTAGGGACAGATTTCAGTTTTAATTTTCAGCTTTGTTTGATACAGTGAACAAATCCTGAGGCGATCTCTGAATAGCTCCTTGCAATTCTAAACAAACCAACTCCAAAGCTTCCATAAACTGCAGGTTGTTTGATGTAACATTGATATTGATGGATCATAATATGAACCTGTAAAATATACATGTGTTTGCAGGGTGTAATATAAACCTCAGTAATGAGACAGTTCCTACGCAGCTATTCCTAAAGGTTTTCAATTCCCTTTCCTCTCTGTAGGCAGCGAGATAGAACCAACTTCCAGCCCGTTAATTAGTTGTCAGACAAGGAGACTAAACATAAACAGTGACAGATTGTATTACTCACAGGGATTACCTACCTCTGCTGTGTCATAAAGCAGGTAGAGATAATTTGTAGTTCTCAACTTTTGAAAAAGTTCATCCAAGTAGAAAGAACATTCACTTGGATGAACATCAATACTTGCAAGTTTTTTTTTAAATGACAAAAATACAGAACCTCAGGCCAGAAACCATTTGTACTGTAAAGACGGCTGACTATGTCTTTAATTCGAAGCCCTGAGGCGTAACCAGATGACTTATATGTATCGTACAAACATTTTCAATAGGGCTGCACAGATACCGATACAGATATCGGGTATCTGTCCTATACTGAGCTCATGTAGTCATACTTATAATCATTAAACTACTCCAATACAATCACACCCGAGACCACTTTTTGCATTGTTGTGTACACATGCAGCAACTTTCTCAATAAGTGTCAATGCATCACTTAGTTTAACTGTGAGGTTGGCAGCTGTTTCTGCCAGTGCATTGCAAGTAGGGCTGCAACTAACAATTATTTTAATAATGATTAATCGGTCGATTAATTTTTTCCGATTAATCAATTAATCGGATAAAAAAATAATAATTTTGAAGCATTAATTTGCAACCTTTTATTACAAAAACAGAACTGACAGTGCAAATTCACAGTGCAAACAATCTTAACAATAAAGAATTTCTAAACAAATAAAGAAATACAAATCAGAAAACTTAACAGAATTTGTTTGAACATCAGAACTTGTTCTCTACACTTACGGAGATGCACACTTACAGACACACACGCTCACACATGCACACTCACAGACACACACGCACACTCAGACACACTCACAAACACACACACTCACATACTCACAAACGTACAAACTCAGAACTCGGAGAACAAGAGATGAGAATTCCAGAAGTAACAACTCAATGTATCAACGGATAACTTACGGACTGCACTCTACCGAAACAAAGGTTATTAATTAGATATCGAACTACAAATCCCAGCAACACTTCCTTTGCATGAAGCCACATTATATCGGACTGTTGAACGCAGGTCTGCACCCCGTTGCTTCTCTTGAAGCCTCCACAGTATTTAAAAACAAAGACGTTATCTAACCCAACAGCGCGGCTCAAACACGGAGAATGAACGACTAGCTAGCGAGCTAACGACAACGGTTAGCTAGCTGTTAAGTTAATGTACACGCAACGCGACTATGCAGTGACATACGAGATACAATAGGCTGCAGAACCTCCTAGACCTTCTGTCTGCTGCGCTCCTATCTACTCAACTGTTTTGTTCAATACTCAAATCTCCGCTACTTATTGAGTGGCTTAATAATCGCGCGACACAATGAATCAATCATAAAATTCGTTGCCAACTTTTTTAATAATCAATTTTATCGATTTGTTATTGCAGCCCTAATTGCAAGCCCAGAATAACATTGGCAAGCATTTGAGAGAGACAAAGAGAGAGAGAGAGAGAGAGAGAGAGAGAGAGAGAGAGAGAGAGAGAGAGAGAGAGAGAGAGGAGAGAGAGAGGGAGAGAGAGAGATTGTGAGAGAGAGAGAGAGAGAGCGAGAGAGAGCGAGAGAGAGAGAGAGAGAGAGCGAGAGAGAGAGAGAGAGAGAGAGAGAGAGCGAGAGAGAGAGAGAGAGAGAGAGTGAGAGAGAGAGAGAGAGACTGGGAAAAGAGCGGTCTTTTACGCTTTCACTATAGTAGAAATAACCACTAGTTCGACTATACTTCTTGTGGAAGTCACAAAAACGTCGGAATATCAAACGCCCTCCAGTTTTGGTTCATAACACCATCCGTAGCCGCACGCAGCTCGGTGAATTTTACCGATTATTATTATTACTGTAAAACTAGTGATGTGAATCAAGAAAAAGTCACATGCACAGAGTGCCTTCGAGTTGTGTCTGCACCGCATTGCAATACAACTTATTTATTTAACCACCTCAAAGGGCTAAAGGTAACGCTAACGGTACCGCAATGAATCTCCGTCCATGTGCAACGTCAACACAGACAAACATACCGCGACCCTGCATTGCGTATCCGTCCACCTCCCAAGGGGATGTCACAGCTGTCGAGTATTTTTATTTTTGGTAAACATTGAATTCATATTTTGCACTTGATTTTGGGTAAATATTTGATTCATATTTTGGCCTTTATTTTTGTAAAGATTTTACTCGTATTATGATGCAAATACATATACATTTCAATATTAAGCAGAATGTAACACAATTATGGAAGTAGAAGCAGTGTTATCGTTAATTTAAAATGTTAAAGTACAATAAAAAGATTTTCCTAAAATTATTGAATGATTGTAATAAATAATCGTGATCTCAATATTGATCAATATGATCGTGATTATGACTTTGGTCATAATCGAGAAGTCCTACTAAGATGTCAGTCCCCTTTGACTTGAGAGAGAGAAGTAAGCAGTTATGTTATATCTGTAAATGTAATAGTTTGGTTTACGGTTTATTTGTTGATGAATAAATGGTACAAACCTCAAGACCCAAGCCAACCCTGCATGTCTTGCTTGCCACCTGCTGATTAAAGTGAAGGGTGTTTGCCCCAAAGTTTACGACAACAAAGGCCCAGGCTCACTTAAGGTGGGCTGAACTCCCTCAGTTGAATGTTAAAATGTCAACAGCATCATGTTGTAAATTCAAAGTCATTGTTAGTACTGTTATCGCTTATAAATAACTGTATTAAGAAAAAATATACGTTGGCCCAATTATTAAGGAAAGGGTGTTTTTTTTTTTTTATAATTAAGAACATTCAGCAGCTGACTCACAGCCCATGCACCTTGAAAATCACTCTAGCTTTAACTCCAATATCACCTGCTGCTCTCTCATACCATTATTAAACACATCAATCTCAATCATTTCCAAAAGAACAACACACACAACCATACTCCAATAATAAAAAGCAATAAAAATGTTTAGAAAAAAAGGATGTTTTCTTTTTCTTTCCATTTATTCAAGCCCAGCAGCAATAGATGAGGTGGACTAAGTGTGGGAATGGCCAGGCCGAGACATAAAACCTCATCAGCCTTTATTGCTTGTCTGTTGTTGGCATCTCTTCATATTCTAAGATCTCCTTGCGGCTAAGATGTTGGGTAGGTTAATAAAGAATTGAGATGTGAGAAGTAGCACCAGACAGCAAATGGCAAAAGACACAAATAGATTCCCAGCAAGTGCACATTAGCTGATGAACATTATTTCATAATGGTATCATTATCTATGATGAATCCAGTGATGTACCCTATTAATGTACTGCAGAAATTCACCAGCGGGTCCAATGATAGTGTGTGATAGCGTGGGAATGTATGAAGATAACAGTATATCAGTTCCAACTTCAACCGATCAGGGATTGGTGTTTTTTAATTAACAATTTGTGTTATATAACACAATTGCAAAGTGTTGTGTTTAACATAGGATTCCTCTGTAGTTGTTTTTTTCATGTTAGTGTGACTTAGTTGGTATTTTTGTTGCTGCATCTTTTTAAGGGCAATGAACCGTATCATTGCAAATACACTTGGCATAAATTCTAACAATAAAATCTATGACATTACTTTAGCTGTAACCCTGAAGTTGTAGTCTACTCTCAGTTTATAGCTCTTTTTTGTGTGCTTCATGGCAGCATTCCTGTCTCTGACTGAAACAGAAATGACCTTAATGCTATGGTAACAATAATGTACTGGTGAGGTACTAGCTTGGAGAAAGAAAAAAAAAATCATTGGACAATTCAACATTGAGGCTTCAAAAAGGCCCCTGCAATGTACAGACGCTGTACAGACAAGTAATAAAGACCCCTATCCAACCAATGCCATGATTACGTCACAATGTTAGAGAGACGCCAAACAAAGGGAAACTGGAGGCATACTCAAATCAAACTTAATACACAAAAAAATCAGCTTGCTGTATTGTTGGGTGCTATAATTAATACCCCATACATTTGAGAAGCTAAATTGTGAGGCTCTAACAAGCTACGATATCAGCAAAGCATTTCAGAGATACTGATTAAATAGTGCTAATGGTTTCGCTTAGCCTTGTGATGACCTCCTCAGCCATGGTCATGGCTGCTGTACTGTGGATAGCGATATTATCTGAGAGATGGAGCGACATGTTAATAACAGTCAAACATAGAGAGAACAAGGCATGGCCTGTTGTTAGGATTATTTTTTGCAATCAGTACAGCATTAGAGCACAACCAAATTAACAAGCTAACTAGCAGATGGCTAGCTACATAGCTAGCTTGCTAAATTAGCCATGCTTTCATGCAACACCGGTCACAGACAATGATCCATACAAAGTTGTGGATGAAGCAGTAAGACTAGCTTGCTAAAAAGTCATCGCGAGAGGTGGACAAGCTAGCTAGCTAACCAGCCTGCCGTACATATTAAAACTTGCGGCCCTGAGAGAGTGATTGGCTGTACGCATTGTGAAAAACATTTTTCAACCATTATAAAAAAACAAGACAACAAAACTTGCAAAACAGCTAATATGTGCAGTGAATTAAGTTGCCTCCAACTATGCTCCCACCACAAAGAAATATGTCACCATGTTCAGCAACAATAAAAGGGTCCATAGTGAACCAGTTCTCCCATGTTAAAGTTCTTAGTTTGGTTGAAGAGTTTCTGTTGTATGTGTATCTACTGGTCATCATAATAATAACCTGCCAGCCATTTCATCGGCACTAACTGCTGATCAGGCTGAACAATAGAACTAAATAGAATGTTTCACTATTAAGCATGCTGGAAACAAGCTTCTCTCAGAAATCCAGGGAAACTATGAACACCATTTCTGTTCAACTTGTAATTAACCATTAGTTTATGATAATATTCCTGTCATGACCTAATGGTGCAAAAATAACATGCTTCCACAAATGTCACAACCAATACATATGATGAGTAATTGCCAATGAAGTTAACGATGCAGAAAGCGTGATTATGGAGAGCTTGTTACCAATTTCATGCACTTCTGGGGGATTCATGAATTAAAGGAAATCAATTGATGAGAATGAACTTTTCGAAATACCTTGTGAGAGGCAATTAATCTTCAATGGGAGAGCTGCACTGGGCATGTAATTCAAAGATAAGCTATCACCCACTCATTGAAATAGTTTCTAATTTATTCATGCTAATCAGTGTCTTTCAGCCTCAGCATCTTGCTTATGATAAACAAAGTTCCCCAGCATGGGCCACTCGGCTTTTGCTTTCAAAGATGATCACTGTTTTTTCAATTAGCTGTGTGGCATCAAAGTCTTTGATTGGCGCTGCCATGCACAAGGCTTTTTTTCAAATAGTTTATTGTAAAAACACAGACTGTCAGAGGGCAAGCTGCTTTCCAATGACGAAATATCAGCTGGTGACCAAACGACCGTTGCTATGGGTGATCCTCCATGCATCTCAGCTCTCAGCGTGTTTTTGTGAGTCTGTGTGGGTGTGTATGTGAAAACGGATGATCTGATGTGAGAACACAAAGCTCTGTCTCCATCTGTCATTGAGCCTAGATACAGCGCTTAAGGTCAAAGTTCAGACTTTAGAACCCGGGTTGTGATTAACGGGAAGAGAGCAGTTGGCAGCTAAGAGACATGGTCATAGGTCATATAGAGGGAACGTGGCTCAGCGAAGCTTTAGATTGGCTTTGCTCATCAGTTGGCCAGACAAAAGGCTTTTGGCACCATTAGTGTCGTCATTATCTATCAAAATTCAGGGTCCAAATTCAAGCTACATTTCAATGGTCCAACCACACCAGATTAAAGACATTTGTTTCTACAGTATAACCTAATTCATCCTTTGGTGTATACAATGATCATCCACATATAACGACGCAAACTTGCATTTACAGTTTCAGGCAAGGCGTTTTATTGAAAACCTTTTTGCAGGACAAAAACTGTCAACTGTTACTTAAAAATGTCCTTGTCCTTCGAAATATCAGAGTTTCTGCTTTCTCGAGGACCCGTTATCATCGCAATAATAACAAAGCTATTACCTTGAACCAGTATTGGATGGCTCTGATTGTTTGTCAAACTCTCTCTTCTCTCTCAGTCCTGATTTATTTCCTTCATTGGTGAGTCGCATAAGTCCATGACAAATAGCACTGACTGCCAAACAATTCAAGGTTCAAGTGCTGAAGAGGATTAGTGATTCTCAGAGGGTGTGTGCAAGTATCTGTGCAAGTATGTGCACCTGTGCACACCCACAACTATCGACTGCTTTTTTCCCGATCTGCCCCTTTGGCTGGGAGCAGAATATTTGGACCAAACAACGTGTAGCTTATACGGGGAAATGCATACCTGCCCAGAGCTTTGGAAAGGCTAAAGTCATGACTTCAATTAATTGCTCATTATTAAAAACTTTGAGATTGTACTTTGCAGGATACAGATGTTTGTCCTAGCTTTTTGTTTACGGTGTTACTTTAGACTAGAAGTCTGATTGTCCTACTAATGATGTGTATACAGAGCGTCAGTGATCATTATAAGTAAAAAATATTGCTTATTTGCTTGGCCTGGTTTTTGTGTCTTTGATAATACACCCTCTGCCACTCTATGAATCAAGCTGACCATTGGATTCTCGAACAAAGCGTGAGGGCTTCTGCTACTTTCCCCTAATACAGCTACAAGTCAAGGAAGCCAACCGATGGAGGATATCTCTCACTGCTCTTTAATTGCACTTTGGGAACCAGATGAATTTCAGGGATGAGATGGGCTGGCAGCACCCCACTGCTGGTGGTCAGTCCGCATTCTGGGTGATGTATGCAACAGTGCTGGAGGGCCAGGGGGCGCAGCCTGTGTTATTTATCTGCCCAATTTAGGCGAGTGTATCCTCAAGATGCCTGCCAATGTGTCACCCCCAGCAAATGTGTTTCACAGCTATCCTGGTGATAGTGGTATTGTATGATAAACATTGAAGAGAGGGCCATGCTTGGATACAAATAGAAGTGAGAGAACCTATTTATTTGTTCGCAATTTAGACCTCTGAGAACCAACTGTTAAGCACCAGAAAAGCCATGGCCTAACACCACCGGTTGATGGAAATGTTGATTGTTTACACACACTCAGTTTTTATTGTTTGATCTTCTATGGGATTTCCCAGAGTGACCTGCATGTTCAGAATTCAATACAAATCCTCTCAGAAAGGAAATCCAGTTTCTTAAATTTTCTCAGCATAACACACCACCATTTACAAAAGAAGAGGGGCTGAAGAAAGCGTTCGCTCATGTCCGATTGCCTTCTCCTTCATACTTCACGCTTTTCAATTCAGACTTCAGCTGCCTGACTGAAATGAGCATTATCAAAAATAACACTGACACTCATTTTAATTGACATCGGCCTACCTGTAAAACAAGACTGCGACAAGGAAGATTAAGACATTTGTGCCGGCAATTAATGCTTTCAGTTAGTGTACGGAGAGACATCTTTTTAAAACCCATCATCTTACTGGATCAGATACTAATGAAAGCAAGCAATCAGGGCTAATTTCAGAATAAAACTGCAACTAATCATTATTTTCATTATTGATTGATTGCTTAATTAGTTGGACAAAAAAGGAAGATGCTAGAAAACAGTGTAACTAAAGTTCCCCACAGTCTGAGTTTTGTCTGGCCAACAGTCTAATATTGGCAAATTAAAACAGAGGCCGGTGCCAGTGATTTTTAGGCATTTAAGGTCAAACATAAGAACATTTGGTTATCAATAGTTGCATGGAAGCAAACATGGCGAGTAGTCGCATCAGCCTGCATCCAAATATCTGCCCACATGTAATATTACTACTGTTACTGTATTTGAGCGATTTAAACTGGCCTAGCTTTGTCCTCACTGGCAAAACAAAAAAAAAGACCAATTAGCACTTGGTAGGTGGAAATTAGAACATCATACACATTATACATTATGCCAATCTGAATAATGAAATAACAATACAATGGCAACCTAGTGTGATTATCTGGTACCATGTTGTTGTAATGATGGAAAAGATGCTGTCAAAATGAAATCGCTGATTTAACGACTGAAAACTTCTGGTAAGGTTTTATTGGTATATGATTGTGTTTTATTGGTGTATTTACGTGGCTTACCGTCACAATTCTAAAACTGCACCACGACAATTTACTGTGTTTCACTCAATATATACTGCAGAGAGTGGCAACAGAGATGAACATGTCCTGCCCTTTAATCTCATGGTATCCATAAACACAGGCGGGTGCAGAATAAGTTGAAAAAAGGAAGCATAATTAAACTGGGACAGTTTCCAAGACATTTCCCGGGGAGTAAGTCTTTGCATAAACCCCATTACCGTAATCTGAAGCTCATTTTGATGTACAATTGTAAACATGCATCTCAAAGAACAAAGAGTACAAACACATCACTGTGTAATTCACTGTGAGTGAAGTAGGTCCAAAATGATCATGCAGAGAGCAATCAAGCTTTCCATCATGAACCTTTCTGAATCTGAGATGAAGACAACTTCTGTTGAGCTACACTGGTTAAAGGAAATATGATGTACAGCAGTAGTGAGAGTGTAATTGTCTAGCTTTGTGTTAAGCGGTGTCACCTGAAAAGACTATTCCAAGTGCCCAAATAAAAATGCCTGGGTTACTCTCCACTCATGCTGTATCTATTCCCTCTCTAGAGAAGAGAGACGTGAGAGCCGCGTGGCTGATCTTTGTCCTTACTCCTTTTAATTAACCATGGCTAGCATCAGCCATTTCCATGATGAGGACTCACATAAGTGCGAGTGCACAAACACACAATCACCGACCCACTACTGCATGAAGAAGCACACACACAAACACATTATAGAGAAAAGAGATTTACAGGTGCTAAGTTAGGGATTCACACACACACACACACACACACACACACACACACACACACAACTATGATTAGTGGCTAAGTAAATGTCAGGGGTCGTAAAGGCAAATCTGTTCCTTTAGACACACTCACACTCTCTCTACACTTTCCCTGCAATATTCATTGCAGGCCGCATTGTTTTAACGCATTATTATTCCACTGAGACTCTTGAACCACAGTTATTCCAGCTGGGGACAGTAACAGCGATTCACTGGCCTCTTCTCACAGCACTTACAACACATACAGCCATTAGCTACTCTTACTCCAGCGTTATTGGTGTTTCTTCACTTTGATACCACCCAAGTGTTCATTTGTAATTTTTACATTGAAAAACTTACTCTAAACAACATAGTAAGTGGAGCTATAATGCCAGTTTATGCTTATTGTTTATGTACAATTATTTTTGACTGATCTTGCAATTGTGTGATTTGTGAAATTAGAGGGAATACATGTTTACATTATTATTCTCATTTTCATTGAAAAACACATTAAAATGTTGAAGAATTGTGTCATTGAAAACAAAGATGTTTTCCCCAAGTTCGTAGAATACGATGTGAAGACATCTTTCTCATGAAGTCACGATGAATCCATCCTCTGAAGCTTCAAGTTCTGTGCGTGTGAGCCAGAGCACATGGACCAGTCATCGCCCTGTGAGGAGCTGCTGGCAGCTGGCAGGACGCCACACAGAAGCGGTTGTTTGCTCAAAACAACAATGTGTACTTTTTGTTTGGCAAGAGTGTGATTGAGAGGTTCATCCAAACAGCTGCCAAGAATGTTTTGAAAGCGTATGTCCTTTTCCGAACAGTTTCCAATGACGGCTTCTCCTGTGAGGATCACCTGACTTGATGGTCAGGTTAAGAGCACATGTTTCATGACAATGTTTCATATGTAGTAGTATTTTGACAAATATTTCATATACATTCAAATCTCAGAAATATGGCACCTCCCATGATAAAAAAAAAAAGAAAAGAAAACTAAACCGCATTAGGGCATATTATGATTTTGATGAAATGTATTTAGTTGTGCAGCCCCGTGAGGGTAGGACGAAAGGATGAAATGTTTGAATTTTTAGTAGCTTTACCGGTTACTCTATGAGACATATTATTCTGTACATGTAAATCTATTGCGAAAGGGGATTAACGAAGAGGATTAAGCCCAAAAGTATCTGAGTGAACTACAATAATCACTTTGCATATCTTTGAAGAAATAAAGTCGGCCCACCTGTCGAAGGATCCTTGTCCCTGAAGTGGCTCCTCATTGAAAAGCTCGACTTTTTCCGTTGTGCATTTCTTATGACACTTATAGGCTATTATAGTAGATCGCAGGTCTAATAGCAGCTTCCAGTTTCATCTTTGGGTGAGTCACAGAGACTATTAAGAAAATGTTTTAATGCACCCAGCAGTTAATGAGAGATACATACTCATAGCCTATTTAGAATAAACTGATAATTTGCTTGGCCTTATTATACCGTACTCTGTAATTATACTCTATGTCTGTGCTGACATCAAAGAGAGGAGCGCCAACCTGGAGGTTTAACCCTCCATTTCACTTCTTGCTAAGAAACACTCGTCCCACACTGACTCACTCCATGGGCGTGGGCGCTGAGTTTTCAATGTGGATCCGCTCTGATCCATATTAATGTCCAAAGCATTTTCATCAGATACAGGATTATGTCTCACTTTTTTCTTTCTTTTTTTTTTAACTCTATGAAGTACTACACCCCCCCTGAGGCATCTGTAAAGTCTTACATAAAATCCTTAACAGATATACTGCGGTTCATTTCGATAGTTTAGTGGTAAAAGGCATGCTGGCAACATGAACTTTGTATTCATAAAAACCCAATTCGGACTACAAAATGTCAGCAAGATTTCTCTGAGTGAATTTTTAAGCTCAGCATACAGGCCTACAGTTTTCAATGATGAAAGCTTGAAATACATTACCACTGCCCATGTAGGCAGTCATTGCTGAAGAGGAGCGTGCCTCTTTCCCCCACCTCCCTGTGACAAGATATTCTTAGATGAGAAGTGCTGCGCATATTTAATACATTATCACATCTACAATCTTAATTAACAGAGAGGGAGGAAAAAGAATGGCTGCAAAGGAGGAGGGTAGTCCTGTGATGTGTAGACGATGATAGCAATCTATCATTCCTCTGTGTCCTACATCAGATAATGGTCAGGACTATACACTGTAAATAGGTCAGTGTTTACGTGGTGAAGATGAAGATATGCAGATGAAGATCAGGAGTGCAGTAGAATAGTAAAACCACAGAAAGAGAGCTGGGCTTGATGTGGACCAGGAGTCGTCTGTGATGTCACTGATATCAGTTTTACTCAGTAATCAGTGCTTTGCCAGGAGGCAGAACCCACTTAGCTAAATCTTGTTAAGTCAAGCATTTAAAGGAACAGTTGCTTAGCAGGTACCTGCGCCAAATGTACCTGGTGGAAAACATCAACCCTTTTAGTAATTTAGCAGACCCCGATGGCCCTGATGATTATTGCGTTTAGCTGAGATTACCTGAGAGACCCATTTATGCACTGGGAGATCTCAAGCTGTGCCGAGTGATAAACATTTCCACTCTCCAAATGATTCTACAGTTTTTTTTTCTACATTTATGGTTTGTGTGAAATATTGAGTTGAGTCTATCTTTACATCAATAGAAAGAACATTTCAATTCCCTGAGGTCTTTTTTGTATCTGCTGGTGGATCACACTTACTCTCACTTAATGTATTAAATGAATAAAACAAAACCACCACTACCATGTAAAGCATTGCATTTTTTCCCATTTACAACAAGAATGAAAAAATAATATAGTGTATAGTTTTGAATTCCACAAGTTTTTCCCTCCTCATGGGCGCTTATGCGATGAAGCTATGCGGGGGAGGCACAAATGCAAACGTCTAATTTGTTGAAGTGACACAAGGTCTCTGAGGGGGATAAATGTCACACAGATGAAATGATTTGGAGAGATGAGTGTGCAGGAAGTCGTATCTAACCTCCTGCCTTTAATGCAGCAGCATTGTGTTAAGAAGTGTGACGATAACCAGAAATTCCTGCTGCTGTAAGACTCTTGTAATGCTCAGGTGAAGAGAAACCTCATGGGATGTGATTAGAAAGAAATATTTGTGGTTCCAGTGGCGAAAGGAATGGCCATTTCGCACTGTCATTAATAGTTAAGAAGTTTTTGCTGATACAGTGCGGACAAAACAAAGGGAAAAAATGCATGAAAAGTGACTTTAACAGTGGCTTGGCAAGATAATTAAAGTCTATAACTTTCCTGGTCTAAGGACCTTCTCACCCCTGATCAAAAAGTAATTTAGGGACTTATGAAGGATTGTGCTCAGTATATTTTCATCCCCATCATCAGTTAAATAAATTGTTGCATGAAATATATGTATTGGCAGAACTTTGATGACATGACAGAACAGAAAAAATGCCCTCCAGCAGTGCTGACATAGATATACATTCCAGCATAATTACTCGGAGGATGAGCTGGTCAAGGACCCTATCATGCACCGGAAATGGGTTGAGACCATTGCATATTTTCATACATATATACATATACATGTACAGTAATCCCTTCTTGCTCCCATTTTCTTGTTGCTCCTCATACTGCACTGTCTACCAAAGCAAAAGTGCCAAAAAACCAATGCCATGAAATCCTTTTACTTCAACTGTAACATTCGTGTTACAGCATTAATAAATGCTGTATGCTTGGACTGAAAAGCCTAGATTAAAGTGTGCTGCTTTTTTCTTCCCTTTCCTTTCAGCACATGAAAAAAACAGCATGCTCCCAGAAGCATCTGCAACATGACAGAGCTGCTCCCTTGCTGCATCTCTCATCTGTAAAGAAATCCCTCTGTTCTTCATGAGTGGGCTTAAGCATGTGTACACAAGTACCGTACAGTGACAGGTAATGATTCACAACACACAGAGCAAATAAACAAAAGTACAATATGGTTTGCCGTTACGAAGGTGCCACAACAGTGCAGATATGTGGCTTCACACATGAATAAAGAACTGAGAGTGGCTGGCAATATAATGAAGCACAGTTTTTAACTACCTTGAGAACACTATCACAGATGTAACCACAGGCATTCATCAGCTGGCGTGAGTCATCTGTATTTCGACATACTTCCTGCCTGCAGCTCACACTCTGATTCACAGCTCTGTCTCAATGGCTGGCGACCCATTTGCCTGATGACTCCACAGTAGATTTAGATAACGCAAGTATAACACGCCAACAATAAAATAATAAAAGTATTGAAGAATAGGAAACTATGTTCAACTTTCTTTTCATAGCGTTATATTCCCTAATCCTCATCTCAATGACTGTATCTCTTTTTGTTATTTTGTTTTTCCTGTATCACTGTCCAATTATTATTATGGCTTCCAGACTCTCGGTTGTATTTGTGATATGAAGCTTTAAGTATACTGCCGGTTAGGCGTTAAAAAACAAAGTGTTATTTTTAAGCTTTATTTAACTAAATAAAGTGTGTTTCTTTGGAATACAAATGCCTGCTTCACAGTACAAGCGACACCTCTGACTGAATTGTCATCGTGTCACATGTGTGAACCGCAGTGCAACAATTGGTATTTGTAGGTCAAACCGTTGCCAAATTTCAACCACTAGGTCAAATCCATCAGGAATTCTGGGCATCGCAAAACGTATTATAAAGCGGACAGCTGGCACATTAGCTTCAGTTTGATTGTGGCCATATGGCCGGTGGTGAGGCGCTGCCATGACCCGAAACACCCCTGGTAAGATTCCCATTACGGAATGTACTTCAGAAAGGCAACATCTACAAAAACACGATGGTCCTGTAGTGACCATTACTGCCTGCCAAGCAGCTGACTGCAGTTTATCACACGTATATTGAGAGGCACGGCGCACCCCGAATATGACGCTGAAACAGAGGGAAAGTGACATTACCCGCTCACTGTCAGTGGGAATATCATTAATTGTAACTCAGCCTATCTACACTCCACTCACTCTCAGGACTGTACATTAGGAAAGAAGTAGCCCTGTTTTAACAGATGGACAATGAGGCAATGATGACAGCTGGAGCACAATAAGTTACAGGAAACAAGCAAGTGGACATGGATGCTGCATTATATAGCTGGACGGTGATGTTAATGGGGTTTTCAACAGGCAAGTGTGGCTCAGTGGTGCCCAGGATCGTCTTTCAATCAGAGGATCAGCAGTTCGATCCCGGGCGCCGCTAGCCCATGTTGATGTGTCCTTGAGCAAGACACTTAACCCTTGCTCCCGTAGCTGCGCCTTCGAAGTATGAATGGTTAATAATCCTGATGTGGCACCTTGCATGGTGGCTCCTCCCATCACTTTGTGAATGGAGCGCTTTGAGTGGTTTGGAGACTAGGAAAGTGCTGTACAGGTCCATTTACCATTCAATGTAGAGAGTCCCCGGGAACCAAAATGTGGCCATTGGCATTTGTAAAGGTTTGATCTTATCCCGGGGACTCTCTACATTGAAACCCCATCAACAGTGTCTATATAATGCCCCATCCATATCCACTTGCTAACTTTCCTGTAACTTATTGTGCTGTAGCTGTCATCATTGCCTAAATGTCCATCTGTTTAAACAGTGGACCTATCCTAATGTACAGTCCAGAGTGAGTGGAGTGTGGATAGGCTGAGTAAACTCTATTTGGGCACTGGGCAGTTTAAAAACGTAACTAACAGCCAGCAATAACAGATATTGCATTAAGTAAAAATTTGTATTTGGCCAAGGTACATTATACCGTTATCATGACGTGTTGAAATGTAATCTAAAGTAAAAATGTTGGTCAAAGTTAAATAAATGAAAGAGATGTTTTCCCAGCAATATAAAATATATTACTGAGCGTAATTATGACCTGTTTGACTTCCTGTTAATACTCTCTCTAAGCAGCTTATTATACATCTCATCTACTAATCCTCAGCCGCTGTAGTAAGGTACCAGAGTTTGTGATTGTTTAATCTGATAAATACGATTAAGACTGATCTAAATAGTTTCTTTTAATTATGTAGGAAATGCAAGATGAATGCTCTGTCATCTCAGTACAGTCATGTCACTTAGGTTACAACATGCTAAAGTGTACAATGCCTTTTTTTAATGTACAGTGTCACACGCACACACACGCACACACACTCTTTTGAGATGCAGCACCTCTGGTTATCAGGGAAACAATAAGGAGCAATCCCTGGACGCATGACAGTGAGCTTACAACCTCTTGCCATAACTCCTAGACTTGCAGCTTGACCTTTTTGAACCATCTTAGTTTCATGGAAACACTAATATCTGGGGAAATGCCATTATAAGTTTTTCTCTCCTGGCCCCTAAGCTAAGACTATAAGTTGTTGCCAAGTGCTAATATGATACCACTGCTCTGTTTAGTTGTTTTTACAGAGGTTCTCCTTGATTTATCTTTGTTAAACGTGATACAATCTTATGCTACGTTTTCCATTCAATGTTTTAAATGGCCGACTTGCAAAAAGTGCAGAAAAACTATAGAAAGTAAAAGGTGCTGCGGAAGAGGAAGGGTTGACTGCTTGAGGGACCTTTAGCAAGCCATACGGCCTTTGATGGACACATTGGAAGTTGAAGAGATTGCCCCCTGCGACCTTCCAGCAATGAGACAGCCACTGTAACAGGAAAGGCCATGGCGCTCTGACAAGTTGACATGTGCTGTTTTAGGCATTGAGCTAATGTGCATCTACATCAACAAACAGTTTGGGAGCGAGAAAACTTTCAGCGTCTTCGTGAAAGATACTTCCAAATTGCAGATTAATCCTGTGACCCTCTGATAATGGAACAGGTTCGTTAACCTCACCCCACCAAGGGGAGGGAGGCGGGACGCACTCTTATCATCAGCCATGTTCCTGACCAGTTTAATCAACAACAACATAAACAAACACAATGATTTGAAAGGTAATTGGGCATGTTCACACTAAACCACAGCACCACCCAACACCCACTCAGTGCAGTGCAAGAAGTTGGATGTTGACACATGATAGCCAGCAGCTTAGACAGTATGGAATAACAAAATGAGCTAAGGGCCCACTACTATCAGGGTTATTGCTCATAGTGTCCTATTTGTTGACGTGTTACTAACAGCTGTGAAACCTGAGAAGGTAAATGATGATTTGTTTTGACTATTGTGTTCATCCCCGGTGAAATCTGCCACCTTGCAGGATGTCACTTTACCAAAACGCTGTTCACGTTGTTTGTTTCTTCTCTCAAGTGTTTTTGTTGCAGGGGATCGCAAATAAAGACAAAACAAACACCATTAAAATTATGCTTTAGACCAAACAAAACAAACTGTATAATCACACTCCAAAAATAATTTTCGTAAGCTCACTCCATATGTTGTAACTGCAATACCAGCTGGAGAGTGGTTTCGATTTGCACATTTCACATATCACACAGCTCACACGTCTACAAGCAGTTAGTCTGACCCTCAACTCATCTATTAATACTGTGCTGTCTGTGTGAAAGTATGCAAATACCAACAATATGTTCCTTTGAAATCCTTACCACAGCTTGAACAGAATGAGAATTCTTTGGTTTGCACTTGTAATACATCTGGTGAGTGATCAGGGATACAACAAGGGCGTTAACAGTGGGCAGTGAAAGCAGGTCATCACACCATGTGGTGAAATAAATACAGAAATTTAAAACAGAACAAAAAAAGGTCTGTTTTTCATTCAACAGTTTGTCTCTCAACATTCATTAATATCTCAGCACAAAAATGTGCAGAGCCAAGTGGACCATGAACTCTGTAAACCTTTGCATCGGCCTATTAAAGAAATAGAACATGGCGCTCGTGAGACGGATTTTCAGTGAGGCTGTTTTCTTGCTGCTAATGGACAGTCTGAGGTATCAGCATACAAACTCAGCTGCCACCCTATTACCCCAACAATTAGGCTGCTGCCGTCAATTAGCTCCCTGTGCCCACAACAGTCTTCTTAATGTCCCATAAAACACAAATACACCTATTGACCTTGTTAACATGGAGGTTCACAAGCTGAAGCCCAATTTGAACAGACACTTAAGAGCTCAATGTAACTTTGATTATGTTGAAGGCTGAAATGCAAAGCTTTCACACGAAAGCAATGACACAGCACATCAATAACTATCCCAAATTCTTAAGATTCACATTGTATTACCTGCTGTGATGAAACACAGGTAAGCTTGATTAAAGCTACACAGTCTGCCGCCAGTAATTTAAACCAACAAGCTTCTTCTTTGTGTTGCATTGCCCACAGGCACAAAATGTACCCAGTTTGCCTCCAGAGAAGAAAGTTCTCTGCTGAAAAGATTTAATTGTATAATTTCATTCAAAAATAGCTTGTGCTTTTGTTCTTACTCCATCTATAAGCGAATGACTGATGGTGCCAGAGACACATGTGGCCTTTAGCAACATGGACCCACCAGACGTTGTTAGAGTTACCTAAATGGTCTTTGTAGTGTGTGTGTATATATATATATATATATATATATATATATATATATATATATATATATATACACACACACACACACACACGCACAGACAAGTGTCTGTACAGAACAACAAGGACTACCAACTGAATACGCACCTTTTACAATTAGGTTGAGGAGCTTCGGCCGTGGGTTGCGCTCACTCTGAATGGAGCATGTGTACTGGCCGTCGTCAGATACGTCCACTTTCTGTATCTGAAGGCTGTACTCATGTTTATCTCCAACGCTGGACACAATGGAGACACGTGGGTCCACAGACCACTTGTCGTTCCCTGCGAAAATGATGCTGGAGCGGTTCAGCCAGGCTCCTTTCGAGATTCCATCCAATAGGTAGCACCTAGAGTGACAAGAGACACTTTAGTCAGATCAGGAGAATCACTTGTTGTCAGACTCTGAAAGAAAAGAAGTGAGTAAGGTCGATGTTTTTTAAATATGTCTGGTTTGATGACTAAATACTCTTCCATCCATTCAAGATATTATAATAAGTAATCTCTCCGTATCTGGCAGGCAACTGTTGCCGTTAGCACAGGGTTGTATGTTCGTAAATTATATAGATCTTTTAATGCAAGACCAGAGAGCATATGGACCAAATGAAGTATAACATTTCAGTTATAGACACAAATGTGTAATGTGCCAGAAAGTGAGTCGTAAAAGACAGAAATGTCAGCACCTGAGTGTGACTCAGCCTGTTAAAGCTTGGAAGCCCGGCTTTGACTCAAAACTAAAATAGTCAGAGCTGTGAGTAATAGTTGTGCGTAGGGATGGCTGCTCTGTTGTTGATGCATCTTCTAAATGGGCAAAGACATTTTGTGAAGCTGCTACATTCTTTTCATTGAAAAGTCAAAAGGTCTGGTTGAGCAATTATAGATCTGTATTGAAGCACTTAGTTTTCGAGTGAGTCGACCCACACTTCACAACACCGGAGATTCATATTGACAAAGTGTTTCAGTCTTCAACATTAACAGAGTTTCTTGCATCCTAAATCGGTGAATATAAACACTTTTACTATGTCATAATGATTGGGATGTTCACCTTTCAGAGCTGTGAAAAGCTTGGTTCTGAAGTTATTTAACTCAGTAAAAACACCACTGACCCGCGACTCAGAATACATTCAGTCTGTTAAAAGGTTTCTTGCATCATGAGTAGAGTGGCCACTGAAGACTACTCATGCCGTGTCTCGGGTGTAGAAGAAGAGAGCAGAAGTAAAACCAAAGGTGCAAAGAAATTAAATGCAGTATAGGATCATGTAGACTCATTGTAAATACTGAATAGTAGTAGTTTTTTTCTAACTTCATTTCTAACTCATGGCTGCAAAGCTTTTTAATGGGATCTTTAAATGAAGGTAAAAGCCTTTAGACATCCCGGCTCTAAAAAGGCTGCATATTAGGATCTGTCTCTGATTCTTGTGTGACCATTACAATTCAATACATTCAATACAATTTACTTTTGAAAGCTTATTGCGCAGACAAAGTCAGTAAATTAGACACGATGATGCTGGGGTCACCAATCAGAAGGCACTTGTTTTAATTACCATCATTTCAGCACTGAAAAGCACATTCTATTCTGTGACAAATACTGTAATAATAGGAAAAGAGGCAATCAAATGTGTCCCTTTAGCTGTTGTCAACATGCCATGCAGAATTCCAGTATCAGTAGTAAAGCCACCAAGCAAATCAGTTTGGCATTAACCACAAAGCTCTTTAACCGCTATGCTAAGTAAACGTCGGACAGGAAAGTGGGTATAGGACAATGGTCTAGTCCAGGCTGGTTTCCCCTTAGAGAAGGCACTGCCATAGAGGTATTGTATCATATAAATGGCAAACAATGGAGTATGGCTAGCAATAAAAACAACACAAGAGAATAGTCGAGGTCCTCTGGATATCCCACGTTGACCAGTCGATGAGTTAGCCTGTTGGCCACCTGAGCTGTGGTGTTGCTGCCCCTGAGGCGAGGTTCACTGAAGCAGCCTCAAAGCGAGCTTCATATCTTCACTGTTTTGTTTTTCACAACAAAAACTCAAGTAGAAACAATTTAGCTCTGGCAATTATTAAAACTTGACGTTTGTCATTTTTTTTATTAAAATGGCATGAATAAAGCTAATTTTAAAAGCCTTCTCTGCCTTTGAGAGAAACGGCTTTAAAGAGCATCGAGGCTTGCTACCTACCACAGCAAATGCCTTCAGTGACTAATAATTCAAGACACTTTTGTGGGACCGCTGAGAGTGCTGAGTTAAGGCTTCAACATTAATGCACAATGCACCTCTGCTCAGCCGCTGATGTCAACAACTTGTCAACAACTGGCTGGGCTTTCATCATTATATCCTTGTATGCCAGGGTAACCATACAAAATACTCTTGTAGCTGCTATTGATTTCTCTGTTTGCTCACCCTATAATTGTGTTTTCGGGAATCAAATATTCACTCCATGCAGGCTTGAAAGGTGGCTGTTAAAAACAAGTTAACGGTTTCAAAAGAGATCAGAGGCTGTGGTCGGCTGTCAGTTAGAGTGTACTTCATTGGTGACGAGTTTCTACAGTTTGTACAATTATCAAAAGGTCTCAAGCCACTCCTGCAGCATATATGTAGTGGTAGGGTAGGAGTGTGTTTCATTCAGTCTATTATTACAATACAAAAAGGGAAGCCACAATCTAATATACAAAACAGAAAGTCTCAAATGGTATAGGTAGAAGCATAATGCTTCTTTATTCAATATATTACCAATGAAATCAGATAATTAATTTGATATAAGGAATATATATATATATATATATATATATATATATATATATATATATATATATATATATATATATATATATATATATATATACACACACACACTACAAAGACCATTTAGGTAACTCTAACAACGTCTGGTGGGTCCATGTTGCTAAAGGCCACATGTGCTGGGTGCTGTTGTAAACAATGCAACTACAGGCCATAAGGTGAACCCCGTTATCGTTTCATCCCGCTCCACATTCGTGCATCTACGCGATCTTTAGCTCATAAAAAAAGAACGAGTCGTGCTAAACTACTAAAAAAAAAGCTTGTCGCTGAAATTCCAGTCAATTATTGATGTGGCGATGTTTAATGCAGAACTAGTTTCTTCAGAGCGTAACAGGATATTCGTCGAGAGTGGAGGTGACAAGGTGCTCAGTGTTGCCAGATTGGTGATGGAGAAGTATCGTACCAAAGGCTCAGAATGGTTGTATTTGGAGGATTATTATCATGTATGTGGCAACCCTGAGATCGGTCGACCAATGACAGTTCTCTCTACCGTCAGAGCTCGCACAAGAAGGTGGATCGTAAGGGAGATACCGTTTACAAAACTTGTAAGAGCGTAACAACTAGTTAGTGAAAGATTCAGAGAAACACAAATATCCAACGAGGCAAAATCACGGACATTTTGGAATCCCTGCCGGACGCATTTTTAAGTCTCGAAAAGAGGACATGTCCGGGAAAAAGAGGACATCTGTTCACCCAGGTAATTCTCATTACTCACAGAAGTCCAGTGATCCTGTCAGCGCCACATGATCCGTAGCAGCCAAGTCATTTTCCGTTTTGTTCTTTCCAGCTTTATACAGCGCGTGGATTTGTGTCATGATTGTGCGTCTTTGCGGTGCTTTGACGCTGCGGTCCCCCCTTGCCACTCGCAAAACTTTGGTGAACCCCTCATCCTCAACAATATTAATTGGTCGACAGCTTTTTGCAATCCATTCCGCAACTGTGCTACTCAGCTTGTCACAGGCAGACTTAGTGAGGGGTCTTTGTTGTTCAGTGAGGCTGGTTTGACGCATTCCTCTTGAACGCTCCTCGCCGACCAACATGCTGCGTGTTGAGATGTCACTTAAGGCTGGTTGTGCTGGTAAAACGTCAACGTCTTCCCGCAGAGTGTACATCTGACATCTACGTGTATATATATATACGTAGATGTCAGATGTATATGATATATATGTAGCTGATATATATCTAGTAAGCGGCAGCACCGCTGCTCATTGAGAACAGAATCAACATGACAACACGTGCTTTCACGTCAGGCTCAATTCGTCAACACTGCCTGTCGGTGAAGCTACGGAAGCGTGCGGGCCGGACTGGGAGAGCCGTAAGGCGCCCAGGTCTGAACTACGCCGTCTGGAGAGATTTAAAGTGATAAGCCCCTGCCAAGCGATAAGCCCCTCCCAATCCAAAAAAAGATAAAGATAAAGATATATATATATATATATATATATATATATATATATATATATATATATATATATATATATATATATATATATATATATATACACACACACATATACATACATTTACACTTGTAACCCACCACTTGTGACCCAAAAATACTTTTTTATAAACAATCCTTTTGAAAACCAAAAAAGAGTTTCATATCCTGCCGACGACAGCCCAATGCCGTCACAGCATTGAATGGACATCGAAGGACACTTCGCCCGGACACCATTGGACGTCTGGCATTTTCCTTCATCTTGAATAGATGAATCCATCCTTGATGTTCTTTTCCTTTCCACCTTTTTTTCTTTTGCTTATCACTGTTGGTGTCTGTGCACTCTCCTTCCCGAAACTATTATTGTTATCTTACTGTCTTTGTAATCTCACACCAAGGAGTGGTGCAGATGCCTGTATCTATACACCACCTCACAAAGCTGTGTCAAAACAGGACATTTTTACATTAGCACATTGTCTAAGGCATTGTTGTTTACTGTGGCTGATTCTTCTGTTGCTGCAATCTTATCGGAACAGGAACTATATTGGAACTTATCACAAGTCTGGCATGAGTTTGACAACGCTGTGTGGAAAATATAGGCTGCTCTTAGTGCAAAGCAGGGATTAACTAAAACGCCCATGCCAATTTAAGATGTCATCACCTAAAAATGTGACATTTGTTATAATTTTCACAAAAATAAATAATTGGGTTTTGACCAAAACGTGTTGTATGTTTCACAGTGACCTTTAACCACCAAATTCAATCCAGTGTTTGAACTTTGTATTGAGTACAATTTTGAAGAGATTCACTGAAGACATTATTATTTCCTGAAAAATAACATTCACTAGAATAAGACAGATGTACCTTTGACCTCCCAAATTGAATCAGCTCAACATGGAGTCCAGGTGGCTGTTTGTGCTAAATCTGAAGAAAATCCCTTCAGGCGTTCCTGAGATATCCTGTTAACATGATACATACAGCCTTTAGTCAGTAAATCCCTCTGAGGCAAATTTGTGAATTGTTATATTAGGCTTGAAAAAAAAAGAACTGAAATTAAATTAAATTGATATCAGTTCTGTCGAGTCAATATGAAAGTTCACCAAACACTGGGGATGCAATACTGGGTTACTTGAGTATGTTCCCTGCAGAGTGTCACAAAGAAACCTTTCTGACGCTCAAAATAAATCCTCATCCTGCTTGATTTGACTTGATGGAGGAGTTTGTCATCACCAAGAAAATGTAAAACATTTTTAGCATGCATCATTCCTTCCATTCCAAATTAATTTTTGGAATATTTAATATGAAAAACACAAGCATTGTAATCATGTGCTAAAACCTTGAGTATACGCTTGAAACCCCAGCAAAGTCATGTTATCAGCTCGGTCTTTCTTCTGCCACATTTCCCTTGTTCATCCCCTCAATCAGGCCGAGCAGCACAACACTAGCACCTAAGATGGGCTTTGCTTTCATCAAGCCCCTTTTCTGTAGGAGCCCACCAGGACACAGACTTCCCATGGTTTATACAAAGCTGAGGTAATTATTCCACAGACCTCAGAGCATTTACTCTGAAGCAGCTTTCACTAAAACATGCACTAATTGATACTTTTATTTATCCCAGCTTCTGACGATTGACTGCAGAGGAACTAGGCTTTTTACACGCTTCTTTTTTTAAAATATATTTTGGCTCACAAATTACAGTTTAATTCAAACCCCAGTGATTAGGCACAATGTGCAAAAATGAAAGTGATGAACTGGTGCTTGAGCACCTGACATGAATAGAGAATGATGACAAACTATTAATTACAGTGCAGCAGCTGGTAAGAGGACTAAAGGAGATTGTTATTCTTTATTCAAACACTGGAGCATCAATCTGACCCTGATGGTTATTTGCTTTATGAAATTGTTTACTAGATTCTTCTCCTGTAAATATTATTTCTGGTAATAACTCCCCAGATCTTGTCACGCAAAAATATAGCAATGTTTCACAGTGTAGTAGGTCAGATTCAGCAGTTTTTGTCTGTATCACTTCTGGATGAGTTGCTCTGTAGTCTGAGCTTTGTTATGTAATAGTTATATAATAACCACACAGGATGTTTGAACAGCAGACCCCACGTAAGCACATCTTTAAAGCAGTACCTTTAATAAATACGTTCTTAGTTTTTATTTTATTTTTCAATTTTTCCCGTTCTATTGTTGGCATTTTTGCAAATGTATTCAAACCTACCAGCACACTTAAATTTAGATTAAAACAGCCACAACTGTTTTGATTTGTTTTTTCTTGTCATAAAGAAGACATGAATTAGAATTAGCCCCCTAAAAGCCAAAGGGTTAAGAACAGTGACACTGAACCGAACCAATAATGTGGCACCAAATCAATGGGCTGGAAAACTAAAACATTCCAGAGAGCCGAGTGCACAGTTTGGTTGATAATATTTTGAGTTTGTCACTATAAGCGACCAATTTCACACTACATGACTTCTTAATCTATAATTAATAACATTATTGATCTGTGCAGCTTTAACTGGGCATATCATTGGCTCACTTTGAATGAAAAAGTAGATTACAGCTACATTTAATTGGCATATTAAACATACCAAAGGACAATCTATTCTGCATTACAAAGTGTCAGTTGACGGATGACAGGGGTGAGACAGAGTTCATTGTTGCTATAGCAACCAAACGCCAAGCCCTGCTGACGTTTCTGCAAAAGAAAAAACATGACTCCCACCAAGCTGAAACATTGCATAATTTCAATCAAAGGAAATAGCTTAATGTTATTAAGAAGGAAGAGGAGGGCAGCACATGATGGCTGGCTGATATCATTTTGGGAAGGTAAAAATTCTACTTCCAATCACAGCTCGTCTGACACCGATGATCACATCTGTGATCGTCTAGAAAAAGCAACACTCGACACTCAACACTCAACTCTATCAGAAAAGGCAGCCCTGTGTCGTTTCTGTCCCGCGGCATGTTGAATGACACTTAATCACTGAAGTACAAATCATGCTGTAGCCCCCGAGAAGACCACCTGGAATATTTCATTTTCCAGTCGGTGTTGAACTGGGGTACGTCAGAAAATGAGCGGTGCACGGTGTCATTGTATTCTAGTGGAACATCTGCTTCAAGACAATGCTTTTGTGTTTTTGTTAATAGCGGTGCCCACTTAACTGGCATGAATAAAATAAGGGTATTGAAGAGTATAATGAGGGGGTGTGACACAGCCATAAAGATGGAAGAGGAAAAGCTTTTCAGCGTAGGGACGGATGTTTCCTTTCATTTTGGCGGTTTCACACATAAAGAGAGAGGTGCTGTAATGACTGTACCTGCACTTTAAGCTCCACAACCTTTACAACGACTCAGTGACCTCAACAGAGCCCAACTGTCCAACGAATCCTCAAATGAGAAAATGCATTTCACACTGGCTGGCTGGATGATGAAGCACTAGTGAAGGGTGGCAAGGTGTGATCAGTGTGTGAAACTTCCAGGTCTCTTCAGCCGGGAAGTCTGAGCGTTTTTTTTTTATTATTATTATTGCTATGGTACTTTTGCTTTATTAGTAACAATGAAGAATCATAGGAATGATAGAAAAAAAGCGCATGTGTTGTATATTCAAACGGTAATATGTTTCGCTGCATCTAACAAATGTTTCATTATGAATTAATCTGCCTTCCTTTCTTATTACCTTCTCAATACATTTATTTGTCATTAGCCTTTTTCCAATTTCCCAAAACCCGACATATAAACTGCTTGATTTCCAAAAAAATGAAAATCAATTTGCTGTCAAAGATTAAAAAAACAGCATTTCTTCACTTTAAAAAGCTGAAACCACTAAATGTCTTTTCTTCTCGCATCTTTGCTAAAAAAAAAAAGGGACTTGAGCGATTAATTTATTATAAAATGATTCCAAATAAATTGAATGTCAAACAATTAATAAATCAACTAATAGTTTATTACAATAACTAATAAATGGAAAATACTTGAACACTAAATTAAAAATAAGAAATTATCTTAGTTTTGGCAAAAACAATCCTTACTACAAGACATTAAGGACCGTATTCTCCTGGCAGCGCAACAAGCAAGTGAATTTTACGATATCTGTTGTCCACAGCTGCTTTATAGTGTATGAAAAGTTTCTCTGTCAGTTCATTAAATCCCTGCAGCTGAAAGCAGCAGAACAGATATGTTGATAAGCTTCTGATTTGAGAAATGCCACCCTAAAGTGCAATGCCATCACGCACGATGTCAACAACAGAGGCAATGGTCTGATTTCAAAAAGTAGACGATTCCTCATGTGTTGAGTTCCTGTGATCATGCGTCCACTCATCGTCTTGGCTGTTCCATGATTAATGAAAAGAGAGATCGACAGATTTTGTTGTATTCACCATCAGCCCGTTTGCACTTTGCACTACTGTACGAGAACCAAAACAGATGCCTTCACACTCCAAGAACTACAACTTTGCTGATGTTGCGCCTGCATGACTCGAACAGGGACATTTTGTACAAAGGGATTAACAGAAAACTAACTAGCAACTATCTTCTTAATTATGAGGATTCTATGTTTTTGGGGTTAATTCAAATAATTATTTTGGGGCATAGCAGTTGCACTACCTTTTCCCTCAACCATAGGTGCAGCTTTGTGTTTCGTTACTGGAGGTCGGGTGTTTTAGAGATGGAGTGTTGGGGGAAATGGGGAGAATGAGGACATACTGTAGTGCTGTGCAACCAAGGTACAGAGCACCAGACTCTTAATCCCTAAAATAATCCTGTCGACTGTGGCCGGAGGGACACATCTGAAGCCTTCCAGCTATAATCCACACAAATCCAATGCTGAAACTAACACCTAACATCACAGACAGAGAGAACAGTATACAAACTGTCTCAAAGCTGATAGAAACTCCATAACTCTCACCTCAAGTGTGGAGACTTAGAAGTTGATCTATTCGGAATGTTTTCTTTTTCTTTTCAGTCACATTTTTTGTGTGATGGAGCCTTTCACTGAGGGAGCAGCAGGACATTGTCAAATCCGACAACATCTCAAACCAATGCCCCCGCGTTGTACCACAGCTGTTATTACCACAAGACCTGTACAGCAGTACCTTGCCCCTACCAGCTTTGGATGCCCTTAAAGTGAACCTACCAGTCTCTTCTGCCAGTGCATCCAAAAGAAGAAACCCATGCTTGAATGGCTTTGGTTGAATGGCTTTGTCTCGTTTCAAATGCGTGCAAGCAGCTGAGTCAAGGCCATCCACGATATGTAACGAGGAAAAAGTCGTCTCATGTGTGACCTAAATGAGACGCTTTCCCTTTGCTTCCTCCTCTCGCATATTTAAAATGTGATCATAAGTCAACACCAGTCTGTCTAATTCATGTTCATAAAAATCGGTCAAAGCTCTACACAAGTAATCTCTGGATTAATTCATATTACTGTTTTTTTTTATTTAAGAATTGGTATTGACTGAATGAATTCAACTTCCAGTGAATGGACATGAATGGGGTTCACAAATTAGGGGTTGAATACAAAGTTGAGAGCAGGAATTTCAGAGAGGATGAACAGCACCCTTTTGTTGAGGCATAATAGGCGAGCATTTTTCCACCCCAGACAATCCCTCCTTATAAATATGTGAATGAGCTCTGTGTTATACATTTACATCAAAATGAGTCCACTGCGCGCACCCAGCTACCGCTAAATGTCACATTCAAAATCCAGCTCCACAAAGCACAGATCAAACATTTAAGCAGTCTACTGCACCATCGCCTGTTAAAACAAACATATTTCCCAAGACAAACTCTAAAATAATCCAATATCACTGTTAAATTGCACTTCTGTAAACAAACTATTGGACCACAAAGTCAGATTGCGTCTCAACCACTACATTAGGATAACTATTGGGATTACTGCAAAGTGTTCTCCAGCACGTTTGCCTGATAAGCATTTATTTTTCTTACCTTCAAACATTTTAAAAAGGATCCAAACAAAGGACCAGAAAACACCTCCTGAACAGATTTACTGGTAAACAATTCTCCTATAAACTCTCTGTAGCAATGACTCACAGTGATAAACACTTAGAAGATGAATGAGTCTGTATTCTCTTCATGAAACTGAAATATGCTGCAGGCTTAAAAACCATTTTAAATCACTGCAGTTATTTTAGATTGCTCCGAGCATCCTGCGGTGGAACAGTTGGAACACAATCCACTTGATTGTAGCAAGCTCTTTTCATTTCGGAAACACACCCTCAAAATGTTTTAAATGTAATCTGGCCCTCTGTTTCTCTGCTCCAGAGTGAGAGTGAGCTCAGTGATGTGATCCCAGATGCACTCAGATGTTTGATAGTGGTGTAAAAGACTGGCGTTAATCCGTGATCTGTAAAGAGCATACAGATGCTTTCACAGCAAGACTGTAAAGAAATATATATTAGAGGGAATTTTGACACTAGCTCTAAGCTATAATACATAACTAAAACTCATGACAAGCTTTAGTTTTATAAATTATAATAATGTATTTCCTAGTCATTTGAGTGATAAGTAAGTTTTATATGAACAACCAATAGATATGGCAAGTATAACAGTTAGAATTTGACCGTTTATACACTTTGGGGTTGTTGTGAAATGTATTTTTGGAAGGGTGGTGAAATAAAACTGGTCTGGATCCTTGTACACCAGCTGATATAATTAATCAACAACAAAAATGATCTGTATCTGCAGATCTGGATCGTTTACAATTGGCAATCAGTATCTGTGACAAAAAAATGTGATTGGGGACTCTCTGAAAATTAAATTTGCTGTTGTTTTTTCTGTTGGTCTGATCCATGGGTCAACAACGCGATACAATCATGGACCGTGAGTTTTTCCCCATCTGTTGCACCCCTCATCTCCCAGTAGAGCGAAGAGTGGACATCGATGGCCATTTACTATTTATTTTCAGATCGTCCCTCTTGCAATAATAATTCTACATTTCATAATTTCCTGGGGCAAACACAACCTTGAAGTGTTAACCAAAATCTGCTATTGAAAATAGAGCAAGACCTTTACACCTGCGATTAACGGGACGTTGACCTTTACTTGTCACACAGCCTTGAGGACTCCTGGTGGAGAGCTGTGTGGTTGGGTGTTGCCTGCATGGATCACTCATATGGTAAAGGACTATAGAACAGCTAACTCAATAGCACACAGCTTTGTCCCTCAAGCTATTTGTCAAGTGACTGTAATTACGTGTGAATGCAGAGACCACCAACAATGCTACCCAATCAAATGAATTTGTCCTTCATAACTGATGGTTTGACACTGTACACTGCCACCTTGAAGGACTGACAATTCAGCAAATCATTTTAGGAACGTAATAAAACTTTTCTCACGATGAGTGACATTTGGGTCATGCTTGAAACTCAACTGATTGTCCACCAAAAAAACACGGGCATTTACAGACGCACGTTTTTGCCATTTCTTATTAATGCACCGATTGTGAGCCTGCGATGACTGACTGGCATTTGACATTCATCATGAATACATCACTTTCTAATTCCTCCACTATGGAAAGAGTGGAGGGAGATTATAGGCAATGACGTTGTAGGAGAGGATAATATAAATATGGCATATAACTGCATTTCTGCTTTGTATTAAAGAACCAGAGATTTGAAACTGAGGCAAGCAGTGGGTGGTTGACAAACCCCAGACAAGCACAAATGGAGTTTGAAGTGCTATAATATTGCCGGGGCCTTGGGAGCCTTTTAATTATGCTTCATTTCATTTCAAATATGGTATAATATGTGGACAGAAAACAGTACACCAAATCATTTCTCACTGATTGTTCTCTTCTGGATGTCTGGGGCCATTCAAAGTATTATTATTTTAATCTGTTGATTATTATCTTGATAAACCAATTAATCCTTTGGTCTGTAAAATGTCAAAAAAAAGATGGAAGAATTATATATTAAATAAGCCAATTGTCTAAAGCCTGAGATGGCATCTAGGTCATCTCCTAGATAGGATCACCATCTGGACAGAAGGCCAGAAAGACAGAAAGTGCGAGGCAAGAGACGCCAACACAAAGTATGGTAAGAAACTCAGTGTTTCCTCTACCATTATAATAGGGAGGCGAGGCGCCCCCCTAAAAAAAACCCGGCCCCCCTGTAATTTTTCTCCATAGCGCCAAATCACAAAATGTCATTTACAGTTCTCTTTCCTGTAGAACAGATTTACACCTTTATCTGTTATTGAACAAACTAAACGGCCGTATTTTATTGATCGGATCTACACACAGCTTGTCATGTTTGAAGCTGCAAACCTAGGGGAAACACTGAAACTAGAACATCTGGAGCTGAAGAAAAATACTCAATGACAGCAACATGTATAGCCTAAAAGAGTAGAGCATGTCACAGTAGCCTGTCAATCAGATGTGAGAATGAAAGCTTGCCAGATTAGACAGACCAGCTGGCCTCATGCAGGACAGTGCTGTGCCACAACTGAAGAAATATTTCATTATTACTGTGTCATTACAACCAGTATTACGTGCAGGGCTTAAAAACCCAGACCACTGGGACATCCTTAATGCTCTACTTAATTTGTTTGAAGTCCCGTAAGAAGCCGTAATGCCAAAACGTCCTTTGCTGCTGAAGTTTTTTTATTTTTTTAAAGACATGAGAGCAGGGCGTTTTATGGAAGCGCTGAATTATTTAAAAGACACACAAAATACTTAAATCTAGACAATAGCTTTCCAAATGTTGTTTCCCTCTTTTTTGTGCATGTTTTGGAGAATTTCACACAATTCTTCAGAGGGTTACTATTTTGCTGCGACATAGTGGTACTGGTGACATTTCTGAGCATAGAATGCATTTTTTAGCATCTGCTTTCCCAAATCTAGCCACCCGTTCTGAGGTAGCCTATTTGCTCTGCATACTTCTGTTACCGTTTCTGAGCTGGCAGGGACTACCCTGAACAGCTCAGCGGGGACATCTGCCTCCCAAAGCCATCTGTGCTCAGGTCCTCCTAATCTCTCTCTTGCTCTCTCTCTCTCTCTCTCTCTCTCTCTCTCTCTCTCTCTCTCATCCAAAACTTCACACATGCATGCTTAGCACACACACACACACACGCACGCACACACACGACAGCTGAAGAGTTTCCCATCAGTTATCAATGACGGATGAATAGATGACATGAAATGTAAAATGTGGGTCAACATGCTGTGGCTTTATAAGAGTATGAGGTTTTATTGAGTTGAGAACAACATGTGCACAAGGTTAACTGTGAGAAACGTGCCCGTGGAGACTTTAAAGTGACAAAAAGATCAAGAAAGATTTTATAAATGTAGACGTTTTCAATATATCTGATTGATTCTCCACTTCAATGTTTTTTTTGTATTTTTAACGAAATGGACTGATCATTATTCCAGTCCACTCCTCTACCTCATTTGTTTGTGCTTTGAAGTGTGTGTGTGCGAGGTCATTCCTTTCATCAGTGCTGCATATGCCTGGTTGCTGCCGAACAGTTTACCCACAACACTCGCCGCCCCGGTGGCAGGTCGGGCGTGGCAGTGCACCCGAGAGAGCGAGGGACGTGAAGTCTCGGCCTGTTTGCCTGGGACATAGGATTTATTTGTTTTTTTACTTTGTTTTAAACGTGAATGTGTCGGAGTGAAAGGTAGAAAAATGGGTAGGGCTTGAAGTGCTACACAAATTATTCTCTCAACATTGCTGACATTCCTACTTACCAATTCCAATGGAAGAAACTTGCCTTCAGTCATTCCACTACAACTTTGGTGGAGGTAGTAGCTCTCTGTATGTGGGGGTCTGCTTGGGAACTAAATAGCCACTGGTTTAACAACCAAGAACAAAGTTTGGGTTGGTAGCTGGAGAAATGTCAGTTTCTCTTCTGGACTCTGCTGGGGTCAGAATAAGTAAGGTATATATTTGTATAGTAGGTACCCACTGTTCCTAATATATTGTATCATGATATAATAAGATACATATAGCAATACTCGTATGCAATAATATTTGATAAAAATGTTTTTAAAAAAAATAGAGCCAAAAATACAACTTGTTGTATCATTTTAAAGTTTAAGGCAATACAATATACCATTAACGTTTTTCGCATTTTATGGTTACATTGTACAGTTAGTTACAGTGAATCTGGCATTGCATGGAGGAGAAGGAGCACTTTTCGAGAAAGCGGATCATCATGGGACTGCATACAGTCGCTGGTCACCGAGCCAGCACTGGCATCTTTACAGGCAGCAACAGCTGAGGTGAAACAGTGTCTAAGCCTTTTTAACAAACAGGCAAACACCAACATTTGCCAGAATATGAATGCCAACGGACGGGGCTTTCAACCAGGCTTTCAACTAACGGCAATGTAAACCCAGCTGCGTCATTATAAGACGGTCAGAGCCACTAGCGCAGTATGAAGAGCAAGATAGTCCATGCGGGGCGAGCAGGAGACGAGGTGGAAGAGTTAAACAAACACTCAGGGCTGTACCAAATGTGGTTGTTCTTATGCAGTGGTGTATGGTAACAAAGTAGAAATACTTTGTTACTGTACATAACTGGTTTCTTTGGATATCTGTACTCTACTATCTATATTTCTGTTGACTTTTACTTTTACTTTTTTTTGCAAAGAAAACTGTTACTTTTACTCCGATGATGGGGGCGGCGTGTGTTTGTTATGTTCAGTCTTTCTGTCTTTTAAACCTTTATGTCCAGGCTACTCTGTGACTTAAACCTTTATGTCCCGTCTACTCTGTGACTTAAACCTTTATGTCCAGTCTACTCTGTGACTTAAACCTTTATGTCCAGTCTACTCTGTGACTTAAACCTTTATGTCCAGTCTACTCTGTGACTTAAACCTTTATGTCCCGTCTACTCTGTGACTTAAACCTTTATGTCCAGTCTACTCTGTGACTTAAACCTTTATGTCCAGTCTACTCTGTGACTTAAACCTTTATGTCCAGTCTACTCTGTGACTTAAATCTTTATGTCCAGTATATTGCTTAACTTATAACCTGCTACACAAAGACAGGATGTTGAAATGGAAACAGGGTTTTGGTGCTTTTTTGGCGATCTCAGGATAATCTGCCTTGGTTTTAATTCAGAACACCGACATAGTTAAAACAGACTTAAATTTTATTTTTGGGAAAATGTATAACGTAACCTGAATAAGAGCACTTATAAATGCACTGTTACAACTCCTTCATAATGTCATATTGCTTTTTGGAGAATTATGATGATAGGTTGATAGTAGCTGCAAAAGCATATGTATGTACAATATATTATGTTGAACATTGTTGCTCCTGGATGGATCGCAGCCAAACCAATTATTTTATCTGAAATTAACTCCTGCTCCTTGGTCATGGAAGACACAGCACTTAAATAAATAAACTTCATAATTCTTAAAATTCTGATGCTTTGCTTAATTATCAACAGCATGTACTTGTACTTTTACTTTAAATACAAAAGTACATTTTATATCAGAAGAATACTTTTAATACTAAGGTACAGAAAATATCAGATACTTTAAGACTTTTACTCAAGTAGTATTCTAATAGGTGACTTTCACTTTTACTTGAGTCATTTTCCACTAAGGTATCTTTACTTTTACTCAAGTATGGCCTTTGGGTACTTTATACACCACTGTTCTTATGTTCATAACTTATATTGAGGTTTTTTAAACAAAGATTTGAATGGCTGTCGTCATCTCTGTGGAAATGTTATTTTTGAAAGACGTAGTTGTCAAATCACCAAAACCATTCCAATAACATCAAAAAATATATTTAGAAATCATATTATCTCTGCCAGGAGATTGAAGCAAATTTAGATTTTGGCCAGATGAATGAAATATGTTGTACGATGACTTTAAGTTTGAATGGAGTGTTTTACAACACCTCCCAGGCTACGGGTGGCATTTACATTGACATCAATTATTTGCTATATACCTTGTTGGCATAGCTAATATTTACTGAACACTGATACAAAAATTATATTTGTCTTCCTATCAAGAGAAATGTCAGGGGATGTCTGGTCTTCAATACTTGCAAATGACATTGCTTTAAAAACCTGCTGTCAAAAACAATGACAGTAACAAGAGAGTGTTTGTTATTGCTTTCCTGCAGCGCTTTATCCACCCTTTTTGATGTGCTCTGTCCATGGCACAAATGGACAATCCTTCATTGTCAGAGGGCATTGGAACCCCTGCGCAGTCCGATAGGTGCGACCACATTCATCATCCTGACAAAGGGAAATAAGCAATTGCCACAGCACTTAACTGCTTTCAGTCATCTGCAAATATTGGAATAAATACATTGCACAGAGATGAGGCCCCGCTAGGCATAGTCATATTCTACATGCCATATTTGTGTTTACTTGCTTGATTTAGGGACAGTCCTTTTTCTATGTGTCTTACACACATTCATGCAGCACACACTCAGTTCCCTCTGCTAGTTTAGAGTGTGGGTGAAAGAAATGGGTTATACAGCAAGAACAATTTCATCATTCTGCGTTTGTCATGGAACATTAGGAAACACTATTGCCAATACACCTTCTAATATCAGAGTTGTGGAGCATACATGTGAGGTGGTTGAGGGAATGCTTGTTGCCCATGGTGTGAATCTGTACTTTGTCAATTATCATGACAGAATGTTCTATTACGTTGGCTAAATTTCATAATGCCAGGCAAGACTGCATTATGTCCAACTTTACATACATACATACATACACACACACACACACACACACACACACACACACACACACACACACACACACACAAAGCAGTGTTGTGAATACTGAAAACTATTAAATAAAAATAAATCTTTTTTTATACATAGGCACGTTAGCCTGTTTGTCTGGAAGGAGGCAGCAGAAGGTTGGATGAATACAGAAATTTAATGAATACTCCTCTGCTTGAAATGCAGAGCCTGTGTGTTGGCAGGGACCAACAAGTCCTTGGTTCAGCTAATCGCCAGTCTATTTGGCAAGGATTAAGCTCAGTTTAGGGTTCGTCCCATGAACAAGGTTTCTGATTCATAACAGGGATATGAGTAAGTAGTTTATATTGATAGAGCAAATACTCCATTCTGACATTGACCTGTAAGGTCTCCATAGGAATATAGCAATAGGAGTAAAATATCATTATTGCAATTAATTATATTAATACGTGTATGTGGGATCTATCTGGGTTGACTTAAGGACACGGTAAAAAGCATGAGTCAGAAAATACCCAGCAAGAGTCAATCTTATGTCCTGATGACAGCCAACAGGGGGCACAACATGGGTTGAAGAGGCAAGCATTTACCTCACTCCTCCTAGACCTGAAGCCTGTTGCACTTAACTCGCCGAAGTGGTGGTCAGCAGGGTGAAAAACAATCCAATTCCTGCGGGAGTGTCCATACTCGTATACAGTTTTAAAGAGGCAGTCAAACAATCCAGAGCGCTGGCTGGTGCGTGCAAGGTGAGCTGGGCCAAACAATTTGTCTTAAATGATGAACAGACAACAGTTTTCAAGTTTCTTTTTTTTTTTTGAGAACCTGGTTAGTTCCTCACTTTGTTCAGTGAAATAACTCTAAACAAGTAAGTCTGGAGGGTTATCAAGCTTAACTTTGGCTTTTCTGTATATTCTAGTTGGTTGTTTCTCATCTAATCAACATTAATGTGGCCATATGTTTGCATTTGGGTGGCCATTTACAAAGTCATAATATTTATATGTCTTCCGAGATATCAAGAAATTGGACCAATGGTGTTGCCTAGTGCATAAGCCAGGAACAACAATTATGATCCGATCTTTGTTGTTATTTGTCTACTTTTGTGTTTTTTTTTTTGTGGTATTAAAGATGTCCATAGAAACTAGGGTTGGGCAATATTGAAATTCCCTTACAATATTGCTTTATTTAACTAATTATTTAATAAAGAAACCCACCAATATGTGAAATTATCATCCAGGGAAAAAATCTGAGGATAGAGACATCAATAGATAGAAATCTATCAATTGAAGATATATGTTCAAATACCCATAAATGGCCACAGTGTATAAGCGGTAAGTACCATTCAACACTAATGCAAAAATAAATCAATCAGATAAATTCATCAAACTGGTAGTAACTATCCTTTTACAGTTTTTCCACCCATTGACTGTCGTGTTTATATAGTGCTGTCTTTGCAAAACCCCAAATGATTAAGTTGTGATGGATCACTGGAGTTTTGGTTCGGCTGCTCTTTGTGAATAAAGTTGGTGGCAGACTTGTTTAATCTGTTGGATGTTAGTTTTAAGATGGGAGCACAGATTTGTGATGCTTTCATCTTTAGTGCTGACTCGTTTATCGCACAGGTTACAAAACACTTTATTCAATACTTGGCTCTCCTTATTTTTCCGCCAAATAAGCGCATTTGCATTGTTTTTGCTAACGAGAGCGGGCATCTTGCCTGCTGGAATAAGGGCTACATGGTAATTACTAAGGCTGTACAAAATAGTTCAAAGCTTTTTCTTAACATTGACATTCAAATTAGTATTAGTAGTATCATTAATAACATAGAGAAACATTACGTGCAACAATCCAACAGCTTCCACCGTCTCTTGCTGTATCGCTCACACACCCCCACAGCACATGATGCTTGTCATCTCTAATTATCTTAGTCCAAAAGTAATAATTCATTTTTAAAAAAGTTTTTCTTCAAATGTACAACATGTATTTATCTCAAAACAATTTACTCTCCCGAATGCACCCACACTAGAGGTAAAGTCTCACAGCAATCTAATAGCATGAAACTACTTTTATAGAACCACAATAACACAAAATAAGATGCGTACATGTTTACTGTTACCTTTTTTAACCTTATAAATGCTAAAAGGATGCAAGAGAAAAAAAGGAAAAAGAGACGGAATACCGCATCATTTAATATATGACAAATTACCCTGCTTCTGTCTGTATCCCAAGACATGATCGTGTGAGTTGGTTAAGGTTAGTGCTGTCCCATTTGTTTCACTGGCACCTTTATCCAAACTCAGTCATCAACTCTATGGGCGTGCTTTCTAGCAGCTAAAAGTATTGAGTCTGGTGTTTGAAGCAACTTTGTGAAGCAGCAATTCAATTTACTTTGAGATATTTTGGTAATGTCGAGAAATGATCGACGGACAAAAAAAAGAAAATTGAAAAGAAAAGTCATACAATTACAATCTAAAAGACATAATTTAATTTTGCATGTGGGCTTTACCAAAACCTCCATTGTCATTTTTGTCACAGTTGCCTGTTACCAAGTGACCTTGTTAAGCATAATTAGTTGGAGCTAAATGAGGGAACTGTCGTGCTGAACAAGAAATTGTTCTTATTGTCTGGAAATGTTCTTCAAACAAGTGAGGGGGAAAGAAATCATTGGCAATGAGTAGGAAACCAAATTACACAATAAGTTTAGCATTAGTGGCAATAATCTTCCAACTTATTAAAACACAAAAAAATCATCCAAATGCAGCAGCACACACATCACAATTTGGTTTAATTCAATAATATACCAGAGTCCTGATCAATTGTTATTCTTTCCCTTAATTTTCTTGATGACAAAACTAATCAAAAATGCAGCAGAAAATTGCCCCTCTTGCTTTGCACATCCAATCAATTGAATAAAGTCATTGTAACAAGCAGCACAGCTCCAAATAGCGGTGCCAAATTGGCCCAAAAACATATTAACTGTCATCATGTTGCTTTCTAAAGCTTATTAAATGATGGATTTGGGCCCGATTCTCTAACCAATAGCCAGTGGTGAAGGGGAATAGCAGGCGAATGCATGTCTAAGCTAAAAGGTACATTAAGCCCATGTAAATTGCTGCTGGATCCAGGAGTTTAGTATCTTGGCAACCAGGATATTAATGGTGGAGGAGAAACACCCGGCAGAGAATCCATCTCATCCCTTCCTTGGGCATTATTATGTTTCACCAGCTCTGGCTGCTCATTACCGACATCACACACATTCAAATGAGCCAATGGCAAATGACCACGCGCACAAACACACAATACTTTACTCTGCCGGGTTTAAGGGGACGAGCTGATGATTCTGCACAAGATACAACAAGCTTGCTTTATCAAACACTGAAAAGAAACACAACACATAACTGATTATGTGATTTAAACTTATTGTCATTAGTCATGCATATGACTGGGATCACGGCGCTGCAATGTCTTGTACACACCAAATCCCCCTCCACACAAACACCTAATTTCAAACCTAATTTTGGCTGAAAGTAAAATAGATGATAAGAAGTAAAGTCAACTAAGCTCTCAAATTGAATGGCAACAGAAGTGCAAGAAACCAAATGAGATGTATAGGTTGCAGCCTGGACCCGCATGATATTTTCTTATCAGTTTATGAAACATGCAATTAGTTGAAGATGCCCGCAAGGTTTACTGAATAACCACATTAAAGAGAACAGTGTTAAATAGGAAAATGCCTTAAGGCAAATGTAATGGGTTTTTCCATTGACATGCTTTCTACTTGATGGGAGAGAATTGCTCTCAATTCACACCTGGAGATGGATGGGAAGTATTTCTTCCATAATTTATGAAAATATATATATATATATATATATATATATATATATATATATATATATATATATATATATATATATATATATACATACTCACAACGTAAACGCTAAAACACATTCCAGATACTGCGCCATATTCATTTAACTATAAATATCTGGCAGCAAGTGTGTCCTAAGAGCCTGGAGCCAATGTTGCTTCCTTTTTAGGGTATGATTGGAGAACATATTTACTAAGAGTTATTGCAAGCACTCACCCTATACATTGGGAAGCAAATTATATCAACAACACCGTGAAAATCCTGGCTTAATGAAATCTATTTTTACACACAGCTTACCAAAGCATGGCTGAACAGAGCTCTGGATGCGTTTTGCTTCCATCAACTAGCCAAGTCCTTTATAGCACAGACGTCTTTCCCGTGACTGTTTTAAAAAGTGGCTGTGACCTTTGACACTGTTGAACATGCATTATAACTCTGAATGACGTGTGGCCTCTACCAGGGATTTCTCAGTTTAACAAGGCCACCCCATTTGTGTATTACAAAAATAGCCTGTTCATCTTCAGAGATACACTCACAAATTATATTTGCGCTGAATAAACCTCAGATGTTTGCCCCAACTCAATTCAAAAAATACATGGGTTTACAGCACATAATAAACACAATATACCTGTACTCTGTGGTTAAGCTCATGCAAGTGCCGACAATATGTTTGAACAATCAAGGAACATTAGAGTGTCCTTCATCCAAACAAATTCGGGTTAGCAGTGTTTCAAACTGCATACACTCTGAGAGTAACACTGCTATGTGATATTTTCCCGTGCTAGGACTTGCTGTTAAGCATGTCCAGTTCAGCAGATATATCTGCAACACAATACAAAGATGTTTCACATAAAGTCAACACTGTAACTTCTTCACATGTGGTTAATAATGTTGACCAGATCTTACACATTGCACATTTATTGGTTGAACACGTTTTATTTGCTCCATTATCAGCTGCAGTTGCAGTAATGCAAACATTACACATCCATGTCGTGACCTATTGTTTGTTGTGTTACTGACTTATTGTGTTGTTGTCACAGGATACGTTTTAAAGCTTGCATAATGAGAGAAAAACACTTGGAGTGCTGCTTAACTGCTTAACCACTCGGGTGTAATCATAAATGCAATAAGGCTAACTGTGGTACTAAAGAAAAATCGTCATAGATACCATATTAAAAAAGTCATCTGTAAAAGCTGAGGACAAGACAGTTCCAACTGTAACTAAGGTTGATTATTATTATTATTATTATTATTGTATTACACATTTTTAAACCATGAAGGTTTCACATTTATTAAACTTTCCTAAGCCTAGTAATCAATTGTGTGTGTGTGTGTGTGTGTGTGTGTGTGTGTGTGTGCAATTGTCATTCAAATTAATGGTTACCATCTTGATCAGTGTCCGTGACCACCACAGGGAGAAGAATACCAGACAGCCACAACTTTTATTGCACATTACTATTGCACAACTAAAACTATTTTAATTGGTCCCTGTTGTCCATATTGCTGTACAAAAGGGAAGGTATGGAATTAGAAGGCGGTCACACAGGTGTAAAAAATATGTATTTTATACAATATTTTAATATCTGGCAATGCAACGGACACCCGGGTACAAGACAAAGTACCTGAGTCAGATTGCTGTGGGCCCATTTGCTCTGGCAAACTATAGCAGTACCGTCACTTGTAGCATGAAAGTAAAAACATTAGAAACTGCTGAATTATGGACAGTAATCTTACAGGCCCATGAGATTCAAAGTAGCTGTAGCAGCGCCTCCGGACGGCAATCAACCAAAATTGAGATCAGCAGGTTAGCTAAAATTTGCAGAATTGTGTAAAAAAAAACACACAAAAAAAACAAGAGCATAGTCTGTGAGAATGAGCCCACTGAGGTATTGAAAAAGCAGAGTAAGGCAAAAATACCTCCTATGTTTTTATCTACTTTACTTTTTACAAGTCCAGAACCGTTTGCTAACTGCTAATGGTTGTTTTGACAGATTGTGTATCAGAAAACCTGAGCAAGTTCAGAGAAAACAAGGATAATTAAGTGTCCGACTAAATGCAGGGTGATGGTGACTCTGATCTCACAACTGAGTGATTTCTTAAGTGGATTTTGCAACGGAAGATATGGTATATGCTCATTTCTGGTGAGTCTATTTTAGTACTACAGCCGGCAATCTGTTATCAACTCCCCGCGGACTAATGGAAGAGGCTAATTCTCTGGCTCAACATTAGTCCCAATCAAGCCAAAACCAAGCTGCCATGTGACGCCTGACTTTTGGGATGCATTCGCACACACAGGACTGCAGTATTTCTGAATAAATAAACAAATCATAATAATCATCATCACATTCAGCTAATGTTGGCCATAAATAAGCCCATACTTGTAATCCTATATAGTTGACATTTTAGAAGCATTTTTTTTCCGCTACTCAGGTCAGATTTGTCCAATTAGAGGCTTTCTTTTAGGTCTGCTGTAAAACAGCTGCCTTACTGAATCTGACGTTTGATATGATAGATGTTCGATGGAATATAGGGTGCATTTCGGGAAGCTCACTAGGTTGCCACTCTGTTATAAAGCTAGTGACCACTGACCTTGTCAGCAAGATAAGACAGCCTCCATACTGAAGGCGAGATTCTGATAACTATGTCATCCATCATAGTGGCACTGAACTAAACACATAGGTCAGAAACCTCAGGTTGGTAGTGAATTCTCACCTAGTGTTTGTGTGTTTTCTGTGTTTCACACAGACACAGACACACAGACAGGCTTACAATAGGAAAAGCCGACAGTCTGGTCTTTTAGCCGTCAAAGGATACAGCAGAATGTTCATTTTTGTCTGCGATTAATGATGTATGGAGCTCCACAGTGTTGTGGGAGATAAGGCTGTCAATCAACCCCTCTACTGTCTCTTACACAGTACAATCACTAAAAGACTCACACACAGAGACAAACGCTTGTCCTTGTGCACACTTGTCCACAAAAACACATGACACAATCATACATGTGCACAGGCACACACATGAGCTGATAGTATTTGGCCCCTATCCCTTTTTTTCTCTCCTTGGCTTAGCCGAGAGTCTGCAGCTGCAACGCATCACCTCCTGATAGAAAAGACAACAATTCCCCACAAGTACACACTAACAAGAGAGTCAGAATCCTCCTCTAGAGCATGTAGGTCAGCCCTGCTTTTTGTGACTGTTGGTTTAAAGAAGAGGTTATTACCAGTAGATCCTCCTCTCCCACAGACAGCATGCTTCTCTGACCTGAGTATGATCATTTATAGAGCCATACTTTCTGAACACAGCCAAAGACATTGAACTCTGACCTTAAAGTCATAAAAAAATATTTTTAAAAACCTGGCTCGCCCTCTACATTACAATAACATTTTATACTCCAGCCTGTGAGAGTGGTACAGTCATCATGGATGCCATATGGACATTAACATTAAGATAATGTTGTTGGGGATAATTTGCCAGTAATGAAATATTGCTCTAATTGAAGGACCAAAACTTAATTACACAATTCTATTCTCGTTACTCTGTTCAATGCTAATGTTGACGACTGTTTTATGAAGATTGGATGTCAGACAGTTGGACAGTAAGCCATAGGCCATATCATGTTTGCAAACCTGCTCCTGATTTTACAATCCAGAATGACCAATTTGCGCATGCAGGTGTTTTTGAAAAGGTTGTACTGGGACATAACTGCAAATGCATTATCATCTGGCTAAATTCTCTCTACCACAAACCTTGTCTTTGTGAGGGTAGCCTCTGTTGTTGTATCCTGTATGATATCGCTGTACACCTCCTCAAGGAGAGATTATCTTAAAGAGTTTAGAGCGGAGGGCATACAGTTAACAAAAGGGCTCATGCCAGGAAATATAACCATGATTTAAATTGGAAAGTATGAAGCTTTTAGAAGTTTCATATATGATAAAATACCTTAAAGATAAATATGCCGGGTTTTTTTCACCTTTCATTCGCTGGTGCTCACACTGTTAAGACTGTGGCAAAGCTGTGAGCAGACTCACAAAATGAGATGCATTGTATATAATGATTAACTGTCATTACCATTATACCCCTCTGTACAGAGTTAAGTACCCATTTTTGGAAACTTTACAAATCTCTGAGCCAATGTCACACTATGTGTCCGTGTTAAAGCCAAGTAGGAACAGTTGGTCTTCATGGTGGACACAAGAGGGATGGGAAGTGGTGTAAACATCAGACAAATTGAATGCATTTAGGAGGTCATGCTGCACACTGGTAGTGTTTGGTGATTGGCAATCAATAACCACACACACACGTACACAATTAACAATGCTCTATGATCTACCATATTTAATACATTTTCAGTTAAATAGCTTTGGCAGTCAAATCATGGATTTATTATATCTTACACTATTGATGTTATACTATGAGAGCAAGTTGGTGTCTTGGTAAAGCAGATTTGGACATTAATAAACCTACAATTGGACAACAATAGATTTAGGGGATGCACTTCCTATTATAGCTGGGCAGCGGGCACTCTAGTATTGAGAAAACAATATTCAAACAGAAGTGAATACTGCATTTGTCATGGTCGGTTTTTAGCACCGGATTTGAGTGAGCGAGTGAGCATCCACAACAGTATGATGGTGTATGTGGGATTGAACATACAGTATCACCCAGAGCAATAATGTGACTCATTGATATGTTTATTTAGTGGAGGTTTATGGCACAGACTTAGTTATAAGTTATATCAGGCTTGGACATTACAGGCTATATAAGTTAGTAAGCTGTTGGTCTTGCTCATTTATGGCATTAGTTGAGGATGAAGAAACATAACTTATCAATTAACAAGCATAGTATATGAATATCCTCTCTGTATCTACTTATGAGGATATAAAACAGGGAATATGAACACTAATATTCAGTTTTTTGTCCTTATGTTGAAAAAGCTGTTTACATGGCAAAACAAACCTATTAATAGTCTTTCATAATGTTTAAAAGTAGGTGTGTTTCTTCTTTCGATCAGAAATGTGGGCTTTTCTTTTGGGCATGCATCTTTTCAAACTGTTGCAAGTTGGTTTGTGTATAACTACTGTACCACAAGAGAGCTGGACGTAATTAAGCAAGGAGCCTTGTGTGTCATAAACGAGGCACTTGTGTGTGTGTAAAACCCCCATTGAAACCATATTCCCAATACGCTGTATACTCCTAAAAAGAATGGCCCTAAAACCTAAATATTATCAGTATGACCCACATGTCTTCATCAGAAAAATGCTCTATATGGAATAAAGCCTAATAAATAAATGTGCTGTTAAAAGACGCATATTAAATACTACAGCTGAATATGTGTTTGAATGTTAATATAATCTCTGATCAAAATAAATAATTTCCCTTTATTGATGCCCAGAGTTATTTGCTTTCATGCAGTCGGTTGTCATTCCTGGAATTGGCTGACCACTGTCATTCTCTCCTCTCCTACTTTCTCCTTGTGCCTGATAGAGAAAAGGCCTGGAACAAGCCTGAAGCCAGAGTGATGATTGATGAAGCGCCTCCTCTGGTGCACACTTCCCTGCTGACGCACTGCCACACTTTTCAGCGCTAATTGGGCAACCCTAGTATATGGGGTCCGGGTCTAAGCAAAGCGCTCACTCAGAGAAGTGTCTGAGCTACACTGTTCTGATGAAGCACAGCCGACAAGCCCCCTAGCATGGACGCTACCCACCGCGATCCTGTTTACTGCATACTGCTCATTTGCCATACACCAAGGAAGGCATGATATATTGACAGAAGATAAAACATAAGAGTATCATTCTGTAACTGTGGATATCTGCCAGCAAAAAATGCTTTTATGCCCCTCCAGTATACGTTATGATAGGGGGCTCCAAACAATGAGAAGGCAATGCAATCGAGACAAGAGCCACTTGATATTCCCCTGGACTGTGTTGTGAGCCAAGGTGTTATCTAGGCCTCACATTGTTTGTTTCTCCTGACTTCATCGAGGGTGACTTACATAACCTACGATGTGTGTGTAATGCGTTTATGAAGATGGATATTAACTGACACAACTTAGATTAAGTGCCTCGCTCAAGGACACATCAGCAGTATCCTCTGTGCCTGCGTTTAAACTGACAACCTCAGGATCATTAATCCATTTAGAGCTTGGAGGGTTACAGCAGAGCAAACAGAATGCCAGTGTCCTTTCGAACTGTTCGCTAAAAACGCACAGCACATTTAGATCATGAATTCACCCAAAATGTTCTCTAATGCAGGCACAGGCAATTATTAAAACTTGCAAACCATATGGTTGAGAAGAGATCTAATAACAGTCTGCCGGGTTTTCAATGAAGGACAAAGGTTCAGCTTATGGTTTGAGAAATTGTTGGTGCGCACTGAGGCGTGACTGATCTGTGCAATTGGTGAGCGCAACACAATGGGTATTATGTAAAAAACCTTCCTGAATAAATATACATGATGTGCCTCTAAATCTGATTATATTGAAACAAGTCTAAGGCACCATTACTGTCACGTTCCTTTCTACAAACTCAACCTCTTGCTTCCTTTATTAGCAAAATGTTGTTTTTAATTTTTTTTTTTCTGTATCATTTTCTCTGTCGCCTTTTTTCTCTTCTTGTTATTCTCCTTCTTTTATCTGCTGCTTTTATCTCAACGTAATTGTTCATGTTTAAGTGTCCCTCGGCCCCTAGACTGTATAATTAAGGCCTGTCACTTCCTCAGCGGCAGAGTAAACCAGGAAAGGTTTCACGGTGTCACGTCCAAGAGAAAATCATAAGAATTCATATAGGGGAGGAGGTAGAGATGATATGGACAGAAGCCTTTGAATTTATTCTCTGGCTAGGTCTCAGCTGGGCTTAAGTAGGCACTTCTGAGGACAAACTTGCAACTTAAGGTAGCTGCCTTGCCTCAGACAAGCTTGCTAGTTGATTAGCCGTTTCTAAAACCATTTATGTTAGCTTACAGCATGAATTATTCTTATTCCGTTTTTAATCTCTACAAAGGAATGCCTGCATGAATTATTCATGCAGCTGTATACAGTACCCCCCTATTATTAACTGTGAGATGAAAAATATATCTATGTGTGGAATAATTTAGTCGGCAAAGCAGCAGCCGAGCTGGCACACAAGAAGTACACATTCAAGTTGATCGCAGAAAATAAAAATCAATTTAGAGGAACTGGAAAGTGTCCATATGAAGTGCCCTAATCGTTCGCTGAGTGAAGGTTTCCTTGTGACAGATGTAGTACAGTGCAATCTGCTTCAGCTATGCCAGCAGCATGCCACTACATCAATGAACTCTGGAAAATACTACAACTATACGATAAACAAATGCACACAAGTACAAAGTGGCCTCCTGAAAAGTGTAAGTAAGCCAGTCACACTATTTGTTTTTTGCTCACACACACTTATACTTCCTGACAGGCCATATTTGTGTGGTCACTCAAGGCTTTGTCGTAACGTTTATCAATAGTTTTGACATTTTTGTAAAAGCTTTCAATGTAATTGTTCATTGCCATGGCAGCTGAAAAACACAATCATATATGGCATGTAATAAATAGCTTATGCAGTCAACAAACACATCTTGTGAACCTGATGTCCGAGCTAAGGGCAAACTGAACCTTGTAGACTGTAAGATACCTGTATCAGTGATGCAGACCAAGTAAGAAACTCAAACTATTGATATACAGCAGTTACAACTCTCTGTTTCATGAAACAGATTGCTATTTGCACAAGTGGTTCTTCTTTTGTAAAGAGCTTGAAACCAGAACTCCTACACAAAACAATGTTATTCTTGATACATATTGCTTAGAAAAAGTCAAACCTAATTCCCTAAGTAAGGGCATTAGTGTCACACTGACTCGCTGACGATGTTATCTTTCATCTAATTATCAGGTCATTGTCCTCTCTTATTTTTGACAACTACACAATCAAATTCTCAGATATCTCTGACATTAAACTTTTGCAAGACTAAACAATGTGTAATTTGAATGCACATTAACACACAATTATTCTTAGTGGAAAGCTGCCTCGTTTTGAGACACAATGATGTCAGTTCTGTTTTTAAAATCCTTCGGTTCCCCAATTGTACTACCCCACTTAGACAAATGGTGCTCTGAGTTTCTGGATCACTCAATTGGAGTTTCTTTTAAAAGAATGACCTGATGTAAACACCAAATAAATAGCTCAATCCCTCGATGACGAGTTGTCACGGTTCGGCAAAAAGACAACTGGGGATGGCCCAAATGCAGAGAGATACAGGGAGCAGATGGATGATACACAGTGATTTTAATAAACAAATGTCCAAAACAAAACTTACTTGCCAGGTGATTACAAAAGTAGTAATTAAAAATGAGAGAGGGTAAACAACACAAAACAGGACCAGGTAAATTGGACATGTGGACAATGGATAATAACGGGTACATAGCAGACAAACCAACAACCAGCGGACAAAAGACAGGACTGTCAATACACAAGAAACTAATCAGACAACAAGACGCAGGTGGGCAGACCCGAAGGCAGCCTGAAAGCTGATTAGTTGAAACAGCTCTCAGGTGATCACAGAAAAAAAAGAGTGAAAAAACACAAAGACAGGAAGCAAAACTACCACAGAACTCAGGCCATGTCTACTACCGGACACTTGCGCACTTCGAGCACTGACTTTCAGTGCTTAGGGCGCCACACTGACAAAACCAGCAGAATTCAGCGCACTGAAAGTACCCGGATGGCGCACTGCAAATGGTCCAAAAATTCAGTGTAAAACAATGGACATTACTCGCACTAAACAGGCGCCATCTTGACTACGTAGCGGAAGAGGAGCTTTTCATTAATTTATTTATATCCTCCTGCCGCGATTGTGGAGGTGTCGCAGTTTCCACAAGGGTTGGAGAAAGGGACAAAAATAGGGCAAGAAGTGTGTTCATTTGGTTAGTTTTAGTTTTGCAGGTATCGCGAGCAGATTTGCGGACGTCACTTCCGCCAATTGGCTGACGTAAGTGTTCCATTTGATACAGCGCTTATCAGCGACGCAGTGCACTACAGATGTTAGTGCACTGTATTCGAGTGCACTTTATTGCAGTGTACTTTGTAAAGTGTTCGGTAGGAGACAGTGCCATAGAAGACAGGGAATTTCAAATAAAACAATCCAAATCAAAACCAAGATTGTGACACAAGTACTAGTAAGTCCTTTAATCGCTTTAACCATAATACTGTGGTCAAGGACTCTATCGAGTACTCAGAATCACATCATCTCTTATCATATCTGAGTGAGTTTGAGGAAACACTACACTTCATGTCTTCTACTACTTCCTTTCTCTTGAACAGTTATGTTTGTGCATTCTGATTTATGCTTCTGCTGTGGTGATGCTACGCAGTCTGCTGCAAGCGTCTCTCACTCGCGTCAGGTATAGGCGTGGGTATTGTTAGAATTTGATTAATACTTTTACTAATAATCTTATTAAGACAATTAATTTAAAAAGGAATCAACATGGCTTCATTATTCATATAAACAAATATGCTTTCTTGCACGGCAACAACAGACATATTTAAGTATCACTATTGTTGACTATGCTATTTGAATGCCAACAACAAATGTAAATTTGGGAACATTCCTACAAGGAGGGTATATTTGGAGTTGAGAGCCTTGGTGATCTCCCTACAGTAAAGAAACAATTATTGTTAAGGTGTGTTGGCTGGAGTGGAAGTGGGACTACCAGCTTCAAAATAATTTAAAACACTAACTTATAACGACCCAGCTGCTCCCTTTATTAATAACTATGTATCAAACAACTCAATATACACTGACAGACTTATTAGTGACCTAAATCTCTTTGACTCCACTGTTGAGAAGGGGTGCAAGTGTTTAACAATAAACTGGGTACCAGCCCTCTGACACCCGTCCCGACCTGCTGTGTCATCTTCCCTGTACTAGGGACCAGCAGTGGTCGAGGGAAGGGGGGGCAGAATGGGACGTAGCTGCAGCCTCAACCCAACAATCTATAAAAAAAATCCTTAAAATACAGTCACAGTTAAACAATTAGCCGCGGGATTAGCTTTCATTGATTCGCCTACTTTGGTTATCAAACGAATTAACCTTGCTAACGTTACCTGCAGTGGACGAGGATAGACAGCTGCTCGCCAAACAACTGTGCTTTTCTAGATTCATATTCTGCTTGTTGGACAAATATTTTGATAGATTGCTAGTGTTTCCTCTATTACTTTGGAAAGTTTTATTGCATTTGATATGAGAATTCTCAGCATCAACTCGAGTGAAATGTAGCCCCACTTTGGATCTTTTTCTTCTCCTTGCCATGATGTGTTTCTCACGCTGTACTGATGTTAAAGACAGACACAGAAACAGTTTGCAACACTGTTTTTTTTTTCCCCCCCGTGGAGATCTCACTCACACTTCTAAAGTAACGATAGCAGAACCATTTACTCCGGACCTTATTGACATTGACTATTATTGTGGATCCCAAGCCAGGTACATACAGTACTGCGGCAGATTGCGCTCCGCATGTCATTTTTGATAAATTGAGTGATGTACCATTTACCTACAACAATAAAAAGCAGTAACTTCCTTCTACCTTCACATAGACACATATAAAGCAACTATATTGATTAGGGCACTACAAACTTGACGACACAGTCGGAAAACAAAAAAATGCAATACATTGGTGAACCGAAATTATTCCCAACCTTCAACAATACAACCCTGAACTAATGCCGTAATGCATATCATTGGGTCCTTCACTGCTCAGTGAACGCTGTGTTCTGTTTAATAGCCCTGAGACATTGTTTATGTTGCTTATTTAACGACGACAACTACGACATGTTATGATGCATTATTTCCCCAAACATTTTGTTGTATTGCATGATCGTCGTCTACTTTATTTTGCCCTTGAATTTCATGTATGCATTACAGATTATGTTTTCTCATAGTCATGTTTTATGTCCATGCAAAAAAAACTTGCTCACTTATACTCGTTTACTCCACAGTGTAATAATCACTCTCACTCTTTGTGTCATGAAAATACCTCATAGCCTTGACATCACCTTGTGTGAGACCTTCACATTTCTTTCAGTCAACGTCACAAGCGAAGAAGTCTCTGTTTATCTTCGCTGTAAACACATCTGATTCTAGAGCTTACAATGCTCTGTACTACACTACCTGGAAATTTGTATTCATTACATGCGCAATATGCTCTTCTCCCGCAATCAAATCCTACATTGCCACTACCACAATGTGAATCATTTTGTTCCCAAGAAAGAAATAACCAGCCAATACTGTAGGGCGAAAATCAGAGAGATTCTGTGGCATCCACAGAGACTGTAAATTTAATCATCTTTGAATGGCCACATTGGCCTGTCAAGGAGAATATAGCTGTTCATCAGGTTGTTCACATGTCAACACATCTGCCCAAAGAATTGGAAAACAAGCATAAATTGATCGCAAAAGCTAGTTCAACTATTTCAAGAACCCCATCCCACCCCTGCTCTTTTGTGTTGCGTTACACATCGGCATTAAAGCAACAAAATAAAGCATCTGGTTCAGTGATTCCCTTAAGTGAGTAAGTGCATGCCACTGAAGTCATTCAGCAGAACACCTGTTTTCCACATGTAGCCCTGCCTGGAATGGCGGATATGGATCACATATACAATGAATCTCACAAACACTGCTCTGCAGAAGTTTTTTTTAGAACTTGTTGAATGACCTTGAGGTGGCCATGAAAACAAAGATGACAGGACTATCCTTTAGGCTTTGAAAAGACTACCCATTAGCGACTGCACTGGCAAAAACAAGGGTAAACTTTCTGAAATGAAAGTGACACTCACACAGTGCAGAGAGGAAGGCAGCAGGGGCATTGTGTTGGAATCAAAGACAGTGCCTGGATTGAAGTTTGCAGAAGAAAGACATGGCCCACACACTTCCACAGAAAACAACTGTCTGTTTTAGAGATTGGAGAACATACTGTATAGGAGCTGGAAACGGATTGTGTGCCTGAGGGAAGTTCTATTGTGGTACAGGACTGTGTCTGTCAAAATACAGTAAGATGAAACAGTGTGTGTTAAATCTGACAACGTGCATGCACATTCTAACACGACAGAGGTATGGTAGCTACATACACTGTACTATCTACAAATACATTTCGTGTTGTAGCGCCAAGGTCTGGATGCTAATTAGCTCGAAGCTGTAATCCCCCTTTTCATAATGCTAACTGGGTATAACAAGGAGGAGAAACATCACTACACAGAACCTAGCAGAGGTTAATTCCATGTTGTTCTGTAAAGCTCGCATGTAAGTTTGATGGAGTTAAAGAGGATAGTTAAAATATCTCCTGAGAGAAATACAATCCTTTTTCTTGGTCCAAAAGCTTCTGAATTAGTAGCATAGCTTTTAACGCTGCCAAGCTCATACTCTGTGGGTTTGAGACACCGTTAGAAGAGCAATGTATTTAAATCTGCTGCTACGGAACTGGGCTACAGACGTGGATTGCTGGTCGGGTGTCTATGCACAATGAGTTACGTTTTAGAGCTGCAAAAAATAATCATTTTCAGTATGAATTAACCTTAACTAAAGATTATATTTTGTATGAATAGTTAAATTTACAAAATGTGAAAACATGCATAACAAATTCTTAAGACCACATCGTTCCAATTTGTCTGATGATAGATGATACGTTTACAATCATATCACTGTGAAAAGCATAGATCCTCACCATAGAAGTGTGCAAGTGAATTTTTCATTGAAAGAATTAATCGATTATAAAAAATAATTGCAGATTATTTACTTACTATGTTTATTGCTGTTGATCCACTTATGTATTAATTGACTAATTGTTTCAGCTTTAGACACCTTAGCGAACAAAATTGGTCTAACAAAATGTTAATCAAACATAAATAATCAGAGCATAAATGATGTAGGCATATACTCATATTGAAGTAAATAAATACTATTAACACATGGTTTAGTGGAAACACACAAATTGTGTTGTAAAGGAAGAACCCGTAAAATATTGACATGGAAATTTCATGCAGCCAAAATCGACTCTGCTCTGGCCTGCAAGTGATCTTTTGTTAATGTAAACCAGAAACTTTTGGTCACCGCTTCACAATGAAGCTTTGCACTTTCCAAACATTGTAAGGATTTTGTTGTAAAGCGAAGCGACCAAAGCTTCCTGTAGTCTTACTTGACAGTAAGCTCAACTGCTATAACTCGAAAGTTTTGAGCTTTAGTAAAAGGTAAAAGAGCTAAATGAGCTCATAATAGGGAGAGAAGAGCTCTGTGCAACAGGCACTTTCTTCAGTTTGGGCAAACATCAAACCATGCATTTCCCGCCATGCCTATATTATTACATTACATTTCATTACATGTCATTTAGCTGACGCTTTCATCCAAAGCAACTTATAATAAGTGCATTCAAGCGTAATATTATGGACTCTGAACATGGATAGATGTTTGCAGCCAATACCACATATTTGACCGGAGTAAAAGGATAGACTTCATAAAGAGGGTGTGACTGTGGACTGGAATAGATAATGACAAAGACCTAAAGCACCACTGGTCAACATTGCTGCGCTACCTATAACTAATGGTTTAGTGAAACGGTTTAGGGAAAACATTTTTGACAGTTATTCATTAAAGAAAATGATTCATAAACGTGTTGTGACAAGTAGCAAAGATGGTGGCTTTATTTGTGCATCTCTATTATTGTGTTGATATGTGATTAGGGTTTCTGAAAGCCTCCAGCCTCTGTCTCAAATGGGGTAATTGATCATCATTGACTGATACGAGCCTTGGCTGCAGTTTATGCTTCTTATTTTCCAATCCCTGATTAACTGTGATCCCTTAAGCACAATGAGTTGACTGATAAATATTACAGAGAAACGAAGACGGCTAAGCTAACATGCTGAATAAGAACAGTCCAAATACTAAAGATAGAACAAACTCTGGAGAGTTTACAGAGAATACCAGACAGCTTATCCAACACTGGGTTGTAACTGATCACGACTACATTTGCTTTGGCTCCTACCCTCATATGCAATTAATGATCAGAGAGAAAGAGAGAGGTAAAGATACGGTAAAAGTGAGTCAGACAAAGAGTAGTGTGGAGGAATCAGAAAATGTCCTATTATGAACAGCAAAAAGCCTTCCAGAGTCTAAAATTAGAACCCTAATGAGTGTCAGTCCCACAGATCAGTTGATGAATTCACTGTTTAACATTACCCCAGATTGAGTATATCTCCCTGCCATAGTGTGACCACGCCCGACAGCCTATTAATGTCAACGTTTTTGGATTAAATCCTAATCCATAATTATGTATATATATATTATGTTCAACTAAATTAGATTTTTTTTTTTTTAATTCAGAGAATCTCACGCCATAGAACAATGGGGGTTGAGTTCTTTTCAATAACACAGCACTAACCCGTGTGTCCGATGACAGTGTGCTGTGTTCCTATCAGTTAAGTGCTGGGGGGACTGTTTAAAGTACACTTGAGCAACGCCATATTTTGGTTCTGTTTAACTAGATTGCTCTACAGGAAAAAAAAAAAAAAAAACTGGTTCTGCCATCTGTGCAAAGAGTTAATACACTGTCATGAATCGACAATCAAGCAGTAAGTATCAAACAGGGGCCTTTGATATGGCTGGCTTTAATCTACCACAAATTTGAACTGGAGACCATCATCATCAAACCAGGTCCAACGCCAAATCTGGTCAGGAGTGTAAAGTCCACAGACAGACAGACATATAAACATCTGGCAAAAGATTCAAAAACGCTGCTGAGGTAGTTCCCGATGCTGTAGGTGTCTCCAGGACCACCGTTTGTTCTGATGACTCACCAGGTGAAAACAGTATGAGCATTGCGGTCTCAGCTGGAAAAGAAAAGCTTTTCAATAAAATATGCTTTTTTATTTTAACAGCACTGCAGTACTATATAGAATAATAGCCCTACACTTACTGTTCATAATGTTGGCACGATATTAATGAATCATTCTCACAAATGAGGCTTTTATTCAACTCTGTGCAGCGTGACACTGATGTTGCCTTAACTCCTGACCCCACCTGAAACAATAGGTAACACTCTTCTTAGCGATATTGATTTGCTCCGATGCTACTTTCTCCATTTGCTAATAATTACCAATGCAGAATCTTCAATTACTCGGCTCCAACAAACATTTACAGCGTCTGAAATCCACACACTCATTATGTAGATATGAGAGAGAGAGAGAGAAAGAGAGAGAGAGAAAACAAAACTCAAAAACCTGCTCAGAGCGACTCCAATTAAAATTCTTTAGCCATGCCAGCATAGAGCCAAATGAATTATGACAATACGTATTTTCTTTAGCTGCTGCAGTTTCTAACCAATTGTGAGGAACAACCAACCATCATGAACACGTGAGTGAGTAAACTAAAGGGCTTAAAAAAGGAGATTACAGTCAAGGCTTCCTTCATTTGTAGAATTCTTTTGATTGACTGAAAACACTGACAACATAATTATGTATAGATTTTTAGTGAAATATGTGTGACTCATGAAGTGCTGATATTTGTGTTAGAGGAACTTAGCAACGAGGAAAATTATAGAATGACGCCAGTCTTCAGGAATTCAACATATAACATGACATTATTAGTTTGCTGCTGAAAGCAGTTTAATAATAATAATAATAATAATAATAATAATGAGCTTTATTTGTGTAGCGCAGACCAGGGTCACAAAGCGCATTATAATAACAACATAAACAATACACAGTTAAGAAGTACAACTAAATAAAACATTTTAAAAATGTTTAAAAAATTAAAAAATAAATAAATAAATGTAAAAAGATTTTTTAAAAAGGCCAAAACAACTCAATGTCAATCAAAGCAGCCTCAGGACAGTTAAGTAAAAGCCTGGACAAATAAAACGGTCTTTAGTTGCCTTTTAAAGGAGTCAACAGACTCCATGGAGCGCAGGGAGAGCGGAAGATCGTTCCAAAGCCTGAGAGCAACAGCCTGGAAAGAACGGTCTCCTCTGGTCCCGAAGCGAGTGCGTGGGACCCTCAACACATTTTGATCCACAGACCTCAGAGCCCGAGTTGAGGTGTAAGGCTGGATCAAATCTCAAATATAAGTATGATACATTTATACAAGCAATATTTTTGAAAGTGATGTGACCTTTAACTTATCATGTTCAACATTTAGAGGACAGCATGCATGCCCGCAATACAGTTCCTTACTGTAAAAATTGTGGTTCTAATCTCCGAGAGAAATTATTCTAGTGTAAAGCCAAGATGCAAGACTAATGTTGAATTTCATTAAAGGACAAGAAAATACCCTCTCGAAGAGCTGAATTCCCTCTGGATTGTTTTAACTCACTGAAGGGCAACGCTAAAACAACCATGTGTCAACACTTTAGATTTATTATACCTCTGGGATCAAACTAATGTTTACCTGAAGTCCCTCCAACCTCCAACCATGCTCACACATCAAGATCTTACATTGAAGATAATGACATCAACCACTCTATCCGAAGGGAATATCTCCCATGACGATGATTCAGTCTATTATCTACAAATAACGCTCACTGGAAATCAACTGAAAACTTTCAGAAACACGTCTCAGTATACAGTAAACATGGAGATTTTGGTCAGTCAAAAGTTTACTTTATGACTTTCACTAAACAGAGCAAAATTCAGATATATGATTATACCTCCAGCAGAGATTTACGAGGGGGAGATTTCACATATTTCACAGATGCTGTAAAGGTTGAGGTTTTTCTCATGCTCGACATACCAGGTGGAAGGTGTACAACCCATATGCCTGCGATCTTGGTTTCATAGCTTCACCATCACAGGCTTCAAACTCTGATGTCAGCGAGTTTTGTTTATAACCTGCCTGACATGAGAGGCATACAACTTGCTAGTATATAACTCGGCTCAACAGAGGAGGCCCAGATGAGATTATGCAATGTTGTCAGAGTAGCACAACTAATTATCATGAAACACAAGGAGATGCTAACTGATTGATTAAGGATTTTAATTGAAGGGGCTCTGAGGAATCGTTTCAGCTCTCTGTTATGAAAGAGTGGAAGTGTTGGCATACTGTATGATTTGGAGCAGAAAAGGCTGTACACACTCTTCAACAAAAGATCTGGTAAAAAGAATGTTACTCTGGAAAAGCTGTCAGAAAGAGAAGCTTAATCTTCTAAACCAAAAGATAATATATGTAACACAAGAACATGTTGAGAAAAAAGGTTATTTCTAATACTGCCCATTAAAAATCAATGCACACATCAACAATCTGCTTAAGCAGTCTGGTAAAAACTCACCACACTTGAGAAAGAATCCACATTCATGTAATGATCCCACTTGTAAATAATAAGTGGGCAAATCACAGCACAGTGCCCAATTTAAATAGTAAACTGTTTTCGAGACACACTCTTTCCTTGATGTTATTTTTTTTTTTGAGACGTCTCCTAACACAGACATCTTCTTCTGAAAAATTCAGTTTCAACTAAACTTTTAAAACTCCCAAGAGATAACCTGTTATTGTCCTGTCCAGTCACTCTGTCAAGCCTAATTCTGAGGCGTATTTCTCCCAACATAAAAACATTCCCCGAGATTTTTCTGTAGAATTATTTGTATGCAATGACGTGGATGCTCGCAGCTGGGTACGGGCAAAAGCTCCAATTTCCTCCCCAAATCATTTTCCCCATCCCCTATAATTGTAATCATTATAAGAATATTAGAAAGATGCTTTAAAACCTAGCATAGCATCTATTTCCCTTGAAGGATTTACCTTGGGAAAGCATTTCCATTTAGTCTTTAATTCACCGGGGCACTCAATCACTTTAGTGCTAATTGAAATATAATAGAAATAGAAATACTTTGTTTTTAGAAAGTACAATGGATTTACTTGCCTCACAAATGATGACTCCAAATGTAATCCATTTGGAAATGGTTCATAATGTGCTTTCATTTTGCTTTTGATGTGTGTTAGCCACACATAGTTACAACATGAGGACATAAATCATGGCATGTAACTGAAAAACATCCTAAAATGTTCCCACAATAGACTGGGTTTTATGTTTATGTTTTAGGAATGAATGTAGTGCACCTTAACATATGCATATGAATGCTTTCACAGACTTATCTGATTATCTATACAAAACATTTGATTCATCACATAATGACAATATAACTTTTTTAATGGAATATACTGTGATATACTTGACACAAAAGACTAAAAAGGAACACACATTTGAGATCATTCCTCATTTCATTTGAGAGAATATGCTGCTTTTGGCACCGAGCTGAATGAAACAGTTTAAAACAAGCCGTGACAGTCTCTGAGTTTCAAAAGGATGCTGTGGAAGAGGTTAACTAGAGGTTTCGAATGAGGCAGCTGCTATGAAAATGTTCTTAGCTACTGCTCTAGCTAGCACGTCACCTTATTGGCAGATTTCCATCCGTACTAAAAACACATCTATTGCAAATGGATGCCTTCACTTGGGCAACAGGATTTACACTATGTTTAAAAGGAAAGGTCAGATTTTTTTTCACATCAGACATAAGTTTCTCGCCATTAGCTGTATCTGTGTGGAAAGGGCTCCGTCTGGGAGTCCCTCAATAGCAACAGCCCCTCCCCTATGCCTATTATTTTGCATCAATATGAAAGTGTCTATTCACTCGACAAAAAAAAAGGTCAGATTACTTGCAAACACTGGATCCTCTAGATGTGGGCACGACGATGAGCATAAGGACTGTAAAAGAGAGCAACATTGTGCTGACAGCAACATGATCGCATTAAACATGTGGTGCAAAAAACAGGCGAAGGGACTTGGGCGTAATTAACAGTGACAGACTCAGGTGTGCCCACAGATGTGTCAGAAGAAGTAAAACACATTTTCCACCAAATGAGTGCATGAAACTGCAGATATTTGACAGCTAACTGATGTGCACACTATATCTGCTGTATCTCCAACCAAGCTGTTGGAGAGGGAGTAGCATTTCTTATACGTTTTAATAGAACTGGCTAATTAAAAAAAATATGAAATGCAAAAAGTAAAGAGGGTGCTTTAGAGCCATGGTTACATTCTGTGTTCAGAAGATAGTTAACAATTCCTTCTTTAAATTATCCTGAGGAGTGTCACTTAATATGTCCCTAGTCTGTCTTACCAGCATCTACATTGGAATGTTGACACCAAGCCCTTTAAACTAGATGTTGTCTCTGCCACAAGTGCTTATCGTAAATGTCAAGACCTTTCAGAGCCATAATAATGACACAGTTGAGGAAAATTATATGGCACCATTTTTGTCTTGGATACGGCGAGAAAAAGCTTCAGTACCATCAAGTACAGCCAGAAAAGATTTTCATCAACTGGTTGGTTGACATGAGGCAATGATTTTAGATTTACACGAATACCAGACTTTCAAACTACTGACAGGTCAATTTTGCACCATTACAGAGACTAGGGCCCCTTGGTGCAGGCCTTTCTTTGTGGCTGAGGGCCAACTGTCAAACTAAACTAAACAGAAATAAGCTTGGATAATTGTCTTATTCTTGATGTGTACAGCCTCACTCCAATTTATTTCCTTGCTTCCCATTTTCTGCCTTTCAATCATGTAAAATGTAGCTTTTAAAGCAAGATCGGTGTAGCTTTTGTGTGACTGTCATCCTATCACATATATTTAATTGGCAATATAGAAAACACGATAAAAAGACAGACACAATTTTAAAATTGTACAGAAAATTGCAACATTGTAGCAACCTAAGATTCCAGTCTGCCTGGACTGAATTTACAGACACACCCTCTTCGCTGTTGATTACAGCTGCTTATTCATGTGGAAGAGGCTGCCACTGATACCATGTGTTTCCTGACAGCATGGGGAACTGTCTTTTCATTTGGCTGGCCTCCTCAAATTTAGAGCATTCATTTACTAGGGAGAGTCAAGGTTTAGTTAATAGAATCCAAACTACATAAAAGTCGCTATATGATGGGGGTAGAAAGGGATGTGTAGCTCCTCTCGAACAATGTGATCCCTCGGGAAGATCGTAGATTTTCCATAGATTTTCAGTATGTAAAAAATGCAGCATACATGCATAACTTAAATGCACATGTGAGACACTGTAGAAGCTGCAGGACGACTAATTTCAGAATACAAGGATCTTTGTTAGAGGCTTAAAATGGCTGAGCTTTTAAGTAATCAATATTAAAATGGTGATGATACACATGTGGACCATTCTTCATCTTCAAAAAGCTCAAATAATTTAATTGATGTGGACCCACTGTCCAACTTGAATCAGAGCAGCAGTAATGTAGTGCTAAGAATTAAAGAGGTGCAGGAAATGAACATACGACAGCAGACACACCTCTCGGGAGCTACTTCATAATCCATAGGGCAGTGACTAATTGCGTGCTTCTGGGTTTGTCACTATTTGAGAATGCTCACATTTTTTAGCCAGCAATCAGCTTAGGGGCACAGCAAGATTGCCCTCTAATAGTCCGGGTTCCTGACAATGAGGAAACTCAACAAATAGGCACTGTTTTCTGTACTGAGTTTCTACATGAAATGGTTCATGTTGTGATGCCCGACTCCTAAAACGAGGAGGGGAGAGGAGGGTGGGGGGACAAAAGACAGAGCCATGATTTCTTGTGGTTTGAGGAAATGACTATACCAAGACAGAGTAGGCCTTTATTATTACTTTGGTGAGTTTTGCAACTAGATGCAATCCAGAGGGGCGAGCTGAGCTGTTTAAGAGGTTTACAATCTCTCTGAGGTCAACAGGTGTGAACTTAGCAATGGGATAACTTCAAAGTGGCAGCATTCACGTGGGTGAAAAAAGCCCATTAATTTACTGTAAGAAAACCTGTCAATGGCATCATCTTGAAAATGTTTTCCTGATCTGTTTCCTAGATGGCATTTACTGAGGGATGACCCACTTATGGAGAGTGTTACCTTATTTAGGGGTGGGAGGAAACTTGTTTATTGAGCTGACTCATCGCACACGGATAATCTCTGGTCCAATAAACCATCAGGATTCAGGCAAAGCTTCTGCCACTGATCACATCCAACCTGGATTGACACAAGGGAATTAGACGCCCTCTCTAAAGAGGCAGTCAGAGGTGTAAATCTCTTTTCAGGGACGTCCCCTTAGGACATGGAGGGAAAAATTAATGAGTACCCTTTAGCTGTTGCCAAGGTATTTCTGTGATGAACACCTACACACTTAAACCACACTCATTGAAAGGCACTCACCTCCATACAGCCACTTAGGACGACCTTATGCTACAGAAACAAGTCAGCTCTTCAGCATTCAAGTATGAGACAACAATGACTAAAAGCCAAGCTGAGTGGAACTTTAGACAGTTAGCTGCTCTGTATTCAGGTCCACGCCGAGCATCTCGCAGAGTCAACATCACAGAATTCATATTGAAATGGGGCAGGCCTGCCCCCTCAGCCTGAGAGCCATCACAACGGATATTTGATATTGGTAGAACAAGATATTATCACAGCCCTCGAAAGATTTGCAACATTTTTCTGTGTTTTGCATAGAGTTTTGATTTTTTTTTTCTAAAGAAATGAAATAGACACAGAAATGTTGTTTGCGATGTAGCTTGGAAAGAAAACTGGAAGAGTGGTTTATTTGAAGTTGTGAATTAAAAGTACCATTACTAGTACTTGAACTGTACACTATTTTTGACAATGTTTTTGATGATATGCCAACACAATATGATATATGGCTATGAAATAAAATGTGTAAATAAATAAATAAAAACTCCTCAGCGCACTGGTCCAAACCACGCCCATGCCCAGTGGATTTTGTCCCTAATGAGCAGCTATCTTCGCAGCTGGCATCGTAGAGTACGTGATGGAGGGAAGATGGGGGCGAATGGGGGAAGAGACGCGTCACTGCCATAACTTGATTCTGATAAACAGCGACCAACCACAAATGTACTCTTCAGCCTCGTTTTTGAAACTGCGACATCACACAACACATGCAGCCAAAGTGACAGGACAGCAATGAGAAGAAGAAAACAAGCATTGGACGCTCTGTTGTGCATCTTCGGCTTCTCTTCAAGCACTCATAGCGTTTAAAACTGAGGGACACACACACACACACACACACACACACACACACACACACACACACACACACACACACACACACACAAAGCAACATAAAGCAACTCCCTATATATCACACACAATAGGTAGTGGCGGGCTAGTTTTCGTTCATTCAAACGATGTTGTTCCACCTTGCGTCTTGCGAGCAGCTATAAAAAACAAACACACCACATACAAGCACGTCGTCTCAGTTCACGGATGTACACGAAGGGGAAAGTGTGTTGGAAAACTTTGCCGTAACGAGCCGTTACACTTGTCGCAACAGCGGCGTCCTGCGTAGCCGCCGCGGCTCTGGCCACCCCCCTGTCAGGCAGAAAACAGCGACGGGATGGTGGGAAAATGGCCTATTGTGCGTTTATAGCAAGCGCTGCGAGATAGCCCCAGTTTAAAAGTAAGTTAACAGACACCTTCAAGACAACGAACCGGGCGTGTGACTGACGACGAGTTCGAACAGTCAAGCGAGTGCGAGCGGGAGAAAGTGAAGTTGCGTTAGCTTGTTATTTTTTACCTCAGGAGAGCCGTGTCGCCTTGTCTGCTGACCACACTTTCCACCGAGGAATAGTCCACAGTTTGTCCGGCGGGCAAACATGACGGCAGTACGCAGCACAGGCTGAGAATTATCGCAGTAAGCCACTGACCAGAGACACAAGCATCCTGCACCGCAACCATTATGTCCATCACGGCTGTATTTTTGTTGACGCTTTTCCCCAAGTCTTCGTGTTGCAAAAAAAAAAAAAAAAACTGGCAAAGAGTCAGCTTTAAAAAAAGAACGACGCTTTATTTCCACACTTTTCCTTCCTCGCAGCCCCGTAAAGAAACGGTCCGCCGTGTTAGTTTCCCAGGTTTTGGTGTTGCTGGATGTAGAGCCCTCTGTACGGGGGAAGTGTGCTCTCCAGTGGCTCGCACACCATCTAGTGAGGAAACGCGATGTAAAATGGGAGCAGACCTAGAAGCAGACAACCCCCAGGCTCTGATCCTGTTGCCATGCGGCCGTTTCCCGGGCAACCCGTTCCCAGTGGCTCGTGATGGAGCAGTAAAACCGGAAGGTATTGATACACAAGGACAATTAAAGATATGGACTGGAGAGCCAGCCCCTATGTATTCCACCACAAGGAAATACACCATCTCAGCATTTGGAGGGAAATAGAGCTTTGCTGCTGCTGACGCAGGTGTGTCCCATAGGAAAACTCTTGAAAATGTACTATAACAACATGACAGAAAATGGATATTCTGAAATGTGTAATCATTTATCCTACAAGCAAAATATGTACTTTATGGGAAATGTAAACTTGATATGAAATAACAAAAAAAAAATTAAAAAACAACGAAATACAATTAAGACATTTAAAGACATTTGGTGAAATATTGGAGTGCTATTTTATAATGCTAAAAAAAAAGACAACAATCAGTTCACACACACACACACACACACACACACACACACACACACACACACACACACACACACAGAGTCATCACAAAGAGAGAGAGAGATGAGACAATGTTAGTTTTACAGCCGTCGCCCTTTGCTTTATGCCGCTCTAAGCCTTTTGACTTAGCCTACATAATACTCAACAGACTGTACAGCCGTAACCATGGAAATGACATACATTTCTCTGAGGTGACATGTTGGCTTTGCTCCTCTGAGTTTTTTCAGACGGGGTTATTGTTATAAACATAACATTAACAAAACGTCCCTGTGGATTGTATCACATAAAACAAAACAGAATCAAGCAGACCTGCTTGTGTCAGTCAGAGTGTGTGCTTCAAATTGGCTCAGTTTACGGTTTTCTAAATTGGTACTGTGATGAAGTATAACATCTCATCCTATGCAACAGATGTGTGGTGTTGTTTCACCTTTTTTTATTTGTCATTTTATTGTTGATTTCATTCTCCAGTTTTGAGTTTATTTACTATTCTTTTTCTCTGCATTCTGTATACACTGTAAATTCATCTATGTGTGTGTGTGTGTGTGTGTGTGTGTGTGTGTGTGTGTGTATATATATATATATATATATATATATATATATATATATATATATATATTATGACTTTCTCTAGGATCAATATAGTTTCATGATATCTTATCTTAAGTTCTTATCTCACAGAACACAGAACCAGGATTGCAGTTTGTGATGTTATCAAGATGCGCTGTCTGGAGCTGCTCCATTGGAATGAAATGGGGCGAGTGGCTGTGAACTTCTGAACGCTTCGCTTCAGTTTTTACACTGAACTAGCTTTATAGTACTGCCTCGCCTTCAGTTTAATACCAGAAAAAGGAATCTTGATCCTCCAAGAAATTCATTTTGGGTGCCATGAGTGTACCCCTTCCAGCTTTTGGTTATTATTTATCTGAAGAGATAAATTGTTTACCACAGTGGTTTGTGAGAGTAGGAGTTGGGACACATTTCTATTTGCAGGCCTGGTTGTGACAGAGAGGGCAAGGAGCTGGTTTCCAGAGGTTACAAGGGACGTTTCACTGTGTTGGAATAGAGTCAACAACCAATGATCCATGACATGCAGCATTAAAAGAGGGGGAGTGAAAAGTTCATCTTGTCACACAAAACATTCCAATTTGCATAACTGAAGCTCCCTCTACTGTTAACAACTGTGATAATGCAATCAATACTAACACTTCTGCTTTTGTGACAGAAGTAGTTTGGGTTGAGACAGTAAGTTATTTTGCATATTTCTCTTGTCAGTCACAACATAGACTTTCTTTTTATATTTATTTTTGCTGAGCCTTTCAAGTTACCTCGGAAAATGAACCTTCCCATGCATGAAAGCTATAATTACAATGACTCCATTTTGTGTTAGTGCACTGTGCAGAGGAGACTGGCAGCCTCTAATATTCAACTCATAATAACCTCAGGAATTATGAACAAGATGAAAGAGATCAGGCACTGGACTATCACAACGTCTGAGCTGTTTTGAGTAATGGATACCTCAGACATTTCCTCACAGTTTTCATAACCAGTCGTCATTTCAAAGCCAGAATGAAATCAATGCATGCAATTTGCTTTAATAGGGAGTGAATGAAGTGACAGAAAAAAGCCTATTTTTCTCAAGATAACAAGTTTCACTGGTATATACTACTTCACAGTGTTATCGGCATTTTTAAATGTGAAGCATAAACCGAAGAAGAATGCCTCTGTTTGTGTGTCTGACTGTGGTTATTAAGATGGTCTGCATTCAAACTGCAGTTATAGTCTTAATTGTATGCTAACGATGGGGCAAAACCCACCGAAGCATATGCTGCCATATTTTGACTGGTCTGAGTGAATGATGAGCTTGGACTGAAATTCATTTGGATAAATCCTTTATTGCTTGTTTTTCCCTGTCTTATTGCATGTTGTCACACTATTTTGTTTATATTTATATTGTTTGGCTTGAAACTTGATACCAACCTCAGTATATAGGGCTAATTTATTAACCTGAGTGACGCAGCATGATAAAAGCTATTGTTTCCTAAAGTTGGTAAGTGCATGGTCATTTTTCTGTAATAGTGATTTGGTTGGCTATTATGATAATGGATGATATCCTGCAGGGAAATGTGCCAATCGATCACAGCAAACACCAACATTTGAATGCTGAGAAGTTCTATTAAATGCACTCCTGCAGCCTCGCTTTACAGGACATAAGAATGATCAATGAGTGAAAAATGTAGGGATAACCATTCTCACATTTTCCAAAAATACAAACGATCAGTGAAATGATTATAAAGCTTGATGTTTAACAGCCCTTCCATCTCCAGTTTTAAAAATACAATTAGTTTTATTTTTATTTATGGTTATTACTGGCTAGTATTACTTTTCTATAAACTATAACCAACGATTAATATCAACATTGAATTGACATGATCTCAGTTATGACAGTTAGCTTTGAAAAGTGGCTGACCTCATTTTCTAAGAAATACAAAATAAGGAAACCTTGATGCCTTTGCTTTTTCCTTGAGTTCTTCACATACAGAAATCCATTATGGTATAGTTCAACGGCTGCACTTGTCTGACTAGAAAATAATGTATTCCATCTCTCAAACTTTATCTTACTGTCAAAGTCAAAGTGCACAACATAGATATTGTGAACAAAACTCATATTGAATGAACCCTGGAGTTTGATATATGTAGCCCTCCAGCAGTGATTTACTTTTAAGCCTTTCCTTTCTTTGCATTTCTTGCACTGCCCATGTGGGACAAAACCTACAACACTCATGAGGCGTACCTGACTTGTACATTCAAACAGCACATACCATATTTCATATACGGTTGATAGTTCAAAAGGCTCTCCAGTGTCATTAGATATAGCAGGAAACAGATCTTTAAGCCCAAGAGGTTCATGAATTTTATCCAGGATGTGGAGATCAGCCTGATAAGTCAAATTAAAAGATGGGAGCAGTGAAATGTTCATCTTGTCACAAAATATATTAAGAGTAGGCAACACTGAGACATTACCGACATCTTTATAGGATATTGTATAGTTTCTTGTTTATTTTCATTGCTTAAATGTGGAACAGCTGCCTGCAACAGTTGAGTGCCCAGTTGGCTGGATGCACGGTGGTCCGTGGTGTATTAATATGCTTTAGGCTACATAATAATGAGACTCTGGGAACTATACAGTGGATGAAGCTACACATGAAACGATCACAAAACTAAAGTGATAATTTACTGAACCTAAGCAGTTATTTATATAAATACAGTTTAACAATTGATTTTGCTAAGCCCCGCACCCTCGTCAGAGCTATCATGGAGCCCACACTGCCACTAACTGCACTCATTGCATACATATTATTTTATTTTTGGAAAAATTATTCAAGAAAGAAGCAGATATCAGTGAATAATATGCTTTTGAAGCACGCCTGTCAAACAGATGCAGCAGGGAATACAGATTAAAAAGATAATGATAGATCTAAAACCGACAGATCACAGTTTATAAATGAACTACCACATCACCTGGTGACCAAGATAGACAATTAGATCAAGGAGCAACACTGTTCTAGTAAAGACAGGTAGGTCTTTGTTCACTGTTACAATAGTTAAAAAGCCAAAGTATCATTCTACCTTCAGTAGCTTCTGTCGAAATGCCAATGATGGTTACTGACGCGCTGATGTACTCTGATAATGTTAGTTCCACAAGTTTGCCCTTCCAGAAATCTCCTTAAGTTTAGATAACAAAACTTTCCTGCTTAGGTTAAGGAAAAAAACATAGTTTTGGTTCAAATAAACCCTTTCAGAAAGCCCTGAAGACATACTTGCGATAGTTTGGGACCCGGGTGGGAGCTGGCCAATGATACGCTATGACTGGCCAGTCTGTGGTCAAAGGGTGGGGCAACGGGTCAATTTGTACTTGAACTCGTAAATGTCATTAGTCATAAATAAACAAAAAATACATAATAATATTCAACTGGAAGGCAGACAAAAATCCAAAGACCTGATGGGTGTGATGCAATGAAATGTCCTATATATTGATATTAATGGGCAGTGAAATAAAAGTGTAAAAATGTTGTTGCTGAAAATATTGATTTGTGCAACTTAAACATTGTCTATGACAAGATGAGAGGCATCCTAAATAATTAATTTAAATTCGAAAAAAATTCCCAATAATTATCACGTTTACTTAGAAGACAGTGTATACACGTGTGTATCCACATTGTCACACTGAATTTATTGTAATGAACAAGTTATGTGTTTGCATAGCAGTGTAAACAATCCAAGAACCTCCCTGTGAGGGAAAGAAAGTGTACCACTGCCTTCCTGCTCCCTAGGTTTCCTTTTTTCTTCTGTGCTGCTCAAACACCAGCTTCCAGCAAAGCAGCAGCTCCCGTTTGTTTTCTTTGATTGTGTGAGTTTGCATGGCAAAGCCTCCCTCTGTATGTACCAAAAAGTTTGTTACACAGCGTAAGTGTTTCATGTCTTTTCCAAGATTAAACGCTTTAAACAGCTTTCTGTGCATTTATTCGAAGAAAACCTCTTAAAGTAAAAGTCACAATATAATCATTTCCAACATGTTCATACATGGTCGATACAAAATTATGTTATTTATGAATCTGTTTAAGCAGAATGAGTAGATATAAAAGGCTCTAATGCAGAAGGAAGTCGTATCTGAGTAATTGCAGAACAAGTACACCTCAGTTAGTTGTGCTTTAAATGTTGGTGTTCCTCAGTATCCTGAATGGATGTCCATAGACTTTGGAGAGAACTTTTTGAAATATGTGTTGATAACTGTTATTTAAAAGTTGTGAGAATTTAAACAATATTCTTTGCTGCTATTAGGCTGCCAGTACCGCTTAATCGACACTGCTTGTATTGTACCTTTTATTTCTAGCGTCCTTGTCACAATAGCATGAAGGAAGGAGGGGGGGTATATCATCCCTGACTGTATCATTTGTTCTTTAGTCTCTTTGAAGAATAACTTTAACATTTGAGAGTTAAAATAGACGTTTTTCAATGTATTTAAAAAAAAATGTTATGCCAGCAATGACAGTTTTTCTGCAAGAAGTTAGGCAACACAAACAATTCCATCTGTGATCATAAAAATAATCTTTTTTTTTATCCAACTGTATCCCTTTTATCCCTCACTGTTCGCATTATTTCTTTAAGTTGCATCTCAGAAAGGGTAAACATGTAAGGGTGATCTTTGGCACCGGCTATCACCCGAGTTGATTTGATTGTCACTCATCAGGCTTTAATCTCCATTCTTTATTACCATCTCAATTTTGAGCACGTTCCTGCACCTGTCTGTGGGCATAACATGCACCATCACAATCGCTTTCATTGATGCATCGGCTCCAGCAGAGGTTTCTTTGACTGGAGCTTGTTGAGCCTGGAGGCAGTGTTTATATTGCAAATAACAGACCTAGGAGCAGTTGATTCTTTTATGGGAAAAAGTTTTTATCAAAACAGTTGCAACCTTAGTTTGCTTTCTTCTTTTTGACTTCGCTCAAAGTTCTTGGTGCAGCGGTGAACATTACAAGTCTTTAGTTAAATGAGAATATCCATTTTTAATATGCTACTAAACACACTCACGGAGACTGGGCGTGTTTAAATATTGTATTATAGTCAACTTATTTTGAAATAATAAATGTTCCCATTTTACATTTACAAAAGCTGTCAGTTTTCAAAACCTCAGAGGAAATTTGTATTTTACTATCATCAAATAACCATATAAATTGACTGTAAAGGAACCATGGAGTATATGAAATAGAGATGTAGAGCAGTTGTATAGCTGGGTGGCTCCGGCCCTCGACATCTTTGTAGCGACGACATTGCCAACCTCTAAAATGGGCAAAGAGGTGGCTTGTTGATGGAGCTGGAGCATTGCAGGTGACACAGCAGAGCTGAAAGATGGCAGCGACCTGAGATGGCACCCACCTGTCACCCAAAGAGGCAAAACGCTTAATTATGGGTTTATGAGCTTTTGAGTCCTAAACCAATTTTTGTACCAAGTACCATTTTACTGTGGGGGTCTATTGAGAAAGGCCAAGTGGCCATTTGATGAACTGCAGTTGTTCGCACTTCCACGTTGTGTTCATTTCTCAGCAATAAAGGTTAACACTTGGAAGAAACTTGTAGACGAATAATAGAGTACCCAGCATGCACATTAACCTGCAAATGCCGAAAAATGTGAAAAAAATCTAGTTTTTTTCTTCACTTTAAACGTTCCAAAAACATAATTTGAGTTTATGTGTTGTAAATAAAGTCTCATACAATAAAATAGCATAAATGTCACCAGCAAATTGAATTTGTTATTAATCCTAGCAGCTGAGAGTGACCTTTTAAGGTATTCCAAACAACAAGCAAGGTAATTAAAGATAATCACTGAACATTGTCATCTTTTAGAGGGTCATCAAGTTTAAGGTGAAGACCAGCTGAAGTCAAAACGGTTGTCTTAAGCTCTTGAATCTCTTCATTATATAGAGATAAGGTTATTACAATACAAAAGACAAATCTATACTTTTAAACCATCAGAACAAAATTATATTAATAGTAGTAATAATGTGTTGAGTAATGAGTTTTTTCTGTGATCATTCCAAAGAAAAATGTATGTGATAAGAGGGTCTATGTTTGAATACAGCCTATTCATTGAGTGAAATGAGAGAGAGAGAACATATTATTACCGCAGGGGATTATTATCATTCAATACCAGACAGCAAAAGATAACTCTTGCATAATAGAGCTCAAGTTGATTACCAAAACTCTAAGTTTAGCAGTGGCTTGATTTCAATCTGATCCTTGATTATTGTAATATGCAGATGTACGGTTTATGAAGAAAAGTGACCAATAATTGGTTCTACAATTCAAGCCATGTGGTGTCAGCCTTTGAATGTGGCCCTCGAAAAATGCATTGGATACAATTAGAGTGCTTCAAGTGACTGCTCTTTTTGGGCCAATCGCGTGACCTTCACAGCAGAAGATGGGTAGTTAATTTTACATCTCATTGAGAGTTCAGTTTTAGAGTTGTGTGGCTCCCCTGCAGACAGCTGTCATGGAAAACTGGGATCTTCATAGCAGGGTTTAATCTGTCTGACCTTCTGGCAGAGAGAAATAGATTACCTACCACACCTCCAGAGCCTCCGCTCTAACTACCTGCGTTGCCTTATGCATACCAAAAAGGACATCAGACTTGTTGCTCATTATTGGCTTTGTGTACATCATTAGAGGCATTTTTTTTTTATCAATATGAGAAACAATGAAGTCCATCTGTGTTCTTTAAAAACAAGTCCATTTGGTTACTGGATGAGCTTGTCTGCATCTAAACAATTGCTAATCATTTGGAATTCAAATGATGTGGTCAAACCCTTTTTTTTTCCAAAAGAACATAGAGTTATTGACTTTGTGAGTTCATCTCTTACCTTTTGACGTATTTCATCAACAGAAAACATCAAATAATATTTCAGTGGATTAAAACTAGCCGCAACGAACAATAATTGTGAATTTAAAAAAAATAAAATATGCCAGCTAATTTGTCAAAACAAATACTTGATTATTAAGCAAAAAAGCTATCCCTTTGTCTACCCGAATGACAAAGGACTATCAGCATCCTGCTCATAATAGATGAATGCATGTTGAGGGGAATTGAGGGAAGTAACAAAGTATATGAAGAAATAGCTCAGGAAACAACAGCTAATGCTTTGACTGGTTTTGTTTCCTCCTGGCCAGTGTATGTCGCAAATTCAACCTCAGGAGAACCTCGGATGGGTCATATTTTACCTCGAATTGGCAAGATTGAAAGATTCAGCAAGAAGTAATGAGAAGTGATATGCCAAAGCTTTGCTGGAGATGAAAAGCCTGAGGGTATCATGCAGGCTCTGAAAAGTGTAGAGTAGTCCCTAGATTGGATGAGCCTTATATTCACGGCAAGCATATAAAATCCAATTTATTTGACTGCTACCAGCCATCATGTGTGCTTTATTGGAAGGCTGACCCTGACTTGACCAAATACAAACACTTTTCACCTCTAGCATCAAAACACAAAGGGGAATAAAACTGTTTCATTCATTCTACTGTATATAGCAAAACGTATCTTTTTATACCACATGTGTTTACCCTTTACTTGAGGGTGATACATTTCCACAACTGAGAGAGGGAGAGACAGAACAGGGACATTAAGCTACAACAACATGAATAAGTTTCCCAACTGGAGAGATCCGAGCGATTTTGTTCCCAGCTTTGCTCTCTGGTCACAAATGTAGTTTTCACGTTGTTTTGACTCTGGCAAAAGCTTGACTTCCTCGTTTTCATTTCCCCACGGCTGACAACCCCAGCAAGCCTCAGCAGGATAGTGAGGATAGAGGTGAACGTGTCAGTGTGAAATGAAATGCTCTCTGTCTCCTGAGGTAGGTCCCTGCTCTGTGTGGCCCACCACTCAAGGAGAAATAACATTGCGCTGTACACAGATTTGTGAGGCAAACCTGTGTGAAAACATGGACATTTGACTGTGAAGTGGAACTGTGTCAGTGCGCTGGGAAAAGATCGGGGTAAATCTGCTCAAGTGTAGTTAACTAATCGTTCCATCTGTCTTTCTGTGTGATTGAACGCCAGATTAGATCGCTAATCCCTGATCACTGATAGTAGATGAGGTCTAATCCATGAAGAATGTGATTGAGACATTCTGCGTCAACATATTTGCTACATACAATGCTTGGCAGGCTCTGAAAATGAATGTCAAGCTCTACGAAGGGAGACGGTGTGATTTAATATGGTAATCAAATGATTGAAATTATCGCTCCTGGTGATAAACACTTTAATAGGGTTCTTTACTCATCAGATAAACCAAAGCTTTTCCACCTGAGCCTCAAGATATTTTTATTCACTCAGTCACAGGTGCTGCAAAATCTGACCTGTCACAGAGTAACATGGCAACCAACACAGTCGGGTTGCTATTACTGAGTTACTGCTGGTGCTACGCCCGTCAAACTTGCCATTCACCACTTAACATTATAATGACCGTGGTGGCAATTTTTTTTTTATAATGGGCCGTGATTTCAGACAGCGAGAAATAAAAGCGGGCCTCACATTTCTCGCTAAAGACCATACATTTTGCCTGCTGATTTCATTGACAGATATTATCTGCTCTAGTTAGCCCGCTATTTAAGATGAAGTTATAGGACCATAACCCCAGAAGACTTGATTTTAAAGAAATGAGTATGCTAAAGATATCAGTCTTTCTTTCTACCCAAGGGGCATTTATTGCCACTAGAACTGTCATTTGCTGCCGCTGGCCACCAGCCCAATGTTTAACTCATTTTCTGTCACCAATGTAGCATTAAAGCATGGCGGAATTAGCAAGATAGCAAGCTAACTTTCTGCTTGTTGGCCAGATTTCTTGAATTAATCCTACATTGGTTACAGAAAGTGAGCTGAACACTGGGCGGGTGAAAATAGTGTGTAGATTGAGCCTCAAATTGTGGAATACTACTCACTTACTCTGGTTTCCTGCTTTGTGACACTGCTCATTTTAGTATTTACTGCAACATCTCACTTGAGTGAGTCCACAGTTTGTCATAAGTCTGAGTGTATACCAAAGTCGGCCCACGGTCGTAATGTCAATGGTAGACATCTGTTTTACTCCCATTGTTTTTGACTACCCGAACCATCTACACCTGTGCGTTCCTACTTCCCACAAATACTCTGCTTTTACCTGCCTGCCTGCCTGTAAGCCCCTCACTTTGGCATGACAGCTTTGAGCTGCTCCTGTCTGCCTCAGTTTTCTGTGTTTAGTTTCAATCCTGTATTTTCTGAGTCTTGACAAAAGAGGTCTTAAGTGTGTACCAGATGGCTACACCCATGATATCAAGATAAAAGACTGAGGCTAAAACCCCAAGTACTAGTGCCCCAACAAGCCTTGAGACCCCACCCCCACTGCTGCACAGAGCACTAAAGCTGGTTTATTAGTTAGTTTAATAATGTTAATCCTTAGGTCGATGGTTCTGAAATGGGGGGTGTGTGAAATTAAAAAAATATATTTAAAGTAACATTCATTAAAAAAATCCTTTGAAAAATGTTATTCAATACAATATAAGTATAAGTTCATGAACTTAAATGTATATATTCTATATTCAATTAGACACTGATGGCACGGTGCTGTACATTACATGTGTGTTCAACCAAGAACGCTTTCCACTGGGCGTACTTGGCTGAAAAAATATTTCACAGGGGGCACATCAAAAAGGTTGAGAACCACTTCTTTAAGTCTCCATCAATACACCCACTAAGTGTGCAGTAGATCGCATAAGCGGTTCTCGAGATATGCGAAGAACAGCCTGACAAACTCACTTATAGACCTACATTCTTTGCGTTACAGATACGTGTGTTAAAGCTTTCCCATTGCAATTACTCAGTCAAGAGCCCCACTTTCCTTACTCAACTAGACAGTTACAGAGCTACAGTTTTGCAGTCTGACCACACACATTTCTGCAGAATTGAAAGTGTTCTTATCTTACCGCTCAGGCTGCTTCTGGTACCTTTCCTTCAAGTCTTTCTCTTCTCACCGTCAGCCTTTTTTGTTGCCTCCGGCAATTATATCTTTAATTGAACCTGTTTAGTGTTTAATTGGACACCTTTTCCTCATCATATAATTTTATTCGCACTTTAATAAATATTTTTGAACTCCTTCAGGCACATGAAGACCACCTGCCTGGAAATGGGGTATAATCAAACTTTTCTCAAATCATTTGTTAAAAAATGAAACAAAAACTTGTTTCAATAGAAGTATCTGTTGTTGCCTGTTTTAATGAGGACACATTCTAAGGCTATGATATTTCTTGTCCATCAATTGGAACAAAAAAAAACACAGTTTTAAAGAGTGCATTCAGAATCAGCCAGTGTCGTTAATGTGCAATAATAATATGGAACAACCTGGTCCAGCAAAAAATTGTAGAGATTATTGATTCTCTCTACACTAATATTCTTTTCACAGAAAGGTCAGAGTTTAGCTTAGCTAAAGAATAGCTCCTGAGGAGGTGGTAAGGACTCAACAACCTGGAGCTTTTCTCGCCTCACTTACCACAACAACTTGGTGCCCGGAGACATTTTTCAAAAGGAATTGTAAGTAGAAATCCCACTTCGACCTTTCTCAGGAATCCCTTCTCCTTAGCTCATCTCTCTGCTTCATTCTTTTATGTTCTTTCTAAAAATGACACAAACATCATCTTTCATTTCATTATTTATATTTTTTTCTAATTGTGCAAACACCGGCTGGGAAGTGTTGGCACACACAAGTAAATAATAATACTTTCATTAGCTACAATGATGTTGTTCCCCACTTTAGTGTTTAGTTAATTTACTTTAATGATAGTAAAGCAAAACGAAGCAGCGGCAGCCTTGCTTCAAGCAAAATAAAAGCTTAATGTGATTGGCAGTAAAAATCAATGACCGAACAACGTTACATTACAGAGATTAAATAGAGATAAAAAGAATAACAATAGAAATAATAAATGAAATACATCGCTTAAGCCACCAATGATTGTACATTGCGGCAAAAAGATGAACTTAACAGTGCGTCTACATATTGGTTTCTTGTTCCAGTGAACCTTTTACATGTTGTACTCATGTCCCATCAAAACTAGAAATGTATACTCTCTCCATAAGGGGTAGCCTATGATGAATTATTCAACGATTTCATCTTCAAGTTATGCTTCAGTGTGTAATTGCTATTAAAGGAAAAGCTGTCACTGAGCCATTTTTTTGGACTTGACAGTTTATTAATTCAGAGAAGCCTGTCATCAAATTTCTACATCTCTATTGCTATTTGGCAGTTCATAAGGTTAAGTTTTCAATGGGTGCCACATTAATACAAACCATAAATCTATACTGTACACATTGACAGAGATTATTGCTTTGAAGTACACCCTGCAAAACCCCAACGCAAACATATTCATATCCAGACACCTTTGAATCTGAAGTTTTAGACGATTTATCGAGCTGGGACAGGGAAAATTTCAATATGCTTGCTGAGATTTAAGAATCTGATAAAGTCAGCATTAAGGTAATTGGAGAAAAGAAATTGTTATCCATTGTAGCAGCTAGACACCTTTTCTCCACCACAACTCTGTGAGACCCTATTGTGGGTTTATAGGCCAGAAGAATAGGTGAAACAAAAAAGATGAATATAGTTAATGGAATCCACATATTTTTTGTCTCCGTGCCAAAACAGCAATATCCATGGCTTTTATTAAGTGCTTTAAATATATATGTTGTACACTTGGACACAGGTGATCCAGGTGTGCATAGGTTTTTTTTTTTTTAACCTTTTGAGCTCCAAAGTGCTGCTCACGGGAATGAGCTTTCGAGAATTTAGCAGGTCTGTGTTCAAGTAGTGATCAACCCCAAATGAGTTTTAATACTTGTGTTATTTTCCATATTTTTTTTCTAAATTCTTTTGTGAAAAGATTAAAAAAATAAAATAAAAATGACTACATTTTAAACATTACTATAAACACCTAGCATGATCTAAAAAAGGTTATTCTAGTCTACTACTGACTCACTCAAAAATACATTGCAGATACACAAATACATGCCAACAAACAAAACAATTAACAATCAATAAAAATAATAAACAAATTAGAATATTTGGGGTTGTCCATGTTCAGTTCCTTTTATAGTGTCCAATGATAATGTGGGACCCACATATACTGTAGTAAGAATGAGACAAAATTAAATTTGCAAGATTCATGAACTTGCTTGGAAATGAGTAAAAATCCCTTTTTACTTTGAATGAAACAATGAACAATCAATAGTATAAAAAAAAATGGTATGGAATAAACACAAAACTATCTCTGTCATGTCCTTCCCAAAATAAATTCAATCTCACTCAACTGCTCCCGGCTCCGTTGCATTCAAGATGATGGCAAAGACAACAAAACCAGGGATTTATTTAGCTTGTATGATGCCAAACTTTAGTATCAAGTTTGGAATTAATCTGCAGATGCTCTGGTCCAAAACCCGTTTGAGCCACAATTAAGGCCAAAATATGGTCAGCAAACAGACCGTGTAAGGCTTGTTTTTAGCCTAGCCAATTGCCTTTCAACATGCCATGGACAGTAGCTCCTTCCTGTGTTTCAGGTCATCTGAGTAAAGCAGCAACATCAGCACACAGCTAACGCCTTTGGTTGCATCAACGGTCGGTAATGGGGGTAAGCCTGCAGCTCTTATCGAATACTGCTCAACCCATCAGCCTCATATTCTTTGTGCTCATTTATGACTGTATGCTCAAGGAATCCTCATGATTGTTGTGATTCACCAATTGTGCAAAACCTTTACTGTCATTAACTGCTGATTAACTCACTTACAAACCCTCTCAAGGGTTTGTAAGTGATCATTTTGTTTTTCATCTACTTCAGTAGCAGAAAGGCAATTGACTAGGCTAAAAACAAGCCTTACCCGGTCGGTTTGCAGACCATATTTTGGCCCTAATTATGGCAATGAAGGGTTTTAAACTTAGTTTTAACCCCCTAAAAAAATCCAACATTAAAGCCATTAGAATTCAAAATATCTTAAAAGGAAATTGGCGTTGGATCTGAATATATTGGTACATAAAAAGTAATAAGTCATACTTTTTATTTCGGAGAAGGCTAAGAAACATAATGTAGCCAAACAGGATTATACCTCATACCTCACCTGCAGGATTTGATTTTAATGTATCTATTTATACATTAACCTCAAGGTACATAAGGGCTACAGTTCAAACATCAGAAGTGATTTTCTCTCATCACAGCTACTTATTGTTTATTCTCTGCAAAAAGCAATTTGAACCAAGTACGCATCTAATAAACAATTGTGGAGTGGACTGCGCTGTGGCTATATCCCCATAATATGAAAGCAATTTGTACTGGAGGGATTCAAGACAACGTGAGGCCAGAGGAAATCAATAAAAAAGCAGAACATAATGATGGAGCTCCTAAAAACTCCTACATTACACCGCTGTCTCTCCTGACTGTGTGATTCCCTTACACACACAATGAAAAGCTCCATGTGTATTCTGCACAGGCATCCTGTGATACAGTGAGGACCATGGTTTGTCCTCTCACCTTTTCCAAATCGGTGTGGATGGTACTCGTGATTAATGTCATATCTGGTCGCGACATACTTATTTTAGTTCTCGTCCCAAAAAAATGACAAATTGCAGGTTTTTCTGTTTCGGTTTGTGTGTATTCATGGTTTCATCTGGGTTATGTATCCAGGGCAGGTGTGACCGATGTTCTCTTGTAAACCAGGGTGTAGGTGCAATTCATCCCCTTGGTAGCATCCTCACAACTGCTATGTTTCCGCTCAGATGTGATTTTGGCAGCAGGGGGAAGTTTTCCAAAGTAGAACCAGTGTAGACCTACATATTACACGCTTATATCGCTTAATGTAAGTACATCCTGAGTTTTGACCCATATGGGTGTAATGGTGTTTGATGAAAGTAGATTATAGCTAATGCTTTGGAAGTAATACTCTTTAAATTTGACCATTTTGTTTGAGGTTTGTTGTGTTTTTCCTTGTCTCATGTGATTAATTTTGTTTAGTCCATTTCCTGTTTTATTTTGTAGGTTCCCTCCTCATCTGTCATGTTTTGTTTTCCTAAATACCTTTGTGTGTTTCAGGCTTCACTAATTATCACACCTGCCCTCAATTACTCATCTGACCCTTTATTTTGCCATTAGTCTACTCTGTTTACATACTCCCTTTCTTTGGCTGTCCCCTGGCAGATTGTCTTTATTCTCAGTGCTTTCCACAATTCTACTTTTCTATGTTTCCATGCCAATGTTTTTTTTTTTTAATTTTGTTTACCACCTTTCTGGATTTTTTTGCTTCTATTTGACTGATGTATGACCGCCTGCTTTTTCAGTGACGGCCTAGCCCTTTTTAAAAAAAAACTTACCTTGTTTCTGATATTTAGTCTGTGTTCAACCCAGAATTGTGACAGCACAATGTGGCCAAGGCCGACCAAGCAGACACTTATGTTACCAGTACAAACCAGCTGTAAGATGGACCCAGCAGATTTGTTCAAGACGATATTTTATGACATACGTACTCCCTCATATGTTTGCATGGGGAGTTGTTTTTCTGGTTTAGCTTTTCCTGTGCCTGACTTTTGATTCTCCGTTCAACACAGAAGTGTTACACAAATACTGAAGAGACAAAGCCTTTAGGACCGTATTCTTGGTAATAAGGGAATTTCTGGGATACACTGTATCGTACCTTTTTAATTAAATTGATGAATCCGTTTCATAAAATCAATAAATATAATGTGCTTAGGAAATAAAATAAGGCAACATTTAATTAGACAAATTACAATTGATAAATGAATCATACAAAGGAAGTAAAAATGGAATTGCAGGTTTTAGATAGGTTTTAGCCGCGGTAATTCGTTTTTTTTTATGTAGCCGAAGAATACAATTGACAAATTTGCCCAATTAGCAACAGAAAAGCTCTTTCAAGATGGACAGACATGCAATATATGTCATCTGAAGACAGAAATTAAAAGTAGCAAAATTAAAATTTGGTGACATCCGTGAACAATCTGCCTATTTCCCCATTGTTTCCTCCTTCCCCCTTTAACCCAGAATCTGCCCGCGTGCTGTTTGTCACCTGATGAACTGGGCTCATATGGCAGCTTGTATCCTCCCCCGAGCAATGTTAGCCACGCATTCAACTAGCAAGCGGAGGGGAGAGCTGGGCCAAGGGAGGAGAAGATGGAGTACGGCTCCTCCCTTTCTGTCTCAGGGTGACAAGGCTTCTCCTCTACACCTTCACATTCGTCTAATGAGGTGATAAAGTGAATGAATGAGGCATGAAAGGAGACATGCTGCTGAGGCCAACATGTTCCCAAGATGCCACTCCTCACGCCGCAACCTTTTGCTTCTCTGTATTTTGCAGTTGAGGACAGTAGGAGAAAAAGCTCTCAGGAGGATGAGGCAATTTCTGCAATGTGTCTGCAACTATCAGTCCTAGGTGACATGCATGCAGCCTCCATATGATTTGCGGTTGTTACAATTGAGCTGTGCAACAGGAGTGAGGATCATTGGGGAGTGGAGATTGTAAAATCTTTACTTCAATCCAATACTTCCCTCATTGTGGTAGTTAAGCCAGTTTGAGTTGAATTTCTACAAAAGGCAAGCGTTTGTGCTTTTCAGTTCTCCCAGAAAAAATGATTGTTCACCAAATAAACTCAGCAAAAGTTCATACAAAGAACTTGGCAAATAAGACAGAGAAACTAAACAGTCCCTTTCACTTTGACTATTCAGCCATGTAAATGTTTCAGATTTGGCCAATTCTTTGTTATGCAAAGGAACACACTCAAAGCCTTTTTCCTGTGCATGTGCAATCACTCTGAGAGATACCGACAGAGTATGCCAAGCAGATTTATTAGGTGAAATTTAATTCAGACGAGTTATTCAAGGAAACAGTCTGAGCCAAAATGACTTCTTACAAAAGAAGACAGAAGACACACTGGGTATTTTAAACCTGGATGTTTTTCTGATTTGCTGCATAATATTCTAGCTTGTTGTGAGGTTTCAGTCAGCTTATCTTGCTGAGACAGAGGACATTTCATTTGGATGTGAAAGCATTTCTAATGTTTTCACATCCAAGATAAAATAAAGGCTCTACTATTAATTAGCAGAGTTAGATCCTATTAAACCCAGCATTAAAGTATTTTGGAGAGGAGAAATTATGATACGGTCTGATCAGTTGTAAATACACCTAAAGTGGTTCTCAGTCCTCTCCTCTGAAAGCCAGGAGGCATTGATGACTAATAGAGATACCTGAGTCATAGATGTGATTCAGATAGCATTGTGATCACATTTGTTGGTTCCATTTATAATATGAATTCTGAAACAATATCCTGTGGCTAGAGGGTAAGTAAAGGTCTTGCTTTCGGCCAGCTACTGCAGATTAGTGTGCTTTCTGAAAATAATGACTTCCTGCTAACAATCTAATCTGTCAGTCCAAACACTGGGAGAAGCTCTGTGTTTCACATCCCAGTGAACAGATTGACAGAATGTGTGTAGCCAGGACAGTAGATCATTTTCTTGTTGGTACAGTGTTCAGGCATATTAATCAAATCCTCACATTAACGCGAACTAACAGGGAATCATCAGGCGCACGACCATCCCAAAAACACGAATCGGCTTTGTGATTTGTTCCCCTTTGAGTTGCAAACGTGTGGCTCTTACATAAGCACCCACAGCGTTTGCATGGTGTCTGCTTAAATGGAGAATAAATAACACCCACTGAGCCTCAACTTGGAGATAACACTCTACCCAGGGAGCAGAAGTGCAAGTGCTTAGCCCAGGAGGCAGGCCTGGGAGCAGGACGGCAGGAGAGCTCAATTGGTATTCCTGCTTGAGCTGCATCCCAGAAGGCCAGCCCTCATAAATAATATGATAATGCTATATTTCCAGTTCTGCTGAGGTTAGCTGTATGGCAGGGGAGGAACAAAGCACGGAGCTATGAGAGTGACCCGAGGTGAGTGGCAGGGATCGGCAGCCACGGGTGCATCCTGGGGTGATTGCCTTCACCGACCGTCGGAAGCCAAGGAAAAGAGGAGTGTTGACAAGTTTAATCAAACTGTGTCGTGCTTGACAAGTGCAAGATTGGAACTGTAAAAATGGCTGACAGGGGCCCATGTTTATGCAGACAGCACAGCACTGCTGGAACAGATCATTTACCCAGGGTTCGAGGTCTGCTTAAAGAACGCATCTGTCCCTTGTTTAAGCAGAGGAGATCTTAAGCTGCTCCTGTCTTGACCCAGTCTTTCAAAAGCAACCCTGCTCCTGCCAGGCAGGGTATGAGTGCGGAAACATTGAATTTAACACTGCCATAGGAAAGAGATGGGGAAAGTGCAGGTTCAGTTTCTTCTTGCAGCTGCAGCGTAAAGAAGTCACTGCTCCCTGAAATCAACAGACACAGAGGCTTTTGAGAAGACTGTAACTGCTCAACCCACTGTTTCTGCTGAGAACAGCTACAGCAGCATATTCTGACATCCATATAGTTATGCAGAACAAATTTCTACTGTAATGGCATTTTATCTCTTTGGATTCACTGCAAGGATGATATGGATGTTAACAGTGTATGTACAGTTATTATGCCAGAGACAGTTTTTTTTTTATCTCCCTGTCTCTCTCTCTCGCTCCCTTTCTCATATCTGCCTTTCTTTTCTTCTCAAGACACATTTAGTGTTTGTGATATTTCTAATTCAAGTGTTTGCAATTGCTGTCAGAATTTTTTTCCCCTGACATGTCATCTCGGCACACTATAGTGGAACCACTTAGATGTAAGCAATATTTGCAGCATGAGATGGGAAGTATAAACTGTAATCTAATATAGTGCACGGTGCTCCTCAGTGAAATGGTTTCATGCTTCACTGCGATGAATATTCTTTATGTAGAGACATCCTTTTACTTGTATTCAGCTGTTTTTTTATTATTATTGTCTTATTGGCTCACGTATAAGACTTTATGAAATTCAGATAATGGAAAAAAAAGAAATGTGACAGAATAGTTCAAAAAGAAAAAAAGTCCACAGTGTGAATAACAAAAAAGGAGAGGAAGAAAACAAAGCGAACCAATACAAACAAAGAAATACATAAAAGACAATACAAGGAACAGAAAATGACACACACACACACACACACACCTACACCTCCACACACACACACACACACACACACACACACACACACACACACACACATCAATAAATGTGTCCTTTTAAAACTTTTTAGACAAGTTTATTTTGACGTTTATATTGGTACACTACGATCTTAGGGAGTATTGTTAATGTTTTGTTTGGTAAAAAGGAAAGTGAAGATGATAAACTTGTCGAGTATATGAATAAGTTTGAGAAATCAATGGCGTTAAACGATAATGGGGGTGAACATATGGGCTGCATAATATTTGAGTTATTCTGCTTGGAGAATAGAGCCCTGGTATGAATGCTGTGGTGCACTCCACAACAAGGCCAACACATGATAGCTGAGCCAGCATTATCTGAATAATCACATGATCACTCAAACTATTTTCAAGTCTTCAGAGGCTTATTTTGAACATTTTAAAGCCGGGGAGGTACATTTCCACATTAACATGTCAATATCCCTTTTTCTCAAGGACATTGACGGGATAATGTTTACTGTCCCAAAAGAGCATTCACAAAATCCTTCCACAAAAACAAGTGTCCTCTTGAGATTGTTTACCACATTTTCCCTGCTTTAAGATTTCGTATCAGGAATTAGACTGTACGACTGGTTTCTGTGTTAGTTTTGTTCAAACATAATTCTTACATTATTTGTTTTCAGTCAACTAAAAAGCAGTTTCTGTAATGAATGTGAATAATTACAGTGTTATAATAGTTTTATCAACCATAGTTGTGTGCAATTTCCATCACCACAACATCAGTTGACCTTACGGTGCTCTGTTTAGTCTTCTAAAGCTTTGAAACAATAATTCATTCACGGTTGAAAATTGTATTTGACCATCCACCACCTGCATCACGATGATCTAATTTTCCTCTGCCCTGTATTTACATGACAAACAGTTTCCATGTCTCCTACACGTTCTCATTTCATGCAAGGAAAGACATTCTTATAAAATGATTTAAATAAATTAAATAGAAGTTGAAATTGCCGTAACGATGGTATAACTTTTAAGAGGTTATGTGGTCTATGAAGCAAAATGCAGAAAAAAACGCTAAGCTGTGCTACTATTAAAACAATCATGAACTATAAAACAACATTAAATTCAAGTTCAAACAAACTAAATGCTTTAAGTCCATGTATGCTTTGGTATTTTCTTTCCTCTAAAAGTTCTCTTTACAATATTCAAAGCATTAATACAGCAGCAAACAACAATTTCTTATGCAAAGATATAGCTTCATTGTCAGCAGAGAATTAAGCTAGCTCTGCCTCTGTGTGTCGTCTGAGCTTCTCTGTGCTCTGGTATAGCCGGGCGGTACTAACCGTACTAGCTAGCTGACAGCCGCTGCTCGGAACTGTGCTCATACGGTGGTAACCGCTAATACCTCCGTCCCGACCGACTACGTTGTCAAAGACCTGTCCGCCCACCCTCCAGTTCCTCCTTCGGTCAACATTGTTAGCTCTGTCAGCTTTTTGGCCATAGTTTGCGCTGTTAGAGCTGTTAGCACTGTTAGCTGCAAGCCACGTGCTTAGCCATTATCATGTCGAGAGCTGTGTGGTGTAAAATAAGTATTAGATTAGATTAGATTTGAATAAGTATATAAACGAATAGGCTCTAAATTTCGGATCAAGTACCTTTAAATTTTCACGTCAGGTCAGCATGCACGAGGTTTTGTTCATGGGCAAAACAATAATTTTAATTATATATATATATATATATATATATATATATATATATATATATATATATATATATATATATATATATATATATATCTACATCTATATATCTATATATCTATATCTATCTCTCTCTCTCTCTCTCTCTCTCTCTCTCTCTCTCTCTCTCTCTCTCTCTATATATATATATATATATATATATATATATATATATATATATATATATATATATATATATCTATATCTATATATATATATATATATATAGATGTATATATATAATTTCAAATAAATATCAATAATTCCATAACTGGTATAGTGATAGATGTTTAACAATGAAGCCATTAGCTTGTTTTTTAGACGGATCATCCCGCAGTATCTTCCTCTATAAAGATGGCCTAGTGATCTGCCACAAACATTTGTGTGAAGAAAAGTGTGTGAGAGTTGATTTTTGCCTGCGGTGAGGGCAATACTCAAACTGCTCGATTGACAAAGTCTGCCTGGAGGCTCCATTTTGAGACTTCCTCAAAAAGGGAGTACTTTAACGCACAGTGAGGATACTATTTCTTATTTTTTTTGTACCTTTTCAGTGGGTAATAGACTATGAAACTCACGCAAGAGTTTATATTGATCTGCTTACAAGTCATTATTTTTCGCCCTTGGAACCAGAAACAAAGAATTCCTTTCTTCCATTTCTCCACCCAAACAGGCTTGTATGTATTTGTAGCTGTTAAAAGTACATTAAGGTTTTTGCCATTCAACAAGAGAGAATGACCATTATAAGCAGTATATCTGTAGGGGATTAATACTGTTGTGATTCATCTCAGGCACGTAGCAGTCTGCTTTTCAAAAATTACATCGTGACCCTTTGCTCTTTTTGATGGATGAAAGTTGGCAGTCTTACGATGAACAGGTCATTTCCACAGCAGGACAAATACTATTATTATTTAAATATGTTCACTTTTAATATATTACATTATTTATATGAATTGCTCAACAGCCAACTCATTTCTGTTTATTGATTGTCTTTTCCAGAGACCTGTTTTTAATGATGCAATTTCTTGGTACGCGCAGCCAAGTTAGCCTTTGTCTCCTAGAAATTATGTTTATTAATTGCAAATTTTTCAACAGAAAAAAATGTTTTGTAACTCATGTAATGACCCCTAGATTAGTTGTTTTTTTTTATCAACATAATGATTTCTGCATAACTGGAAAGTCACAGAATATTCATTCTGATTATATCTGCAAAATGTATATGGACAGTGTATTTAATTGTTTTTTCCTTGTTAATATGCAAGGTGTGTATAATGTCATGTTTTTTTGTGGCAGCTTATACCTCTTAGATTGGCATCTTGGTGAAAAGTGGAAATACTCAAAGTGGGCACAAAACATGATATGTACATTTTTCTAAATTAACACGAGTGTTCACTGTCCTTAACTTAGTAAAAAGCCTAAAGGCAACCACACATGAAAGTATACATTTCCAACTCTGCTGGAGCTTTAGGGCCGCATAACTTCAGGTGCAAGTTAGCTTACTGTTAGTTTACTGTGTGAACTGTTTATTTTATGTGAACTTCTTTATTATCTGATCTTGTAATCTTATCTTAAAGTTGTCATTGTGTCAAAAACATGTAGTTTCAACACCATTAGTAGATTTATGCTTACACGTTGCATATCGTATTCCTATGATAATTTGTAGCTGATCAAATCAACATAGAGCAAACCTGGAGCCATCTCATCTGCCAGTATGGAAAGGCAGTACACATTGTATAGAAAGTGGAGGCATGGTAGTCAAAAAGGGGGTCACAGTTTGTTTCCTTTCTTTTTTGTATATCCAGCCATTCACCTGTGGGACTGAGGGCAAGGACACTAACATGGCCTTACAGTCACATAATGCATCAATTACTGAAACACTTGAGGCAAAATCATTAGGTATCATACTGTATATAATACAAACTTGGTCTCGTCACAGGTTACACAATACCCCTTTAAATGCTCTACTGTAAAATGGAATCCTTTACAAAGTAGTGACTGGGTCCCTTTGAGGCTGTCGAGCATGACAAGGCGATGATGTGCTGAATTGTGACAGTATTGGTCACATTGCCAGGTTCTGTTCTCTCAATTCAGGTCAGTGCCAATGTGGGAGGCCGGGGAGGCATTGGTGCGAGAACACTTCAATGTCCATCAATATGCTTGACTCACTAGAGAGACGTGTTGAAAAACTCCTGTCGAACCAGAGAAAAACGGGAGATGTAGTGTGTTATCACAGAGAGAAAAAGCCCACTGTGTGGATGACAAGCCTTGGAGAGGCAGGAGGACATTGCATTGCCACGCTGACATTCACTCTCTAGTAGGGAGCTTACTGACAAAGATATGGCAAACCCTGTGGTGTTTTCACAGGGAGCAGCTAACACACTCACACTGGTGGGCTTCAAAGCTCTTGTCAAGCCACTTTAACCTCACCCTCTCAACTTTTTACCCTTAACCCTCACCTTTGTGTCCCCCCATCCCCTCAGCGTTTCCCAGCATCCTGTGCCAAACCAGGTAGCACTGGCTGTGACCTGTAGGTGTGATATGGCAGATGGGATGAGCGGTGGGAGACGAGGTGAATCTTTCTGTCCGTAGGCGAGTCCTCTGGGCTGCAAGTAGAAAGTGGCCGTGGTAATTCATACATTTTCACTACTTTTGTATCCTCCAAATATTGAGCCTCGTGGGATGCGTTTTCACTGAAAGACACATATATTGCATTTTATTATTTTTTATTTGAGTTGAGGTAAGGAGGGAGTGAGGTTGTGATAGAGCTGAAAAGTAATGTGCAGTAACTGCAACGTTCCAGTGGGATAAAAACATCCAAACAGCTTTATGCACAGCTTTATACACTGAAATGCATAAAAGATTACAACAGACTAGAAAGGATAATCTTTTTAGACAAAGTATATGAATATTGGATGTGTTTGATGGATTTAGCCTTATGCATCAGTCTTCAACTAAGCTTTAACCTTTCATTGTGATGTGTTGAAATGTGCAAATCTAGTTTATTAGAACACAACTTCCTCTTTTTTTGTACCCACAAGCAGTTCTGGATGCCGTCGCAGAGAAACCAGAAATTGGTTCGAAATAATCATATTTTTCTGTCCCTCCTAGCGATTCCCCTTTTAAAATCTGTTCAGATCTCAGAGGTTGCACAGAAATTTCCATGTTGCATCAGAATGAAAACATTAGATCAAAGGAAGGAACTCTTTAATATCTGTCTCCATAGATTAGCAGTGTAACAGCAAGTATTAATTTACAGAGAACAAAGAGGTGGCGAGCTGTACAAGAGTGTACAAGACACAGAATTAAATGTGCAGAAGGCCAGGTGCACAGCTAAGCAACCCAGGCACATTCACAGGACAAATACATCTTAATTATATAAATTTTCAGCAGCAGTACGAAATGAATGTGATTCAGCAGCGCTTGACCTGCATCAATGTTATCATCCCTTGAAGGCAACTGACCTGTGGTCAACACGAGCAAAGGTTAAGGCAGTAAACAAGAAATGCCCTGAGGGTGGACTGAGAAGATTTAGCTAAACAACTCCTTTCACCTAATATTGATCTTTCTATTGCTTTTTAAAGTTATTCTGAATATGAAAACATATTTGAGTCTCTCTTTATCAAGGATGCACCTTATCATATTCTTCTGAGATTATTGGAGGTTAGCGCTTGTGAAAAACATGTTTTATCTTGAAGGGTATTTATGTAAAGCAGCTATGGACTGAGGAATGTGTTTCGTAAAGTAGTAAGGTAACATCAGAATATTAACTGCCAAAAAAAAAAATAACTGACTTGCCAAGGAAATCATGTTTTATCCTACACCTGCACGCCCGGAAATAACCTTTAAAAACAGCAGTTATTGGCCACTTAGTGTGGGTACAATAGGTGGCTTTAGAGGTAAACCAAGCCCTGGTTCAAATGACCAAATATCTTCCATGGTTATAGGTGCTAAATTCAAAATTCATAACATGAATATAGCAATAAACAATGCCAACATGAGCAGAGAAGGAAGTCACTCTCCCGGTGGGCGTTGTTATCAGCACTTCTCTGTGCTTTTGATTCCATACAGCAGTTATTGCTGGTAACAACCATCGTTTGGATCTTACCCAATTAAACACTGTTACCTCTATCAGCACTGTTGTCATATTTGTCAGCGATATTAGCACTGTTAGCTGCGAGCCACCTGCCCAGTTGTCTTTAATGTTGAGAGCCATGTGGAGGCAACCAATATGCTCTGAATTCTGGATTGAGCACCTTTATTCGACAAATCAAAGAATACGTTTGGACTGAACACAGGGCAGCTTATAGAGCCTTAGTCTGACTCACAGGAGTGGTTTAGGGCTGTCTCATACGGCACTCCCCTTCCGCTATCTGTTTTGCCATTGCATCATCACTGCATTCTGTGCCCAGCATCCCAAAAGACAACTGTGATTGGTTTAGAGATATACGAACAAGCAGGAGCAGTTTTGACCATATATCAGAATATTGTGTCGCAATACCCATTTTTTGTAAGAGCTAAAGAAAGGCCTATGCGAGACTAACAGTCTTTAAAGCTGCTGAGAGAGTTCTAAAGACATCAGCGTCATTAACAAGACCAAACAAGTGCATCGTCAGTTTAGTTCTGAAGATTACCATTTGACACATTTTGACATAGATCAACAATACAAGTGGTGGAAAGAAGAGCTCCAAGGACAGAGCCCGAGAGCTCCTTTAAAGGCAAGAAAGAAGTCTTTGAAGCAATAACATCAAACTAAGTCTGTCATCAGTTATAAAATACAGCTTGGTCTGATGACTCAATGCCAAGTAATCTCTGTCAAAGAATACAGAATAGTCAGATCAACTGTATGACAAGTCCTGGAAAGATCTATAAATAAGCAATAATAATTACCTGTGAATTCAGTAAATGTCAGTCTACATGCCTCCTAACCGGCAGGCTTTGTGACGCACTGTACTTGCAGCAGTGGCATTTTGTGCAGCATTCGTTTCACAACATACAGAGGGTAATCTTTTTTGTTCATCGAATAATATTTTCTCTCAAATTGCACACTAACTTTCCCTCTGCTTGTGTTACCAAATATGTGCAGTTTACAAAACTGAATGATATCTAATTATTCTCAACATAATGTCTGGCAGCAACCTACTTCTTTTATGAAGAACATACTGTATATCCTATTGCAAGAATGTTTTTGTATTTAAAAAAATAAGCTGATACTACCTAATTGTTAAGTAGTGAGACACATACTATACATACCGTCGACTAATTTGCAATTGAACTAAAGTTCAAGTGTGTGTATTTATGTAAACTCTCAAGCAAAGTGACCTCATCACCACCCCAAGAGCAGGTGCGTGGTATTCTGATGATAGCAACACAAGTGCTAAAAGCTTGAAACTATGCACACCATAGTGTGTGCTTCATGTAGTTCATGCAGCACTTAGTTTAGAAGGTTGTAAGATTTTACAGGATTCATTGCATGCATATTATGTTTGCCTTAGGGTGCTATACATGAAGGCAAGCGGCGAAGGAACTTTATTGCCAATACTATTAGTAGCAGGCCCATTAATCCTGAACGTGAATGCACAACATCATTATCGTCATTTAGTTACTTTTATATTTTCCCTTTTTTCTTGTGCACTGTTGATGTGCATTTCTGTCGGCTTCAACTGTCTTTGGTAACTAGAGGCTTAAGACCAGTGAGGTGAGGGGGTTCAGCAAATTAGTGTCCCATCACTGATGTTTGGTTTGTTGGTATAAATGTCTTTGTTCTGTGCCAACAAATGAATCCATTGTAATCCAACCAAACATTTTTGTTTGTGTGTTTACTTGTTTGTGACTTGAAATGTTCAACGTTACTTTAAGCAGCCAATGTCTTCGCTATTGTGGCAACGTTTGAAAAAAGAACTGTAGTGTCTGTTTTAACTGTTTTAACTGTTGAACCAGATTTAAAGTGGCTGTCTGAGGCTGAACTTGGGCTTAATGGGAGTGCAATAATGCTGACATGCTCAAAATGATGATGCAAAAATGCTGATGTTCTGCAGGTTTACTGTTTACCCTAATTATCATGTTGGTTTAGCTCTTAGCTAATTAGCACCAAAGAAAACGCAAGTGAAGCTAATGGCAACGTCCTTAGTTTTGTATGAATTAGGTCATGCCAATGTATTGGACATTAAAGTTTTGATCTGATCTTTGTTAAAAATAACATATGGCATCTAATATCTGGGAATCACCAAAGTAAATACTGTTAATTATGTGGGGAATGCATAACATTTAATGGTAATTTATCTGATAGTTGCTAAAACATTCCACTCAAAACCACACATATGAACTTCACGGTAGCGCAAGAGAAAGAGCCGGGCATTCACTAAAGTCTTGAGCTATGTGCACTGCTCAAAAAAATTGTATCATGTATCAGATCTCAATGTTGGAGATCTATACTAAAATGGATTGTTTAATGTCTTGGGAATGAAAGGATGCCACATCTTTTGATGGAACTACAAGTTTCAGCCTACAGAAAGCTTGATTTTTTAGACACCCCGAAAATGAAAGTGAAAAAATTATGTGGCAGGCTCGTCCATTTTGCCAAAATCCAATTTCTGCAACTCAAAATGCAATATCTTGTGTATCCCCCACATGCTTGTATGCATGCTTGACAACATCCAAGCATGCTCCTAATGAGACAACGGATGGACGTCCTCTAGATTGGTCTAAGGGCATCTGTGAGCTCCTATAAAGTCTAAAGAGCAACCTGGCGGCGACTGATGGACCCAAACACAATGACCCAGTGGTGTTCTATATCAGGTTTAGGTCAGGTGATAGTGAGGGCCATTCAAGTGCATCAATTCCTTCATCCTCCAGGTACTGCCTGCATACTCCTGCCACATGACGCCGAGCATCAGGAGGAACCCAGGGCCTACTGCACCAGCGTAGGGTCTGACTATGGGTTCAAGGATTTCATCCCGGTACCTAATGGCAGTCAGACTGCCGTTCTCTACTAAACTGGTCATGCTGATCTATGTTGCTGGCGGTATAGCGTTTTCTTTGGCTTCTCCAGACCCTGTTACGTCTGTTACAGGTGCTCAGGGTGAATCTGCTCTCATCTGTGAAAGCACAGAGCGCCAGTGGGGGACATGACATTCTGGTGTTCTATAGCAAATTCCAATCAAGTGCCAAAGTGCTCGGCAGTGAGCACAGGGCTCGCTACAGGGCGTCGCGCCCTGAGGCCAGCCGATAGAACACCTCTGGGACATTATATTTGGGTCCATCAGACGCTGCCAGGTTGCTCCTCAGACTCTACAGGAGCTCCGTGATGCCCTTAGACCGATCTATGAGGACGTCCCATAAGACACCATCCAATGTCTCATTAGGAGCATGCTGCGGCATTGTCAAGCGTGCATACAAGCACGTGGGGGCCACACAAGACATTGAGAAGCATTTTGAGTTGGAGAAATTGAATTTTGGTAAAATGGACTAGCCTGCCACGTCATATTATCACTTAGATTTTTGGGACGTCGATGAAATCAAGCCAAAAATGAAAAAGTTATAACTTTAATGCCTAAACAGGCTCTAATTAGGGCATGCTGGGTATTATAATGTGCATACATTTCTGCTTAGAAGAAACATACCCCGGCCACGGAAACCATCGCAGTCGTAAAAGTCGATGCAGAGTTGGGGGAAAAAAAACAGTCCGGCCGCATTTGGATTTTTCTGACACTAGTACACGACCGACAAGAATCTATCATACTTTGTTATATTCTTACCAGCTCGGAGAGTTCCAGAGAGGTGTCTTTTATGGAAAGCCTGACCCTAGACTTTGTAAAGTGCATTTATTCATGATCTAGTGAAATGTTATGGTGGCGCACTATAGTGACCGCGAGGTTACAGGGTTTATGTAGGTACATAAACTTAACGGTAAGTTTAATTGTTTCTGTTCGGATAAAACTCTTCCCACAAGGCTTTACTGTATTCCAGCAATTTAAATTAACTTAATCAACGTTGTGGGTTCAGAGTTGGTGTGGGAAACGTCACTTGACTTATTTTATAATTCTTTTGTCTGATAAGGGGCACTCGGGGCTAAAAAGGTTAAATGCAAAGTCCAGGATTTGATTGTGGCCTTGAGACCTTTTGTTGCATGTCATACCCCTCCCTCTCTCTGCCCTATGTCTACACTGTCATCCTTCAACATAAAGGGTAATCAATTATGATATTAATATTGTCTGGTAACCAGACATATTTATTAAAAAGATTGAGCACATGTTGAGACAGTTCACTATCAATAAGTGACAACTTTGATGGTGGCGTAAAAGGAAGAGTCAGGGTTCATCCTCTGGGCACCATGAAGAGCTGCACACAATGTTATATGTTATATTTAAGTCGGCCAACTAGCGTGGTTGACAACCGGTTACATTAGACTACAATAAATAATGCAGGGTTACGTATATATATATATAGATGATATGAGCACTCTGAATCCATGACACTCATATAACAGTTATTCGACACATTGATGCAGTCTGCTCCTCGGCTTTGTCACTCCAGGGATGGAGAATCTGTCTTAAAATGTGTAAGGTGAGTAAAGCAGCCTGTCGGCTAAAACCAGTGAACAAGTGCTCTCTCTACCATGAAAAATGGTCTCTGGCTCCCGATGCTGGTCCATTTTACCTGTGTCAAGGTACTCATGGCAGATTATGATATTCATGTCTGTGCTCATATGTGTGTCTGTTATTTCAACGGATGCTTTGTGGTGTGGGGTTTTCAGATTACACCTATTTATGTCTGAGGTTCTGCAGCCACAGTCAACTTGTCAAGGTGCTGCGTTAAATGTTACTTTAATCATTCTGCTTCACTGAGAGCAGACGTGGCAGCAGAAGTGCAGTAAAATGCCAAGCACGATGCAGATTAGGTACATATTTTAGCAGGGTGTCTCGAAATGTTTGGTAGTTGCAAAATTGAAATTCTCATTTATTTTACGTGGTGACACCATAATTTATTATGCTACTTCTTATTAACAGTGTGTCAAATGAAGTTGACTTGTAGAACACATTTGTAGCTTCATCACATCACAATATTGTGTCTCACATTTTATAAATGGCAAGCATATTGTATCATGCCTGCTCTTTCAATTTGCATTTGAGACATTTATTGAAACTATTATGGTGATATACAATCTAAAGCCAGATTATATTAGCCACCTATGCAGCAACACGGTGCATGCACCATCAATGACTTTCTGCACAAAGAATATAATAGCCATCTTTAGCGAAGAGAAAGCAAAAACATTTTTTTAAAGCACTTCAATGTTCTCATGGGCTGTAATTTCCGGCTATTATGCTTCTGTGACAATATCAAAAGCAAGATTGCAGTCCTTCAACAAAGACCACTTTAGCTCAATTTTACATTATAGTTAATTGATGCAAGACTGAGTACCAAGAAAAGGAAATGTTATTTGGTCTGAAAACCTCTCAGGAAAGAAGGTAACTACTATCACACTGGTTTTAAAACACATCCCCGCACCACGATGGCGTGTTTCCCCTGCACGGTGTGGCCCTTCTCAACTCAACTTGACCAGGGGCTCTCTTTTGGTGCCAGGTCTTAATGCCGTGTTTCCACTGCTGATAGTACCCCTCAGTCATTGGAGGCGAGATTCTCAGCTGATCGCCATAGCAGCAGAGCATGAAATTGCCATGATGTCATATTCAACGGCACACTTGCATTTCAACGGCAACCAAACAGGTGAACGCCGGCACCTAATGCATAGCATAGACAGTGTGGTATACGGGTTTGTTCTGCATGCCTGCTGTTTTTATGAAATTTGGGTTGAGTGAATAAAAACTTGCTGTCGCCACTGATGGTAGCTTGTGTATTTAAAAACGTGGGGTTTGTACAGGTTGTGCTGTGTCACGCTAGTAACGAGTCTCTCTGACCAATTAGTGCTCTTTAGTTGTTTAAATCCACCTTCTGGCCTCAACCGAGGCGGGACAAGGAATGGAGGGATTCTATTTGTACTTCCACAACTTTTGCGCCTGGAAATATAAAAATAACCGTTCTGGTGTGTTATAACCCAAATTAACCTGAAGCTCTTGGTGAGAATGGGGCTTTAGTGAGATTACCAGCTCAATTACTGTCAAATGAACTTCAGTGTCACGCTGAGTGTACCTGTTACCTGTAATGAATTGTTTATTTTTCATGCAGATAATAAGAGAAGTCGTTAGACTCTGTGTGTGTATGTGTGTTACAGGGAAAGAGGGGTGGGACGTCTGGTGAACATTAGTAGGCGAAGCTAAGTAGCTTTGACTTTTCCATTGTGTTCTCATTAGCATAAATGAGAAATAGACTGTACACTTTTCTCCAAATGCCGTTCCAGAAAAAAGGGGACATGTCTTGTAGGAATGGTCATGCCGACCCATCAGCTTGAATCTAAAGATTAGATGCTGTTACATTCATGTAAAAACTAGATAATTATATTTTTAAATTGACTTTAATTATGTTGCCTGAGCCAGCAGTAGATTAGCTAAGCTGTGGTATAAAGACTGGAAACGGTTACTGGAGCCCGGCTCTGTTTAAAGTAAACAAATAAATAAGCTTACCAGCACAACTAAAGCTTACTAATTAACACTTTGCTTCTAATTTGTTTAATCCGGACACAAAATGTAACTCTTTTCTCTTTGCAGACTCCTCTCTGTTTGCTATTGCTCTCCAAGAAATAGTTACAGCCCATGACTCCTTATTTTAGTGCATCTGTGTTTGAGCACGGATGAGCAGACATGATACAATTACTTAATAAGGGAGCATTACAGGAGTTGCTCGGTGTTTTTGTTATTTCTTTTCTTAGAGCAGTCCAGGTTCCCACTGCTTGTAGCCTCCCTATCACTTCTGGCTCCAACGCCGTTCGTAACACACACTCACATTAGAGTGGAAGCATCTAACTCTCTAGTCTCACTCACTGCAAAGAAAGCCAATACACATATTTATAATATGAGCCTAATTTCATTACAGCCATACACTTTTAATATCGTTTTGATATTTTTGCTCCACCGACTATATTCATTTTACTTAGACTAGCTAGTCTATAAAGTTCCACCAAATATCCTTGGCTCCATCTCTAAATCCGTAAGCTCCAAAGAGGATTTGGTTCTGATGGGTTAACCATTCCTGTTGTAGCAACTCTTAATTGCATCTTGTTACGGTGTGGTTGAATGAGCCGCAGCATCAGTGTATTACACAGTGTAAATTCTGGTCTTTGCAGGGATCAAACCTGATCAAACCTGCAAGCCTCCAGTCATGCAGCTAATCTCTAATCACTGCGTTGCCCTGCCATATGCTCACCTCAGTATGCATATGTTTACTAACTATAATATAAGCTGCCTCCTAGAACTATGTTTACCACATGAGCACATGTCCATGTTTTCCCTTCACGTGTGATGCTGTTCAAAGATCACAACTTGAGAGTCAGGACTCATCTCACCTGAGAAGGATTTTTTTTTTCACATGTCCCTGTGCATATTATTCAAAACCGTGTGTGTGTGTGTGTGTGTGTGTGTACACGAGAGCAGTATAGACTCTCCTTGTCTTTATTGCCCAAAACCTTGATTAACTGTGAGGTTGCCATGGCGACCACCCTTTGCAGGCGGGAGGATCAGTGGCCTTCTTTCGCGATAAATTCAGAGCCTATAAGACTGCACATGGAGAATTAGTGTATCCGTGGCTGCAGAACAGTTACCTCACCGCTGCTCTTTCATTGCAATCATCTCGTATCGTCACTTTGATTCAGAATAGGGGGGAACTGAGCTGCTTACTTTGAAAGTGGAGAAGATTTTGACATTTTTTTCTTTACCTTTTTTGTAAAGTTTATGGAGCAAAATAAGTCTTAATAATGCAAGAGCTGCGTTGGCGGGTTCTCTGAACTCTATCATTTAAAAAAGATGCTCCATATGCAAAAAAAAAGGTTATTGGGATGTGAGGGATGTTTCCATACGATTTCTCATTGTACCCGCATGCTGTGCACCGTAAAGTATGATTTAAATTTTTCATCACGCTTTGACATGACACTCGTTTTGTTGTGTGCATCTGAATTTCTGGGTCAAATGGGACAGGAAAGAAAAATAGCACAAGTCTGAACAGGAAGACATTACATTTTCACAAGAAGTGAAAATAGAAAGGAAGACTCCAAAAGTAAAGGCTCCTTAGGTCACATGGTAGGATCAACAGTGCCCCCTTCCGGTGGTTTCACTGTGTATGTTATCTCAATTAAAAACTGCTAAAATGGTTACATTGTGTTCATCTGTAAAAAATAGCGGTTGTGTCTGATCAGTTAAAAGGCCTAAAAACGGACAACGCTGATGCCAACAAGAGTCCTGGATATTTAAAGCTTTTATGTGTTTTGCCTGCTGCGCTAACAGACAGAATTACAGTGTTTTAAGATCAAAAGATTATGTTTTGCCTACCAAGTTAATGTTTATCTAATCAGCGCTGAATGTGACGACGATTGCTCCCGCAGCATGGCTCCCACAACAAGGCAGGCAGATTCCAGAAACTCCTAACGCCTAACATTTGCTGTGGCAAGGGCAGACTTTCAGCCCACCCATAGGTAGGAAGAAAGTCAACAACATAAATGAATTCCCTAAATATGTACATACTGTGTGGCAGATGTGTGAAAACATTATATTTACTAAATGATAGTGATTCAAACTGCATTACTGTAGCCCGTTTGTGCATGAAATGTTAAGCCTTGAGGATGCTATGGTCGGCGTTGTGTGCAGGGCATTGCTTCCTACTTCTTGAGTCTCGGGCTTCATTGGCTGAAGGTTTGGACTTAATCAATGGAGGATCTAAGCTTAAGAGCAGCTGACCAGCTGCAACAATCAACCAAATGAATATTTCAATTATGTTGATGAGACTCTTGACACATGGAATCAGCTTTTAGCATTTTTTGGAAACATTATCCTTATTCATCAATTAAACTTGCAATAATGAAATGTACACACAACACTGACATATTATTGCCCTTTAGCTTTGATTTGGTATCTACTTCCGACTAACAAATATATAAAGGCCTTTAACTGCTACTGAATACTCCACTATGCATAGCAGCTACAGTGTGTGTGTGTGTGTGTGTGTGTGTGTGTGAGAGAGAGAGAGAGAGAGAGAGAGAGAGAGAGAGAGAGAGAGAGAGAGAGAGAGAGAGAGAGAGAGAGAGAGAAAAAAGAAAGTGTGGGTGTATTTGAGGGAGTGTAGTCTTGAGGGGTTTTGAAGCATCCAGCGACCCGCCTCACCCACATTATCTTTATAGACCGTTATTGTTGGGGTTCAGGTCCAGCTGGCCTTATTCAGGCTGGTGGTAAGGAGCTTCACTGCAGCCATTGGCCACGGGCAAGGTTTATGGATTTTTGTTGTACTTTTTTAGATAGTTGACAATAATCTAAAACATATTACAGAAGCAAAAGCTGCCACAGTAAAACTGCCTTGGTTCGATGTGTAAAGAAAGGAATCAATCCACATTCACACAGCAAGACACACAGAATATTTTACTTGACTACAAAGCCAAAAACAATTACTTGCATAAAAATACCTTTTGTTGAACTGTTGTGTTTTGAAATCATTATCTTTATTAAATCATCCTATCCAAATGATCTTATCTTTAATCTTATAAATGTACACCAGGGCTTTCAGAATTAAGCTTATCACTACCTTTAACCACAAAAAAACATTTTTGAGAAACATTGTTCCAACAAAACTTTATTTTGTTTCCTTTGTGGTCTGTTTTACCAATTACTTAAACCAGTAGATCTCTCATCAATGTAAGAAGCTCTCTGAGGCAGAATATTGACTATAAAAAATGACTGTTCTCTTCTAAATCTAGTGCGTCTTCCCGCAGTCCAAACCTTTAGCTAATTAAGCCCTCTCGACTATAATAATGGTTACATTACCTAAATTTAGAATCACAGCCTGCAGAAAAACAGTTTGTGTGGAATTCTGGAGGCCTCAAACATTTATAATTACTTTTTTGGAACACAAAGTTTTTGTATTATCTGATGGCGCCACAGAACACGATTAGAAATATGTTCCAATGTCAATATATAAACCATGAATCCTCTATCGACTTTCTATACCACTTGTCCTGTTCAGGGTCGCACATGGCCAGAGTCCATTTAAGCATGCAATTAAAAAACTTCAGAAGCGTCGCAGTTGTTGCAACTCCGGCAGCTTGGGGCAAACCACTAATTCCACACAAGCACTAAGGAAGAGTTTTTACTTAACAATACCAAGCAGAGTTTAATTAACCGGTAACAAAAAGGCTCATTTCTCAATTAACAAAACTTCACTATGTAATTTCTTGCACCTGCTATCTAAAATACAGATAAACAAACTCAATTAGGAAATTTAAATAAATAAGCAATTATATATTTAATTCGTCAAGTCGAATCCATGAATACACCTTTTCATTTTTGCAGAACTTGGAGAAGTGCGTTTTGCAAAAAAATGTAAAGTTGAAGAGCGAAAACAAAACCAACATTCACATAAATGATGTGATGTTTTAGAATTGAATATTATTACTGTGGAATAATATTTATATAACCTTGGGGCTGATAATATATCATGTGTGAGCGCACAGCTCCTAAAATGATCAGTGGCTATGCTCCAGAGTAGAAACTGTGTCTTACAGCCAGCTTCTTTAGGCAATTCTGTTCATCCCTAAAGAAGCTGAATTTACTGCTGCTGGTCCAAAATGATAGCAACAGCACAGCATTGTCTTCACATATTATTACAATATTTACACAACAGTCTAGTCCTGATTGTAAACACATTCTTAAGATTGCAGTAATGTTTTCAAATGTGTGGTTGTTCTATACTAAGCTGCTCAAGAGTGAGGACTAAAAATAAATGCGCTCTCCCCTGAAACCATGGCACAACTACTTACGTGCAGAGCAACACTTTTTCTTAATAACATCAGGGAACATGGCAACAACCTCATTTAGCGAGAGTGATGGTGAAATGATGTGAGCTCAGTGGAAGTGGAAACAGCAGGCGTGATTTCCAATTCTTAGCCCTCTGGAGGCCTCATGAAGTGTCCGTGAAAAGGTGTGCCCACTTAATAATGTCAGTGTTGTGATGGGTCTCGCCCACTCACATTTCACCCTGCACGCCTTGTTTCAGTGTACCTTCAATTAGAAGGGGGGCCGTTTAATGTCAGATTATGTGTGCTGGTGGAAAAGCAATCCAGTTTATGGCTCTTCCCAATTACCCGATTGATCATTCGCTAATGCTCATCTTCACCTGACACCAAACCAGCTCCCCTTGGTCATAACCAATCTCTTTAAACTGTTATATAAAAGCACTCATGCAACTGTAAGTGCAAATCCCCTGAACATCGACCACAAGTCTATGTTTTAAACCGAAAAAAGCATAATTAAAATAATGTGCTTCACAAAGTTTGTTGTAGCATACAACTGTTAATATTAACAGAAACTATTTTATTTTCTGTTTTTTCTATTTGAATTTGAAATGTGTCCTCTATTTGCAAGCCAAAAGGTTCCAGGAGCCCTTTGACCATGCCGAGACATGTTTATTTATCCTCAAAGTGTCAACATCCACTGCATAGCTCTCTGTGAACTGAACCAACACTGGCGCCAGGCTTTTAGCACTGTGCCAGGCATATTTTTAATGTCTGGTAAACACTGTCCTCTAGTGCTCACATACACTTTCACACACACACACACACACACACACACACACACGCACACACACACACACACGCACACGCACACACACACACACACACACACACTTGCACGGCACATTACTATGCTCTCTTGTGTCAAGGCCAAAAAACAGGAATTTTTCAGTAAGAGTTTGATTTTGAAAACACCACTGATGTTAATGCATATTAAAGTAGACTTTATGTTTAAAAACTACCACTAATAATTTCCTAGATGGAAATGTTACTTGTTGAATTTGTGTTTTTTTTTTATAAAACTCTTTGTGCTTCAAACATTGAGTAATAGCTCCAATTGCATTAAAATGTCTCTAACCATGGTTTAATTATCAGATCCCCTCAGATGGCTTTTTAGCAGGGCTGGTATGGTCTGCCTGATGAGGCAAGTCACAATCACAGAGTGAGCAGCAGTAAAAAGGAAAAGATGGCCTATCACTCCTCCTCCAAAATTACCTGATCAATCATTCACTAATGCTTTCCAAGCAGCTGATTTCCACCGTCAACACAAGGTCAGGGTGTCCTGGTCCTGGAGATGACAGGAGGTGATGTGAATCTTGACGATGGCAAAACAGATCCGCAATCAGCCTGTCAACCGGCACTTGAAAGCCCGCAGGATATTAGAGATGTAAATGGAACATAATGGTGCCATTATAATTGTGCTCATCCTGTTCAGCCTTTGATGGCGATGTCTTTTCTCTGTGATTCGACACCATCTGGCTAAATCAGTGTAGGCGGGAGAAGCGGAGCCAGGAGTAGTTAGGACGACCGGTTAGGATGCAATCATTATCTTTGGCTGGCGACACATCCCATTTGTTGCGACTTAAAGTTGAGTTTTTTTTTGGTTCAGGAGAGCCAATTAATGTTCATCAAATCTTTCATCCGTATTTGATGTAGTACCTCTTTTTTCAACTCTCTGAATATGAAATAATGTTGTTCAACCGTCCAATAAGCATCCAACATGTTTCACCAAAGGACACAGTGCTTTGTGTGAACTTTAAGGGCATGTATTGTGACATTGTGTGCTGATATCTGCAAACAGTTATGTAGGGTGAGTTGACCAAACAAACAGAGCAGGTCATACAGACCTTGAAAACATCTGTCTCTTTCAGGAGCAACACTCCAAAAAGGTTATTTTTCCGATCCAAAGCACGGCCACAGCATTTAGTTTTTTGACAATCAAATGGGACATTTAGAGAATAACAGGATCCGTTAACAAAGAACGTTTGGTTGCCAAAACGGCTGGTAGAGAAGAAAAAGCTGCCAGCCGTTCAGATTGTGTTTTGTGCAGTTTCCACTCCATCTTTTACATATCATAAGGAACATTTGAATTGGCAAATGCAATGTGCAACTAGTTTCATCTTCTTTTATTCTTTTGTATTTTTATTCAAGCAATTCATAATTAATGAAATAACAAGATATATGTGGTATGCCTTGGTCTGGATTTTCCAGGGATTTAATCAGTACTGCTCATCATTGTCTAATTTAATAATATTTTGTGATTTGTATTGATTAGATTGCACCTCAGTTAGTATCATAACATATATGAATCATTTAGATCTAAATTCTATATCATGAAAGTATATTTTTAAGCTTCAATCCAGCTGCTCTTTAATCCTTTAAAATGCATTGATAAGCAGAAACTGAATTTGGTGCAGACTCATTAAATGTTGTTATGGCTGCTCTGCATTGTAATCGTTGGGATTCAACCCAACATTTGGATTTATATCGACAGAATGAGAGCAAAACAACAAAACTTGCTGAAACAAGTTTTAGTGAATCAATTAGGACGATACAATATTGTGGGACACAAACATGAAGTTACACAATATTCTATCAAAACAGGGTGTTCAAATATTTAAATGCTTAATAATGAATAAATCAGCACTGTTGTAGGTTATTTCCAAACTGGTGACATCTGACGGATTACTGATGCATCTTTTATGGTCCACTTTCATCACGGTGGTGGGATTCTGGTTGCAGCATTATCGCTGTGAAAAGAAGCATCTGGCTCCCATCTGGGCTTAGTTGTCTTTCTGCTGCACAAAACATATTTTAAAAAAGCAATCAAAAATTGCACAGCTTTTAGATTTTTTTTTACGCATCTGCTTTGCATAGAAATCTGTCAAAACAATCCACAAACACCAACACATTCAAGTAAAATACTAAAAAAGACACATTCATTTCATATGAACATCCAATTAAGATTTATCAAACTGGTTTCATGTTGCTCACATGTTTTCATGCACGTCCCAAGCTGTCTATTGTTGTGCTTCTGATGTCACGTTGTAACTCTGGTAAGTGGTAGGTGGCAGTGGAAATGGAATAGCCTGGCGGGAGACTGTATACTAATGAAAAGACAGAAAAAAATGACACATCCATGTAAATATTGCAGTTGATACAAGTTATCAACATAAATCTGGGTGGTGAATGTTTTCTCCAATACCTCTGGGAATTTAATTATTATATCGATGCTGTCTGCTGAGGTGACAATAAAAGATGCAGAAATCTCCTGCTTGGCATTTATCTCATGCTTCTGGTAGAAGTTGAGAAGGAGAGCCATACCTGGGATGTAGCGTTCAAATCTGGGAGGGATGAAAAAAAATGTAAAAAGCAGCTTGAACAACATATGTCAGACAGTATGTGACATAATTGCAAACAGAGAACATGTTCCATGCTCTGTAAAGCAAAGTAAGTGAATCAAAGTCATTCTTCAGCTTAATCTCCTCTTCGTCCTATTCCTTGATACACACTTCACCTTGATTCCTCCGAGGCTCACCTTGTGCAAACCTCTGCCAAATTCTCTGGGATCCTGGTCCAGTGAATTCTTGCCTTGATTTTTGGCTTAGCGCCAGGCAAACGTGCAGTTTCAGAGTGTATTGACATTTCATAGGACTGACATTCAGCTCCCCATCTAATGTTTGCCTAGACCAAAGACAAGAGATCAATCATGAAGGGAGTCTCTACAAACAAAGGACTTGGTTTTGGCCTCACTATGCAATATACTAAACAGTATGACTATTTATAACATTGTATTTGAACAGGGCTAAATATGCAGTATGCAGATGCTACACTGTCCCACAATGCTGCCATGAGAATGGCATTATGTAAGAATTTAAAGCACTAGTAATATGTTTGTTAGCATAAATGTACCCACATAACAGGCAGTTAAGAAGAACCCGAACAAACAGAAAGAGAAGAGACATTAAATATGTAAAACGGCATAACTTATGTAAAAGTGTACTTTTGGGCACTTTCATGTTTTTGAAGGTTTTCTAATGGACAAGGCTGTTTTTAGTCTTTTCAGGGCAATTGCTGATAATAGTATAATAATGATAATTGTGTTATTTGTTCAATTTCTTTACCATTGTCTCAACACGGGGCTTCATAAAAGTGTCGATGCACATCTTCCAGTTAATGTTTTCTCCAATCTGGGACACAATCAGCTGGGTGCTTTTAACGTTTGGCGTTCGTGTGGAGTAGAAGACGACGTTGTAACCATTGAGCTTCTGGTCGACACTCAAGGCAAAGGCGTTGACATTGAACACTTCCTTGGGCATTGGATTCTTGCCCTGTTGAATGAGATGGAAAGCAATCCAGTTGGCTGTTATGGGTTTGTGTGCACCATGTCCAACTTGTGCAGATAATTGATTTTTTATGTGTGGACTTAAAAGAAACTGTATATGCTGTATATGTTGGGTGAACATCACTTTTATGGAGGGTTTGTCTTTTTGGGGTAATGGAATTCCTAATCATTAGCACAGCTGAAAGATTTGACATGATGACACTACTCAGTGAACATTATGCATATTGTTTTGCAGTGTAACACATTCTGGGTCACTCTCTGTGGAGCAGGTTTAGCTTACTTCCGTTGAGTTGTCATAATAGCTATGAAATCCTCTCACGCTTGAGTCTGAATCAGAGGACTGATGTACCCACTCGGTGGCTTCCTATAAACAAAATTAAGCAACAAGAGAATTTCAAGTGATAAAACATCGGAGCAGGTGCACAGATAATAACATTGCAAGGGTAGCCAAATACCATGGAAAGCCTCCTCAGAGTCTCAAGCAGTTGGCGCATGCTGACTGCCTGTCCGTGTGGGCTGCCGTTAAACTCAAAGTGGATTTTGTCAACAGGATCCGTTGTCGGGACTGAAAAAAGTGCACAGGTTGCAACAGCAAAGAATAATGCAAACATGTTTTTACAGGCTGACACAATAGTTATACTATATAATATTAGTTTACTTTGATAATAATGAAAAAAACCCAAAGTAATTGACACAACACAGCAATTAAAGTGCAACTTAAAACCTGCTCAAAGTCTTGTTTTTACTAACCTTCACCAGTTTAACTTGCTGAAGTGATGTAAGTATATACTTCAGGTTGTGTTAGTACACAGTACACACGTTGTTTGCCTGAACTGCTAAATATTTGTTATGTTCTCGTGGCCATACTAATTATGTTATTTTGGATAGCACAGTACTGCATGATGCAAAATGCTGGACCGGTTGTGCATACCTGGTACTATTTTGACTGCCATGTGGGTGTATCCAAGGAAATAGTACAAAGGGTATTCATCATGATAATATTCCCTCCTGAACTCAGACTCCACACAAAGACCAACTCCGTAAATGTTACTCTCAGCACACGTTTTGGCTCTTTGGTGCCAGGTGTTTGGTGTCACGGTCTGTTGGATTGGTGGAAAATCACAAAGATATCAATCTGCTTTGAGTTCGGTAAATGTTAATTAGTTCAACTCTAACAGCAATCTGCCAAATGTTTTTAGATTGTACCTGATTTGAATCCGGTCTCACAACTGCGGGGTCCACGTGGATGACTTTATCATTGGAGATAAACGAGTTTGCTATTATTGGAGTCATTTTAGCCAAATCTGGCTCTTCAATGTTCCTGGTGACTGCGTACACATTGGAGCTGTTGGTTGGAAAGGAAAATAAGAACTTTTAGAGGTGCAGTGTGTAGGAGTAAGGGGGATTAATTGGCAGGAATGTAATATATTTTCATAACGTTGTTTTCATTTGTCTATAGTCATCTGCAAATATGAATGATTGTGTTTTTGTTCCCTTTAAATGAGCCATTTATATTTACATTTGGACTCCACTGTGCTCCAGCATGTTTCTACAATAGCCCAGAATGGACAAACCAAACACTGGTTTCAGCACGGACCTGTCACACATTGACATGATCTCAGGCCAGCATAGTCCTTTGACACGCTTGGAAGGGAGCGGCGAGAGGAGGGGTAGCCATCACTAGATGCCTCTAAGTCTTACACACTGCTCCTTTAATAGCTAAATTGTAGCACATAATCACCATGTGTACTATGTGCTGTTGATTTGTATTCTTAGTTTGACGACTAGACTCAGTTGAATTTCATTTCGAGGTTGGTTCGTGAGTCAATACATAGGTAAGAAGAACTGTTTTACTCCTGCACTGCGGTGCAGATCGTTTATTCATGTTTTCAGTCTACTGAGTTGCAGTATGTACAATAACTGGAACTATAAGCAATTAGTCTTGATGTGGTGCTTTGCTAATGCAGAACTGTCCTGCCGTTTTGTTAGGGAGGAGGAGCCATAATGCTATGATTAATGTATGAAAATTGAATTTTGGAATTTGTGAACTAATTCAGAATCATGAATATAATGTGAAACTACATGGTCCCACGTATTGGTAGCATTGTATAGCAGCAGTTTGTTGAGTGACAGGTGGATAAGTTTGGAGCCGCCTCTGGATTCAAGTTCAGACAGTCATGACCGGAAACAATTATACATACCTGACTGAATAGATAGCAAACTCTTTTTTGCATGCAGGGAAGTCAAGTTTAAACTTCTTTTCTGCGACGTTGATCTTGGCAGTAACATTCCACGGTATTGCAAGAGGTGTTTTAGCTTTGAACTCGGAACCGCATTGGAACAGCTCTGTGTTGATTCCATAGTAAACCCAGAAATCCTTTGTGAAACTAAAAAGGAAAAGGTTAATTCATAAAAAAAGGTAGTTGTAAAGCCACAGAATAATTACAGGCAGAATACAAATGCAGTTTGGTTTGCTTCCTATGATAATTGGTAAAAATGATAGAAGTTCTTTAAATTCAACGACCATTCAATATTCACCCAATAAAACCATCAGTCTCCAGCGAAACTTCAGAAGTAAGCAGTTGTTGAAGTTGTCCATTCAGTGGTGGATTTGCTGTGACTTTGGCTATGTAAGAAAAACTGACTTTAATAATGGTTAAGATAAAAAAACAAAAACAAACATTGTTTTAGTCATTAATCAATACTAATATGACTTGTAAGTTGTCCTTACCATTTACAGTGACTCCACTAATTGTCTGATAATATTTGCTTATCTCCAGTGGGAGACCCAGGATGGTAGCTTGGAAGTAGCGAACCTCAATGATTAAAAAAGGCTTTGTCCAATGCCGTGACACTCCTCTCTGTAGATTCTCAATCACGGCCCACAGAGGGCTGTCTTTCTCCGCAGAAAGACCTAAAATCTAAAAGTAGGATCACAAGCATGTAACGGGCTTTGCAGACACATGGTTTGATTTGTTGACTTAACTGTTTTGACTGATTCTCTCACTCTGATTATGTTCTTGACGGTCTCTTTGTCGAGATCCGCAAAGAACCACTCTTGTCCAGAGGCCCGTGAAAAGGCCGTCACTAAGGGCTTATCATTGGGTAGAATCTCCCAGTTTTTGACCTGAAAATGACACAGCACAATGGTCATCCAAACAAATAAAACTGACACATTAAAGTACAGTTATGATGCTGCCGTTGTACTCACCACATTGAGAACAGCCTGGAAGTCACTGACACTAAGATCTCCTTTATAACCAGGGATGTCGTTAGCAAGCAGCTCCATGAGCCCCTCAGCACGGACACCCAGCTGCGGCACAGAAAGAAGAGATGATTACTGTTCGACACTTAATCTTTAATGAAATCTTCGATGTAAAACACTGTACCTCCAGTAGCTGCAGAATTCTACCAATGAAATAAAATTTCCCTTTCATCATCATTTCAGTAGGAAAGACATTTGTTGCACTCCTCAGCATGAAGACTTCTGCGGCCGTACCAATTAGGAAATCATCTGTATCACGGAAAAAAAGTAAACTGTCATGTCACGGTTTCAGGAAAATCCAAGAGTCTATATATCTAAGAGCATACCATTGAACCAGTCCATGCGCACGGCTTTGCTGTAGTGATAGCTGATACGGCCAAATCTAGGGGCCAGGATTTTCACGGCTACATTGCAGGCAGTTGAGCTATTTTAGAGAACACAAAAAATGAAAGTTAAAAGCTGAACAACATTGGCAATGATGTAAATCAAACAATCACACCCCAGTGGTTATTATTACATTGCTTTACTCACAGGAAGTGGTTGTTTGGAGTAGTGGATCTGGAAAAGCTTTTCAAATAGGAGTATGCAAAACTAATAACATGGAGGTCTTCTTCCTCCTGTAGGTGTACAGTCACTATGTTCACCAGAGCCATTGAGGGTTTAGTGTCGAACAAGATCATGAATGCCAGCATACGAATCTCAGTGGGAAGGTTCTTCTGCAGGAACAGACTCATGGTGATCTCTTGGACCTGAAAACACAAGTGTTATAATAATTAGAACTTGAAAAAAAAAATCACATTCAACTGCCAATTTCTGTTCTGTTGCAACACATTCTTGTGACATTATTTTCAGAACCGATGATGAACTTTAGAACTTACTATGGCGCACAGTGCATGTAATTATTACCATAAACACAATTTATATAAGAACCGAGTACATAGCTGGTAAAAAAAACAAGTCTTATTGCTGCATTTTGTATATAGTTACTCTCTGGGGGTCTCTGGCAGCTATGAGTCTCATAGACTGCACAGCGGCACTCAGCACACGAGGTGGGAGATCCACAGGCGTGGCAGCAACTCCGGGGAGGAAGCGCATGATGGTTTTAATGCTGCCTGGATGACCCGCGTTCCCCAGAGCTTTCAGAGCGAGGACCATGTCAGTGTGGTTGCCAGTCCTCAGACTTTCCTGGGCCATGTCCAGCAGTGGCTAGAACAGATTAGGATTTTCCACACAGATAATTTGTTGATGCGATCAGACAGTCTTCTTGTTCTCATCACGTACCAAATGAATTCATGGGGACAAAGTCAAGTGATTTGCTTACCTGAACAGCAGACACAGGGCAAGGTGTATTATAGGCACAGTGCTTGTAAACCAGAGAGCCATAGGAAAGCACCACAGTTTGCCACAAATAGACATTGGATTTACAGAAGGGAATGCTCAGGAACATCTGTAAAAAAAAAAAAAAGAGACAAATATTTTGAGATGATGTGGTATCATTGTGTGGTATTTTCATTCCCGGACAATGAGACAATGGGCCCCTGGTCGCAGACATGCAAAAGGCCCCACCACCTAATCTACAGGAGAAAGACACAAAGACTATATATAGATGTTAAGCTTTTTTATGTTGAGCGTCTCTTTTCTTGTCTCTCACGCAAGCAATTGCTCTGTCTTTTGCATTAACTCACTTTAGCCATCTCAACCAGATCTGGAATAGCCTGGATATGGTCAAATGCCAGCAACAGGGTTTCCAGAGCTTCCCTTGAAGACAAATCTCCAGCCTGGAACCTCGTTTTCAGGAACTTCAGGATTCTGGCATCGTTGACTTCAACAATCATGTCCAAAAACCAACGTCTAATTATTAGTAAAAGGGAAGAAAAGGGATAAATCAGACAATACTAAAGATAAGAATTTTCTGTAATAAAGAGAGAAAAATGAAAAGTGTGAAGGACAAGTTCAGATGTCACGTTTAACGGCACTTGTACAGGATTAAATACAAGGTGTCGATTACGACCCTAATCTTAACAAGTGAGGAAGCGTCTGTCACCGTGCCTCACATGATAATAAATCATTCATCGATGGTAATGTGCCAGACTAAATCCTTTCTCAACTAAGTGGGAGGAGGCGCTTCAATTAGCTATCCAGTTGAGTGGATTAATATCAGATTTGAGAGATGGCCATGGACTATTTTGTTCCTATAATACTATAATGACAAGTTTGGTTAAAGGTTATCTACAAAGGAATTTCCCTTTCAAACCTCGCTGCAGTGTTCTCACTGGGTACAAAGACACGCTGAATGAAATCATTTTTGAATTAATGCATTTCTAAGAAAAGCCACGTTTCAATAATAATTTAGTCAAGGTTAGTGAAGATTCACACGTCTGAGGCGACACTTATAAGCTCCATGCACCGCCCAACCTCCACAGTATGACCTTGTGCTTTAGTGTATGACCTTCACATTACTTCCTGAACTAAATATTTTAATTTCTCGCTCAATGGCATAACATGGATGTGATATGGCTAGAAATTGGCCTATATGTTTTGATTTTCCATTTGACCACTGAAATCGATATGATATTCTTTATATTGTAAAGTGATAATTAAGTGTTAATCCCTGTTTATGTGTTTGTTATTCATCATTGGCAAACTAACGATGAAGGCTCACCTTTGCTCTTCATTTCCTGCAAATTGTTTCCACAACACGTTTAATCCTTCATAAGGTATCACTCGGAGGAGTTGATACAGCTTTATAGTGTCCTCAGATGTTGTGCTGTCTATCTGGTAACGATTGACCTCAGCCAGTTGCTTGATCAACTCAGCAGCCTGGAAAGAGGAGCAGACGTCATGAGTTTCTCAAATTAGATTCTCTGTGCACAAATTATTCACTTTATTTTGATTTACTTAACATCATAAGAACTAGTTAATACTTTTTTATTTCAGTTGATTTCAGACGAGGATTTTTTTCACATCTTTTTCACAATTTTTTTCTCTCGTTGAATTGTTTCCTGTTATTCCAAATTGGAATAAACACACAAAGTTAATTCAAAATATGTATTGGAGTTTCCAATACATATTTTGAATTAACTTTGTGTGTTTGTTTTTTTTACAGCGCTTCCTGCTGCTTTCTGGGTAAATGTTATCAAACGTGTAGCAGCAGTGTATCCTCATTACCTTTGATATTGGGTTGTCTAGGTTCTGCATGATAATGGGGACGTTGACTTCCGCATCGACAAACTTAAAAACAAGGTTTCCCTTGCTTTCCATTGACCCAAACTGGGGGGCTTTCGCTGTGTCATTCACGCTGAGGAGCACCATTTCGGTCCTGCAGGCCAGGTTATGCAAAGCAGATGATTTGTATGGCAAACAAAGCATTGGGCAGAAGCAGAAGTAAATGCAGATATTCCCTTGTCTTACGTCGCTTCCATCTTCATGCTGCCTCCCTTCACGTTAAAGGGACTGAAGTTCTGTTGCTCCAGGCTATGGGCCCTGGTGATGAGACCTCCCTCTGCTGTTGGTTTGACTATGTAAACACTTCTCACTGTTGAAACCACAGATTCCCCTCTCTAGATGGAAGGACACACATACTGAAGTTGCACCGACTTTGGACGGTTTCAATTACAATTGTCGGAGCCGATGCGGATGAGCGAAACAGACCTGTCTGGAGACTTGGTCGAGCACAGCGGTAGCCATCCCTTTGTACTTGACAGCTTTCTCCCTGCAGTTATCGACATCCACCACCTGAGTGATGCTCATCACCTTTGTTTCCCCGTTGATTTCCGTAGCATAACTACTCTGACACTTGCCATGGATGCCAGCCTGCAAACAAAATCAAACATTGTTCCATTTTATTATTTTTTTGGGGGATTTATACTGCAGAATGATCTTACTTGTCAGAAGTGACTGACCTCTTCAAGCTCATAGATCGTCTGTGTGGTCTTCACAGTCACTTGGAAAGAAGCCAGTATCCCTCTCACGATGTTGACAATAGTGTCAGAAATCTCAGCAGAGGAGCGGATGTTGTCAACGTGTCCAGCGACAAAGTCAAACATGAAGGGTTTGACGAACTGGGAGGCAATACGCTCTGTGAGCTTTGGGGACGCGTTAAATTTGTCTTTCCCCTCGACACCGTTGAACTCTTCAAAGGAAAAATCTGAAACCTTTGAACCAGAGAAAGAAATAGGCAGTTTTATTGCTGCACATTTGTAGTGAGGAACAGGAAATCTCTGTCAGATAAAACACAGGCGACATTTGTAACCAACCAGAAAAGAACAAGAACTAGTGTGTGTCTGCTTTGCTCTACTGAATTGTTAATGCCAACTTTACTACAATTACAACACAGTTTGCAACATCTGTTCATGACTGAAAGCTGACAGAAATGTACCGCAACATGACTTTGCATTATAAATGCACAAACAGTCATCTTGTTGGTATGCATACATGTGTAGCTGACCTGATTTTCAGCACTTTCTCTAAGAATCACAAAAGTTTACAAAGAACTCTACATTATTAAGGCAATGAAAAGTTATCTTCCAACAGATGTTTATTAAATTGGCCTCCAAAGAATTAATGAGACCTCAATTAATGATTAATGGATTTATTTAACTTAATTGAATCAGACATGAATCAAGCTGATTAGCCTTCCATTGTTTTTACTACTCAGTAACAGGTTGCATTACTCTCTGTTGTCACTCTCACCTGCAGGAGGAAGGTTTGCTGTGACACACCAATGATCTTGATCCTGCATGAGATTCTCGTCGCAGACTCAGCCAGGTTTGATATGCCGAGTCCAAAATTCACAGTTCCCACATATTTGTATTCGTATGTTTTCTTTGGGTTCAGGCCGAGCTCTGGAATATGTTTCCAATGTGAAGAGTCACTTTACTCCTGCCTTACGGAATATTGTGGGAAAATTTGATTTTGTAATATTATGATGATTGATAAAATACTCACCATAGCGGAGACTTTGACTTGCTAAAAGAAAAGAAAAGTCAAAACGTAGCATCAACACCTTTGTGAATTCATCAGCACATTCTTGTTATTTATGATACATAAGGATAGCATGTTACACAGCTATATTTGAAGACATAAAAAACAGGCACAAGCCAGGAAATAAATCAATCAACATTAGATCTGTAAAAATAATAATATTTTATTTAAATACGAAAAAAAAAACAGCAAAAGTAAAATCCCCCTTACTCTATAAGTGACCATAACTTTCATCTAAAAGTAATTCATGATTGACCAAGTGCAAGTAAATTCATATAATTTCATAAGAAAATGAATTTTAAAAAAATTAAGTAACACAATCTCAAGGCTGGATTGTGAAATCCTTCTACAAGTAAATTAAGATGAATAAATCAATGAAAACTTACCAGCCAGAGCCACCAGGCAGCAAAGGAGGAGCCCCTTCATGTTGGAACTGAGGAGGTGAAGGCAATGCTTCGACGTTGTACTATATATACATATACATATCTCAGTGAGGGTTTTGGTTGAGGGAACCGGTCGCAGTGAGAACCTGTGATCAGGCCAGAGTTTGGTTTAGAAGCTGCAATCGAGCCATGTTGACCTGTGACATTGTCACAGTGACACAAGTAATATGTGTTGGATAACGGTTCGGTGTGTGTATTTGTAAAGGTTGCATTAACCAATGTTACACACCACCATCGCCAAAGTTAAAAATAAACCAGCGATTGAAATAGTTCCGCGGGATTTTAAACTTTTGATTGTGCTTTAAAAGATCTGAACTGGAGACATTTCTGTCGCGCTTCTTCGTTTCATAGACACGGAAGAAGTATTCAGATCCTTTAAAAGTACTAATATCACAATAAGAAGACACTCAACTACAACAAACCTTAAGTCAAGGTACATACGGATTATCAGTAAAATCAGCTTAAAGTACCAAAAGTAAATGTACTTATTGTGCAGTAAGATGCCGAGTGTCAGTGTTTGACTTTTTATGAAGTGATTAATATTACTGCTACATTAATGTGGATGTTGCATTTTGGTGCTGTCGACGTCTAAGGGTTGTGCTTAATGTGTCCACTTTATGTTTTACAGCAATGCATCATATTCTATAAGATTATCATGAATAAACACAACTGTTTTCATTTTACACCTGAACCAAGAGGATACTTTATGCATTTTAAGAAGCAAGATAATTGTCTCAACACCGAGGAATACTTCGTCCTTCAATTCATCAGGAGAATTCAAAATCACCAAATTTGGAGATACATGGTTTTCACTGAACAGTAAGGAGATGCGATGATGTCATCTGAAATGTAACTAAAGCTGTCAGACAAATATTTGCCTCTAAGACATGGAGTGCAAATAAAAGTTGTATAAAACAGCCTTGAGTGTGTACTTCAGTAAATGAACATTGTCACATTCCACCACTGCACAAACTCTAAATATGGCTTGTTTTGAATAAAAATAATTAACAAAGCGCAAACCTCAGTTTGTAATCAGTTAGGAAATGAAGTAAACAAGTTGTTTACAGCGGAGGGACGTGATAAACCCAGCGTGTTCTGCATCTATTCCCTCAGTGAAACCCAGCCATGTGGAGGAAAGGCAGAGCAGATGCAGGCCGATTTCCTCTTCTACGCCGTGAATATCTGGAGCAACTCTCAGTATTAACATGTATAAACTGACCCCTGGCATCCGAAAAACTGTCTTCCTGGATACAACGAAGTCAGGAGTGTGGCGAAGCGCTGCTCTTCGTGCCAATTCCACCATCAGTCGCAGCCTAAAGGTCTCTCCTCAAACGACCCTGTTTATATGCACAGTTTGAGGGTGATGACACCGAGCAGCAAGCTACCAAAAGGGTCTATTTTTGGATTGCACAGCACAGGAGGAGTCCCTGCTGTAATCTCACATAGGCCATCCTACGCCATAGGCCAGATCTCATTTAGGGGAAGACAGATGAGGGAAGAGGTGTCGGTGCGACGTAAGGAAAGGCCAAGCTCGACACTCTGTGTCTTTATTATCTTTGGGTGAATAAGAATTAGTTTAGGGTCCTGGTGGGCAGGTGGCACCTTGCACGGCAGCCTTCGACAATGTATAGATGTGTTATTGGGGGAATGATGACATGTAGTGTAACACATATGTTTTATTTACCACATAAATATTACACCCCCTGATATTTATTGATGCATGCTGGTTGTTTGTGCGTGTTCGCCTTCTGTTAGGTGAGTAGTGTATTTTGGTTGCAGTGATAATAGCTTTTGTATATCTTTGGTGCCACCTTGTGCTGCACAACTGTCCTCTCTCCCTTCAGGCTCTGCTCGAGGAGGACCAGCAGATAGTTTTGTCAATTTTAATAAAACTAGTTATTTTGACTTCTGTTTAATCAGAATGAGATGTAACCGCATTTACTGTTCCACTGTTGTGTTGTCGCCATATCACAGGCTACACTAGTGAAGTCTGTATTCCTGTGTTGTGTTTGTGAAAACCAGACATTTAAAGCGACTACGACCCGAAACTCTATACTCAACAGAACACAGTGAAGAAACTATACAAGTATTGTGTGTTTAAAACAATAAATAAAAACAGGCCTACAGTATTTGCAAGAATAACATTTTTACTCATAATATATGTCGGTTACAGATGAGATGTAAGAAATTGGTGCACAGGAAAATAAAGAAAAACTAGACTTTTGTTTGGTTTAAATTATTTGGGATTCAGACAATTTAGGAATAAATTGTAACACCAAATTGACTGTGTGTGGAAAGATTTACAGCTTAGTCTTTTGTTCAACACTGGTCTTCTTAAAGTACCAGAAAACTACTGCGTGATTGCAGCAATAAGCCAAAAACACTGCAGGAAAATATTCAACCACAATTTTTATTTCTGTTCAGCCCAGTATCAAAAGGCCTTCTAAGGCTACAACATGGCTCATATGGACCAACATGCTACAAATATGAACAAATACACAACGGGGAACTAGTGCAGATGATGCAGGTGGACATAATGATCATAGTGATGGCAGCTTTGTGTGCAATATGTGGTTCCTCACTGTGTCCAGTAGATGGGGCTGTTGACCTTCTGTAACACCGTTGTGTGACACGATCCTGACAACTCAACTCAAATCTACTGAACACTGTGTGATCTGCATACATTGGAGGTGGAGAATGCATCAAACAAGACTATTGATTTTGCACTTAAAAGTGAGCAGCACAGGTGTGTTAGTTTGCCACACTCAATTTTAATAATTTACAAATCAATTTTAAACACCAGAAAGGAATGGAGACAACAGACTGTATTATTTGAAGTGTAAAGCCCCAAACTGGAAAAACCTTTTTGCTTTACACTCTGAAGTATGTATGAAGTGAAAATGTTGATACAGAAGTCTATTTCCATTGTATGTAAAACAAGCGCTAAAGACTTTAACAAATTGTAAGTACTTATTTGTAAGACACTTGTTCTGAATTCCTCCCACACTGTTTTTTTGAAACTGAAAGCTCGAGTCAAAAGATATTGCAAAGCTGCATGTGGACTATTATTGTACAGTGCAAGTGATCAGGTTGCGGTCGCGGTTCTTCATCTCAGGCATTCAAAACAACATGGCACGTTTTTGAAAAGCCTGTAGTACTCCTCCTGAATCTGGAATGACACATTCAAGAGACTCAGAATTGGATTTCAAATATCACAAGTTTGAATATCACGAGTTGCTGACATTTTATTCTGCTCAAAACGTAATAATACAAAAATTATAAACATAACACTGAATGGGCCAATTTTGCGTTAGATACTTAAAAAAAAAAAAATAGGTTAGTCATTTACTAATAATAAGGAAGGAATTTTACTTGTATTATAGTATTTATTTTCTTTGTGTTATTGAGACTTTACAATCCATACTCTATATTCATGCTTCTTCTTACCCCGACTATTATAATATTAAATATTAAAATTTCATTTTTGAAATGACACAAAGATTGTTATTTATGCCACATAAACTCATTTACCTTCCATTGTGTTAATGTGAGCTGCTTACTGTCCAACTATCGCCACACAATCCACGTTGAATCACTACATCTTAGAAAACAAAGTTCAAGGGACCAAAGTGTTACCTTTCGGGACAAGACGCAGAGGAAGATGAAGATGAACATGCCCTGGAAGGTGTTGGCGATGGTGAACAGATAGGCTGTGAGGGTGGTCTCATTAAGGATGTGCAGAACTCCTAAAGTCCAGGTGGCTCCCAGCACAAACAGCAGAGCCAAACCACCGCGGGCGCAGGACCTGAGGGGATGACACTGAGTTTAGCTGAGGGATTGCACAAAATAGGTTTGAATTTGGTGTTCCTAATTTAAGACAACAAACGACTACTTGGAAAAAGATACCACAAGGACACATGAAACCACTCTAATCCATCACATGAGGAAATGTCCTGCTTGATTTTAAAAATTCTTTTGACGTTCTTACCATGAGTACAGATAATCCTACCTGATGTTGTCGTAGTGGCTGATTTCAGGCTTTTTCACAGCGGTGTGCCGGTACACTTTGTAGATGATTACTCCAAAAGCCAAGAGATTAACCTTTGGTGGAGACCGGCCAAAACAAACAGGACAAGAAGCTTAAGAAACCAGCAGGATGAAATGGATATCAATCTTTGAAACAATCCCTATTTGATGATTGTACTTAATACTTTAACTAATTATTAAGTCATTATTAGATCTCACCAGAATGATCAAACATGCCGGCCCAATGAAGCTCCATATGAAGTGGTTTTCTGTGCTCAGCCAACACCTGTGACACAAATCATGTTATTCAACAAACACTTTTATTAAGTCTTTTGGATAAAATAATCCCTCCTCCGCAGCAGCAATGCCCTGTATCAATTTGCTTCTGTCCAATCTAGTCTAATCTTAATTATAACAATACTGTATGGGCTAATACGTAGCCTACTTATCTTACAAGCACACCAACAATTGGTTAGAAAAAGCTACCTCTGCTCACGGGAATGAACAATCAGCACTTTCTTTTTTTGCATAACCTCAATCTTTTAATTATATTTTACATTAATAAACAAAAGATTTACTTCTATTCATGGACTTCTGTTTAAACTCTCCATGGTACACAACCTCTCAGAATTTATTTTAAACTACTTATTACCTCACAGGGCAGTCCAAGCATCTTCTACTTCCTTTATGTCCCCGCAGGCCACATTTAATCTCTACCCCCATGCATTTATAATTAACGCCATTTGTTTATCTTTCCTCCATGAAAAATGCTGTATGAGATTGAAAAAGAGGTGTTTGTACAAAAGCTGTTCTCTTCCCACCTCTCTTTGCACTTACACTTTATCAGTGCCGTAATACTTGGAGCCGAGTGTTGCTGAGATGGCCACCACCACCGCGGGGCTCCCGTAGCCGAAGATATAAAAGTTGCGGTGCAGGAAGCCTTTGTTGTAGATGACGCCAACCACTATTAAGTACAGATGGATGCCCTCGATGCACATCCAGGCGAAGGCCGCGAGGAAGAAATAGTGCAGCAACCCTGCTATAACAGAGCAGAAAAGCTGCCGAGAGGCACACGAAAGAGGAGAGATGGAGACAGAGATTTGAAACAAAATTATGACGCGTAAAAGCACAGTTATTTTTTACCTTCACGTAAGAATTTTCATGTGTTTATGTATGAGATGAATTGCTAAAATTTAAGTTTTTTTATGTCAAAGAGTTGAACCGAAATAATTCTGGTGTTCACAAAAAAGTAAGTCAAATAGGAAGCGTTTTAATGATGTGCATGACGTGTATATGAGTATATACAGTGAACTATAAGTATGTTTAGTTAGTCACATACTTCCATTAAACTGCATATACTTATATACACTTTCTATACGCTGCATTACTTTGCATTTTTGCACCATTTTTATTGTTTAATTTTCTTAAATGTATTATATTCTGCTGTTTTGTTGTATATATTGAGCATTTTTCATAGCTACTATTTTTGTGTCTTTATGTAACTTTGCTTGCTGCTTCCACAAACAAATGACCCCTTGGAGATGAAAAACTATCCATCCATCCATCCATCCATCCATCCATCCATCCATCCATCCATCTATCTATCTATCTATCTATCTATCTATCTATCTATCTATCTATCTATCTATCTATCTATCTATCTTTTAATCACTGAAATGACAGAATAGTGTCTCTCACACACTCAAACGCCACGTGCACCCAGAAGCTCACCCTGTGTGTGTTCATGTTGATCCCCACCAGGAAGACGAACTCGGCCATGAAGAGGCTGCAGCACAGGTTCTTGTGGATGGTGGTTCTGGTGCTCTGGATCTCACTGAAGAACCAGAAGGTGAAGATGCACATGGACAGACAGATGAGGGAGATGATCACCCCCAGCTGGGTGATCCGGGTCAGGATGGTGTAGTGAGCCACCAGCTGAGAAGCAAATGGAAAGGGAGGCGTTTCATTCACGGTTTCATGGTATGTGAAGTTGTAATTTCTTGTGTTTTTGAGTCATTCGATATAACATGGGTGTGCAGGCTGGGGTAACACCAATGTGTTGGGTTGCAGTCATTATCTGTTCTGGTGCTGCTGTATTCGAAAAAGGGTCATAAAAAAAGTTCATTTTAATTTACTTAATTTTTTTATTATTTTTTTTTGACAAAATAATTTCATAAATACACTCCCTGGTTTTGTTAAAGCAGTACTCCTACATCCCTACTGAACATGTAATAATGTGAGGGCACTATTGAGTGCTATAAAACAACAGGGAGTATATCTTTGGAGGGTGTGGGTGGATATCTCCGACATTTCTTTTTGTCTATTTCAATATGGCGTGAGTCACATTGCCTTTAGCAGCTGGATTTTTTTGGGGGGGGGGGGGTTTGGACATTTTGTGTTTCATAAAACATTGTTTTGCAACATATCAAGAATGTTATCCTGAGTATGTTATCTTAATACATCAAACAATAGAAATGTGTTATTTTATTTTATTAAAATCTAGTGCAATTTTGCTGAAAAGCAGCACAATCGACACAAAATAATAGTGATCAGAAACTTGTATTGAAATAATAATCATGTAAAGAATATCAGAGTGTCACAAAGCCAGTAAATCGGAAAATAATAAAAAACACAGTTAAAACAAACTATAATAAAAATAAAAAGCCGAAGAGGAATTTACCCTCCAGCCCTAAAAAAAACAACAATGCATACACAGTTGTATTTTTAATGTTTGATTACTCACATTGGCTCGCCCAGAGGACATGAGGATGGCAAAGTGTGTGAGGTGGTTGCAGGAGCAGGAGGTTGCATTGCTGTTGACGTGGACGGTCTTGCAGCCGTGAGTGGCCCAGTGGCCCCGCAGGCTGTCCGGCTCGTACTCCCAGAAAGCACATGTGGTCACATCTGCTTTAGTGTCTATGGGCTGCAGGAGATAGAGAGCAACGAAGACACTGATAAATGTTCTGTTTTGTATTCCTTTGGTTCTATGTTGCTGTGTGACGTCACAGCGGGGGTTAAAAACAGATCTCATCCCGAAAATGAATTACTATACATCCAAAGTTCATATGCATCATAGTTGACATTTAAAAAGGTTGCTTTAGCGTCATAATCATGTTTAGAAATAAAATAAAAATACAACATTTGTTTGCTTTGGCTTTTCATACAATTCTTATGATCTCACAATTTTATCATGTCATATAATTATCATGCATGACTTTGGCTCAAAACCACACAGGGGCAGGTAGTTAAGTGCAGTCATGTGTGCTGCAGATCACTGTGTTTTTATGGGAAAACAACATTGAAATCATTAAAATTCACATGCAAATATTGAAAACAGAGGTCAACATATTTCTATAAATTGCTATGTTCAATTTAAATTGAATTACAAAGATCGGCACAATCTGTAAATGTACCTGTAAATAAAATGTGTATTTTCTAAGTTGACATTTAATTATAATTGTATTCGGACCAGTTAGTGTAGCATTCATATTTTTTTTTGTTGTTGAAATTTTTAATGTACTTTAATCAATACCTTTTCCATCAAATTATTACACACAGTGTGTCACAGGAACAGGTGCAAGAAGAAAAAATTACCCCAAACAGAAAGAATCTGCATGAAAATTGAGTCCAAATTATTGATTGTTGCTCTTTAAAGGCAATTTAAAGAAGATTTTCATTGCTCGACATAAATCATCCCCTCCTTTGTTAGGCTTAAGCCTCAAGGGTCCAACAAAAATAATGATTTCACTTTCTCATACATTTTAATTATCTTATAAGAAAAAAATACCAGTACATTAACTTTTAGGGTTATTTCCCTCATTACTCCACTTTCCTCCATCATCTATTCACCTGTCCTCTTCAATTTCCCCTTAACTGAGAGGTCATTGAAAGAAATATATTCAAATTTCATGAAAACCTTACACAAAGCAATAACTATTCCACTTGTGTGAATTTGTTTAAATTTGTCTTAAATGAAAACTCTGGCAGTTATCAAGTTCCTGAGAGAGTCAGTGTGGGAATAACGTAGCTGTTCCTCACAGCAAAAGAGAACGCAATAATGGGCTCCAGTTTGACAATGATATATATGATGGGATGTTGATATTTCAAAATGAACAGGATCCAATTGGAAGCTACCACATAATGTTAATAAATAAAACATATACATAACATAAAAGACTGCGTTCAGATTTGTCGAAAAGGCATATATTTAAATTTAAACAAATGCTACTTTGGTCTCCCGATCAATTTTAAAATACTGCTTTTATAAATCAAATCAATAATAGACTGAATGGGGAAGAACAAAGATCCACCTGGCAGCAGCTGTATTACTGGGTTCTAAAAGTCTAAACACAAACTCATTTTGAAGGTATCGGTTCAGAGTGCAGTGTGGCGGCCTCAGCGCTCGAGAGTCTTTACCTCTCTGTGCCTCAGAGTGAAGGTGACGTGGTCGAGTTGGTAAACCTCAGCATGTTTGATGGCTGCAGCGATGACTTGGGAGTTGACAGTGATTTCCCCCGTCTCTGCATGGCGAGAGTAGTCGGTGACACCCGGGTCGCTGCTCGGCTTCAGGATGTCACCGATGCTGTCATATCGCACAAACACCACTGACACACTTCCTGATGGACACCAAAAGTTGAACAGAGACAGCAGACAGAGTAAGATGGACTTACTGTATTTTTCATCAAACTTTGTCAGTCGATTAAAACGTTTTAGATCACGCGCAGCAGTCATCATACGCAATCAGTTTTATGGTCTGACCAACTGTGCCGAGTTCAATGTGTATATTCAACCAATTTACATCTAATACAATCATTTAACATTTTCAATTGTCTTTAATTGTTTCAATCAACGTTGGATTTGATGTAAATATGAACAGCAGTTGATAAAGAAGCGTTGTTTCTGTGATGCTGCATGTGTAACTGTTGCCATAAGGACATTAAAGACAGATTTTGAGATCGGTGATTATATTTGCTCAGATATTATTAGAGCGAATTATAACATATGCACCTGAAGGCATCAGCAAAACATAAAGATAATTTGATGACCAAACACCCTAGAATGTATTTAACCTTCTTTCAAACATATAAACTAAGCTACTTTACCATTCCTGTCCTCTTCTGGTCTCAGTTTAGGAGTTAGATTGATAAGATCGCCGCCCATTGACGCAGACAGTTTGGCTTTTATGTGACGGGCGTCAAAGGTAAAGAGTTTCATTTCTGTGGTTGAGAAGAAAAGAAAAGACATAAAGAATTGAAAATATGAAAATGACAATTATCCAAAACCTCACTTTACTGCACACAGGTGGTAATGAATGGCAGGACAATTTAATATAATTGGAGTGTCTATGAGAGCGCTCTATGTTAATAATTATCTCACCCATTTCTGTGGCTTTGATTTGTAGCTCAGCTGGAGTTTTGTAGTTGCTCGCCAGAGTCAGAGCACTTTCTTCAACACTGTGCAGCAGCTTGGTGATGGTGTGTTCCCGTCGCTCTTCTTTCATTCGGCTCCAAGCCACCAGTTCATCCTTCTCCACCAAGTTGTTCACTGCTTTCACAAATTTCTGATGAAAAGCAGATTTATTATTGCGACATGTGTGTGGTAGTTAATCATGTAACATATGCGTGTACTGCGATGTGTTTGTAATCATGGTTAGAACATTATGTTTATCAAGGTTTGCCTCTGTTGACGTCTCAATAATCACTCCATATGGTGAGGCTTTTATTATTAGACATTTCTCCACTTTTAATGATAGTCAACTTTTAATGAGGACAATAAATAAATAAACATTTTAGACACAATTCTAAAGATATCATATGTATTGGCACAATACACCTTCAAAACAAAAGTACCTAAGTGTCTAATTTCTCTTTCTCAGAACTTGCACAAAGCGCGTCTTTGTCCCTGAAACCAGTTCAAAGCAAAAATTCAAATGTTGATGGAGAAAGCGAGAATGGCAAACAAAGATTACTGTAAGAGTGGAGTTGATGACGGATGGTTTGACAGTGTAATCCTTTTCTTCGGCGGCCAGCGTTGATGCGGATCGACACAAGGCCTCAACATATGCGATCACTTCCACTGAGGTGAGTTCGCCGGACGTCTGCTTGGCAATTTCCTTCAGTAGACTCTGGGGCTCCGTGAGGTTGCTCATCTGGGATGGGTGGAAAAGTAAATGAGTGAAGAGTATTTCATGATATCACATTCCTGCGACATATTACATGCAGTCCTTCATGGTTTATTAAAACATATTGATGCCTTTTTTTTGTTGGATACAGACTTTGAAATGTCCATCATTGATCATTAGCTTTCTTCTTTTTTAGATGGAACTGGTATCAAGCTCACTCAAACTCAATAAAGAACATATCCATATTGAGCAAGTTGGATATTCCCCACAGGGAGGAGCTGTTTGGTCAGTCTCAGAACACATTATCTCCACCTATAGATGTAATGTATATGTTTGTTTCTGTTAGATAAAATAAAAGTACAAGAGCATTTTAACACACAACACAACATACTCAACGGGAGATTCCCTTTTATTCATGCGATATGACTTCTTAAATATTTCTTTTCCATTTTAACCATCCATGAACTGAGGTGGAAAGTCAGTTGCTTCCGTTTGTTAATTGTCACGAAAGCAGAGTTCAATATTTTAACCCCTTCCCCTCTCGAGTAAGCAGGAGGCTCGTCCTGGAGAAAAGAGGATGCATGATGACACGGAAACATATTTTTCAGAAACATCATATACTCTATATAAAACATAAATGGTGCCATAAAAAAAAGATAAACAAAGATGGGTGTTCAGCCCTGGATGTTACATTAAGGATTAAAGATGGAAGATAAAAACACAGGAATGCAAGCAGAGATTCTATGACACAGATCAATTCATCAAACATTTCATTTTGTTATTCAAGCTGTCTTGACAAAAACAAGTAAATAGATTATTTAAAATTACCTCTCACCTTTTGAGGCTAGAGCCTGGAAGACGTTCGAGTCATGGAGTAAAAAGGATCAAGTAAATACACACAATTGTACGTCAGTACAGTCCCTCACACTCAACCCTTTACCTGGAGAGGTCAGTGAGTGCTCAGGCCCTCGGGGTTAAAGGCTTTAGGGCGGACATTGGGAATGGACCATTGTAATTTTAAAATATTGTTTCATTTCACGTTCATCAGGTTTCTCTCCAATAGAGGGCAGTGTCATCATATCTATTTTACCATATTTGGCTGCAATCCCGTGGAGGGGTACTTACATATTCAAGTGTTTTGTTGACGGTCTGTGTGATGCACCCGATGTTGTCATGACAGTATTTTTGGGGATGCTCTGAAAAAAACAACAGTTACCTTAGGCATCTCTTTGATTGCTGAATTTATTCCCAATGTTTCACCAGGATAAAGTACGCTACAGCAAAGTCTGAATTGCATAAATAACACAGAAATAACATCAGATGTCTCTCTTTGTGATCAACATAGCTTAAAACATCAGTAAATTTAAGATTGCACCGTTAACTTGATGTATTGCATAATAGATTCTTGTGTGTAATGTAATTCAGCTCTGTGTTTTGTGTGCATGTGCGATGGAGTAAGAAGAAGAATCCTAAGAATCTTAGTTAATCTTAAGAGAAAAAAAGATGTATGTCCTTAGATGAAAGTACCAGTGAGTGTGTGTGTGTGTATGTGTGTGTATGTGTGTGTGTGTGTGTGTGTGTGTGTGTGTGTGTGTGTGTGTGTGTGTGTGTGTGTGTGTGTGTGTGTATGTATGTGTGTGTGTGTGTGTGTGTGTGTGTGTGTGTGTGTATGTGTGTGTGTGTGTGTGTGTGTGTGTGTGTGTGTGTGTGCAGGTGAGCTCTTCCATCCTCATACCGACCTTTACATCTTACACCTCTCTCTGGATGAAAGTGCTTAGTGCCTGAAGTTGGGATGTAATCACGCTGACAGTTGCAATAGAAAGATCCATTCGTATTACGGCAGTGTGAGTTTGGTCCACACACCTGTCCTGCCCTACATTCATCAATATCTGAAAGGTGCAAGTAAAGAGTACAGCTCCATTTAAAAGATAAACTCATAATGAATAAAGTCACACTCTCAACATAGCTTAACATAACGCAAACAACTAATAAATACAGACTTCAACAAACACTTGTATTTATGTCTCTATGTGTCCAGCATAATTTGTAAAAGTGACGCTGGAATTGAATCAAAGTTAATGTTCTATGTTCACACAAATAAAGATTCTGCCATAAATATTTCCATGCATTACACTTATTACACTATATAATTAACTTGGGATACAAACTGCAATTCTTCCATGCATATTACACATCTGAATATTCATACATCAACTTTTAAAATCTGACATGCTTCTGCACGACATTAAATGATGTGTGTCACCCAGTTGGATATCTGCATGAATACTTGCACTCCAACACGGGATGAAGCTGTTGTTCTTCTGCAAATGGAGCAAAAGCTTTTGGATAGTTGCTCAAAATAGCAGATGGGAAGGAAGTGAAAGGCTGAAAGGGAAAAGCACCTCCAACACGTTCATCCTCCTCAACACCGCAAGAGAGAAAACAGTTCATACACCATCCTGATGCCCTCACAGCTGTGTGGTAACTACTTTCCAACATACTGTATACATGATACCTCGCTATGCATTTATTTGATACCTTGGTACGCATTTAACACAGCGAGCCAGTGAATCGTACATTACCGATGCATTTGGTGCCATCGTTGGGCTGGAACTCAGCCAGTCCTGTGGACGTGTATCCAGAGACACATGTACAGTAGTAGCTGCCTGCGGTGTTGGTGCAGCTCCCTCTGTCCCCGCAGATATTAGTCACATTCTGGCACTCATTGTCATCTGTGGTGAAAAGATCAAGGTAGGAGGTAAACTGGGTTAGTGGAAAGAGAAAATGAAAATAAAGGCTGAAGAAATAAATTGGACGAACAAAGAAAAATGAAATGCTTTCATGTTGCAGTGATTTGACCAGGCAATGTGACTGGCCAGCAGGCTGATGCCCGCAGGCCATGTTCTCAGTCTTGGCTCAAATACAAATGTATGATACGTACTTAGATGTAGGAAAATCTACTAATTCAGAAAGTCAACTCTTGTGTTTATCCAACCCTTATATGGACAACAATATTTTTTCAACCCTTGACACTATAGCTTTATGATGTCTAATGCATTATTTTCAGGCTGCTCTTAAATTAATTGTGCCGTAATTGTTGTTGTTTTTTCTCGCTTTTGTTCAGTCTACCATGTCTCGGCCCTCCTTCTGCTACATTTCCCAGAAGGCTTTTCAATATACACGAGAGAAATGCCCTGACGCATTGTAATCGACTCATTTGTAAGTTTTGGATGGAGAGATCTGGTGATAATTGTAGTTGAGTAATGACAAAGCATCAGTGCAAGTTTATTAAAAGTGGCTTAGGGGCAGCAGTACGGTAGCTCAGTCCGTAGGGAACTAGCTCCATAGCTCGAGAATAACCACTACCAGGTAGAGTTGTTTCTTCTTCTTCTTCTTCTTCTTCTTCTTCTTCTTCTTCTTCTTCTTCTTCTTCTTCTTCTTCTTCTTCTTCTTCTTTTTCTTCTTCTTCTTCTACTATCGATCCTTATATAAAAAGCTATACGTTTTGTGGCAGATTTGCATTTTGCTCATTGCAGAACACTATAGAAATCTCTGCTCTGTTTCATCAACAATTCATTTTCATCTTTGACTGTGGAGCATTATGCAAAATGGATGGACCATCACAGAGCTTTGGCAAAAACTGATGTTAATCCTTTATGTCTTACTTAAAATTGTGCAGTAAATCTATCTCTGCTTGAGGAAAAGGATGACACTACAAACATCCAAATTCGCATGATGTTTTTTTCTAAAAACAGAAGGGACTACTGAAACCTCTGATGCCTTTTGCCATGAACTAAAAAATTATAATTTGATCGGATTATTTCCAGAGTGAAACTAATCCCATGCAATCACCATAGGAGCATATTTCATCTTTTTTTCAGTGGGGTCTTTGAGTGCATTTTCCCCAAAAATATTGTCTTCATTTAACCTTCGAAATTTGTTTACTATTGAAAAAACTTTGATTTGATACTGATCAAATGTGTTGGAGGGGTTTGAACTTGATGAGGCGCCGTTGTGGTCTCGTCCCAGGCTCCACTAACTTGGTCGAGTCTTGATTAAAGCCTTGTCTGACTTCGACGCAATTTGTATTGTTGACATTTGTGATTGCAGAGCAGTTATGTGCCTTTGTTTGATTTTGATATAGTCAAATTGTTGACCGGATTGAGACAGCACCACATACAGAGCAGTTTGCTGATGATACGGTTTTGGCCCACACATTATAGAAAGTGCCGTCTCTGCTCGCTCAGTTTATTGGAAATGGCTTGGGAAGACTTTCCACTGATGCTTTCACTTGTCTATGATGGACGCTGGGCTCTTCCTCTCCTCTGTACTTTTTGCACAAAAGCTGTCCGGGAAAGGAAATCCTCTGCTCTCTGATGAGAGAGGTGACTCTATTCAAAAGGGAAATACCTCCATAACACACAAGACCCTTGAGCTGTCACTGCTGCGGAAACACCGGAGCCACCTATTTTATGATTTACTTTCATGTCTTTGTGTTATCTGTAGAAAGTAGAGAGCGCTTTTGTCACTTTGTTGAAAAAATAAATAAACGGCGTGGATTAACAAATCTATAAATTCTTTTCGGGGGCATTCTTTTCACCTTTTAATAGCAATTCATTCAAAGTCATTACGCACAAAAAAGGTTATGTCGCCTGAAGTCATTCGTGGGACAAACATACTAACAATCTATTCTCTGATTGTTTTGCATGAAATGACACACCAAATAAACAGAATTGCTTTTAAATCTGTTACTGAACAAGGGGTCCATTGAACTTGAATTCATGTACCTTTTTGTTTGAAAATCCTTCGCCAAAGTGTTAGTGTCACTCACAGTTTTATTTACTTTCGGCCCTTGAAATATGTAAGCTGGCCTATGATTGTGATGAAGTTTGGTCAGGAAACAAAAAGGGCTACAGGAATTCAAACAGCCCAGAAACAAAACAGGAGTAACAATGCTGACTGAGACAACGCTAGCCATTAAACATGTTGCTAATACAGCTCTATCATGGGGATACCTTTTCACATGGCAATGTTTTGTCTGTAATAAACTCTCTGACGTGAACTAGCTACCAACTAGCAGTTGGGGAAGTTTACAAAAGCATCTCAAAAAGGGAATGGTGCAAAAAAAAACACATGGTGCCTTCATGTATTGAAATGGATAGTCAGCATTTTACAATAACAATAATTAAGTTTTCTTGCATGTTAAAAAGTAGGATAGTTGCCTTCTACGTCTGTGGACTGAGAGATGCAACATGCTGGCTTTACCATTGTTGAACACAATGTGTGTTTTTGGGGTCTTCGATTATAGACAAACAGTTGCAGAAGCGCAATACGACACACAACATCCTGATTTGCGTTGATCAAAAGATCACAGTTAGCATTGTATAGGTGTTTATGTGCATCCAATTTTAAATGTCATAACATGTTTTTTTGTGTCATGAGCAGGCCTCGAAGCACGACTGCCTGATTTATTTTTTAACTGCATACATACAATGTATTTTGCACTGCACAGTCAACCACCATGTTCTAAAAATGTTAAATGAACCCACATGTTTACATATGTTGTTGTCATGCTTCTGTCTGTTTTTGTTGAGAAGTCATAAACAACCACGCATCCTAAAATAGCCAAGGTTTCCATGACAGCTCCACACAAGGTTGTAATATTGCATCATACAAAAATACGTATTCATGGGTGGCTTTGTGTGTTTATATTTACCACTGCAAAATGTAGTTCCATCTCCAGTATATCCATTGTTGCAGAAGCAGGCATTGTTTGATCCATTCACGGCCTTGCACGTTGCAAGTTGGTGACAAGAATCGCAAATGTCAGAGAGGCTGCATGGGTCCATCAGACTGGAGAGCCATGCTGCGTAGACACAAACACCACACACCGGAGTGTCTTTAGTGGTGCAACCGCTGCTGGGGTGGGTCTAGTAAAAAATGTCATTCTTATCTCTGGTTAACCACACGGTATCCACTGATATAATCAATTAAACCACAGTACCTACAGGTTTTACATTTATTAAGTTTAGTTTACACAGCAAAACAATCTGTTGTTAATGAAATGAAAATCGCAACAGCAATAATAAAACAAACAAACAAATTGTATAGCAAGCTGCATTGTTGTCCCATCATATAGCCTAACCCCATCATAGCTAACACCAAGACCCCATGAATACAGGTACATCCACCACTGTCTCACTAGTAGACACCTGCTGTGCTGGAGGAGAGATAAGGTCACGTACCTGTCAAAAGTAGAAGTTTCATTGGTGACTTGAGTAAGAACTCCATACTTGCTCCGCGTTCTCGCCTCTACTTTTAGCTCAGGCTATGGTGGGCAGGCTGCTGACGTAGTCCACTTCCTTGCATCAGTTTTCCTGTTTCCCTAAACCTGGCCCTTCCTGTCTTGATCTTTAATCTGTTTTCAAAAACATGGAGCCTGGCTACTTCAACAACCTGCTCCAACACACAGAACCCAACACACTTTCTCATTGTGTGTCAATGTACACCCGATTTAAAAGAAGTCTGAGCAACATTCAGTCCCTTTTTTCGTTGCGTGGTTGGTTGACACTGTGACTTTTGTCACCATTTTGGAAGCCTCCTACCCATTGTTCTCACTCCAACACGTACAAGCAGGCTGTGTAAACACAGGCCAAAACAACACTGACTAACTTTATGGAAGGACGACCCCCTCCCTTCCGCAAAGGATTGTACACAAATTCACACACACATTCCAGTGCTTTGTGTCTTCCAGGGACCATATCAGTCTTCTTCAGACAGACGCTGATGTATCCGTATGTCTTTTCCGTTCAAACAAACTGGAGATACAAGCCTTCGTCTCATCTCAGTTTATATACTTAATCATGTAATGCAGATTCTTTAGTGTAGTGTTTGATGTATAGGGTTTCTCATGCTTTTTAAAATATGATCAACAACTAAATTCTTCCCTCATTGGGTCATATACAGTATTTACTTTCACACTTTGTTTAAATGAAAAAAGAAAAAGAAAGTGAAAGAACATATTTCATGTCTGGTTTTAGCAAAGGCCAAACTGGTATTTAGATCCAAAGATCTTTTTAGCTTTTATTTTTGCCTGATAGGACACACATTTCTTCTAAAACAGTAATATACTGAAAAAAACATGCTCCATTTAAAGTTACCGACACATTGTGCGGTTTACTATTGTTCACATTGCTATGCACAGTGTCTTAAAAAGACAAGTATATCCACATCAGTATGGTTGAAGTGGTGTTGTAAAAATATGGTTATATAAACAGAATTTTAAGGCCTTTTGTATTGCAGTTATGAGCTGAGTGTGCCTTTGAAGATAAGCGATAAAGAACATATTTGATTTATGTTACTTTGACACCTGTCATGGACTAATGAGCCCATTCTTTGTACAGGAAACAGGGAGGACTGGACTTTTTTTCTGGAAGTTTTGTTGCGTTACCAAATGGCAGATGGCAGTTTTAAGTTTGTCATCTTTATTCAAGTTATCAAAGCCATCTAAAGTACATATATTTACAGAAAAATGTAGCTATTCCACCACACCTATGAATGTCTTTTTTAACTGTCAGAGTCAGTTAGGAAACAGCAGAATTCACATGTGAAACAGCGACAATAGTCCAAAAAGAGAGGTATCCATTCAGGTGTAACTGGGGTCTTTTCACTCTGCCTTCTACTTGTGGCACACAAACACATTCATCGATGAATAGTTTCGCTTGGAAGATAAGTTCTTTGTTGACTGTATTGCAATCTGTGGAGGCGGTTTGAATTGCTTAGGCAAGGCGTTCAGTTTATTGCTGAGAAAGGCAGCTGCTTTGAATGACACCATTAGAATGGCACAGCATTACTGTCCTGGGAAAGTGCTGGATGAAAACCACATCTGAATGTCTCGCTCTGACACTCTCTTAATGCTAAGGAAGGAAGTGATGTTGACTAGAACAAACCTGGACTGATTGCACCCTTCCTCCTTTGCGTTTTTGTCTCAGGAAATCTCTCATAAATGATACATCTGTAAAGCTCACAGGAGCTTGCTTCCCCCACAATGACATTGTAAAAAAGACACCTAAGAGAAAAGATCTCTTCAACTATGTGGAGGCAGTCTTGTGTAAATGTTTCCTCTTTTCCTTTTTCTCTCTCATGGATATGGAAATTTTGACTCTGCGGTAGCAGAATTTTGCGTGGGTTACTGTGTATGTGAGCAATTGAAGAGTGTTGTTTATGGTATTCAGGCGATATTGAGATTTGCAATACAGAGTATTGAGTATTCTCACACACATCTTGTCTGATGTTGGCCTTATGTTCAGCCATGATGGGAGAACTGAACGATGGGGCACAGATGGCAGCAACTGTCTCATAAACTTGGAGCTCTTGAATATTTCAGTACACAAGGTTGAAGAAACAAAGTACGCTCTCTGCTTGGGTTCAGAGATGACAGCTGCTGTGCGAGAGGAGAACTCTACAATATTTACGTTACACTTAAGTATAGATGGCGCTAGTTTAACAAAACAGTCTACAGTTCATTCAGAGGAATATCCATCCAAATAGTACCTGACGAGCGACACAAAAGTGAAAAGGCAGTAACTTTGTTTTTTTCAGTGTTTTTCTCAGCATTTGGTCAGGGAAAGATACGAGGATCAAGAATATCCTTTTATGAAGTCAACAAATCAATCCAACAGGAGTCTTTTATGAGCTATTTGGCTGAGCAGTAAAAGAGAAGCTTTATATGCTTTTTAGTCACCTTATATGTTCTAAACTTTACTTTTAGAGACCACAAACTCTCACTTTACTAAGGCGGATTTATTGAAAGAACAGCGTTTACGCTGTTAGGACCATACGTTAGGGCATAAGGGATGTCATAGAATGTACTTCTTCAAAAAGAAACAATTTGGCTGAATAGAATTACTTCAAATGTTTAATACATTCCTTTGAAACATGATGATACCTTTAAACATATGTTTTTATATAAGGACTTGCAGCAAGAATAATTCCATTTGTAATGGCTTTTCTGGGGTCCTGCAAATAGTTTTTGTTGAATTTAGTGAACTTTGACAGCAAATTTACGGCTTTGACCAATAGCAAACGGTTTAGACAATCATCGAGTGGCGATGACCTTTGAGATAAGTCCACAATGGCGGAGGCTATCATAGCAACTACCTGTGTTGTACAGTGGTTCAGCTGTTGTACCACCACTATCATTTAAGCCGCAGTTTCTATTTTATCAGGGAGAGGTCCCTGATAAAATAAAAACTGCTGCACAAAAGTTTGTTGGAGTTAACGGTGAGATTTTTGAAAACACTTGTGCAGATTTAACGCCCAGTTAGCCCCTAAACTAGCAAGTTTGTGGAGCTTTTTAATTCACTGACCATAGCTCTTTATTGAATTATATGATATGAAAATTCCAAAGGGAGTACCTCCCTGTACAGAAAAACTAGAAACAAGTTTGGAAACTTATTGTGACTGCTCAGACAGTGCAACATTAATTGTTAAGGTGTGTAAAGTGGAGTGGAAATGTTAATGATAAACTGGGTAAGAGCCCTCTGACACTCGTCCACCATCTCCTGTGCCATCGTTCATCAAATGTTCATTTGATGATTGATAGTCCCATTCAGAGTGGATAGACGCTGACACAGGGTAAGCTTTAGGGCGTGGCGACCTTGCTCGTCACTTTCTTGTTCCAAAAAAACAAGATGGCGACAGACTATAATCAAGATGTGGATGACCAAAATTCCAAACTCAAGGCTGTAAAACGATAGTCAGCACGCGCCCACTTTCTATGGAAACCAATAGCAGAAACCAGTAGCTGTACTAGCGAGGACCGTATAATTTCCTTTTTTTAATGCCTTAGGTGTTGTGTGAAATCTGTATTTCTAGACCAACTAACAGGAAGGAAAGATTACTTTTTATATACGTTAGCTACTGCAAAGCTGGTAGCCTGCTGGTCTGTGGGCCAACCTGAAGGTAGAAGTGAATTGAAAAGCATGTGATGGGACGTAAATTACGAACCAAACTTGTGGCTTTACCACAAGTTTTAAAATCTGGATTTTAAAACTTGTGGTAAAGCCATGTGAACTGTGAAACGTATGCCCTATATAGTCCTATCAAAACGCCTCTTTCACAAAAGATGCTTTGTCTGCTGTGAAAGAGACCTATGAAATGCACCTCTCAAACACAAATTATTCTCAAAGTTTCTCAAATGGAAACTATACTGCTCACTTTAACTGTTGCATGTTTATTATATAGGGAGATGTGAACGAGTGAATGATCTGGTTTAAGGATATCAATCCATTTCTGCAGCACGAAAACCTTTATTATATTAACCGTTTTTGATTGTTTTAATGAATGTTTTTAAATCTTGTTTTCTTATACAGTATGTTTTAATGCTTTGTAAAACACTTTTAATTCCCTTGTTGTTGAAATGTACTATACAAATAAACTTGCCTTGCCTTATTTCCCATGAAACTTTCAAGCAGGATATTGGTATGAATACATTTAATGGCAGGACATGATTCATTTATTTTTATACGTAATTTTGTTGGTAAGTGACTTTGTGTTGTGTGGGTTTGTCACTGTGACTGTAGATACGAGGGCAGACAGGAACTTATGACGTGAAAATGTTGTGTGCCATAAGTGTATCTTCACCACCCACTCACTGCATTGTTTCATAGATTCATAGATGGAGTGGAAAAGGCGGGTCTTGGCTCTCAGTTCAAGTCGCTGCCTGTTGGTCAGGAGTCAGGTTATGGGTCTGCTTCCTCTCACATCCGGACAATAGGAACAGAGCAGAACAACAGCATTTTCCTCTCCAGCGTGCAATATCATATTGCCGTCATAATTAGTGCAAATAGGCCTGATTGTTATATAACTTTACAATGGACTGGACTCTCACAATTTTTATCCACTGATTTTTCAAACTGGTTTTTCATACACACGTGGCCAAAAGCCTGCATGTTATTTATAGACTCATGATGTCACTGTCAAGCAGCCAGCATACAAGCATGATTCTTCAACAGAGTTAGGCATAAGAGATGCAAGGTTTTAGAGGCTACATGTCCATTTGTTACACTGCAGCATCAAGGCCAGTGAAGCTACTCTCTGCTAAATAGTTTCTTGAGTTGAAGTGGATGTCCCTGGAAATATCTGACTGGTTTTGAAGATGCATTTGAAACCACTTGTTGTGATTTTAAAAGTAATTGGTTGGATGGGTCACCAGTTTAAAGTTCTTGTGTGTGACGAAGTAGAGTGGAATAGCATCCGTTGTTGTGTACTTTGCGACTGAGCAACCAAGTCTACAAACAAAAGGTGCTTTATTTCACTTCATGAAGAAAAGGACGCAAACAACTACAACTAAGTGGCTCAATATTATTGCTTTTTCTCATCTTCCCTTCCTTCATTCCTACTTTAGTTTGACAGGGTCAGATTCAAGCTGGTATGGAGTGAATAACACTGGAGTTCAGATTTTTTTAAATGTTATACTTCTGTTTCACATGGTATAACACGACCAAATCCACAAAGAATATTCATCTTTTGGAAAATACACTAAAATGTATTGTTTTACAATAAAAACGATTTAAAAAAAATACAAAATTGTACTAAAGTCACATTCAATATGATGAACTGGAATAGAGTTAACTCAGATGACTTCCCTGTGCAGATACATAAAACAGACCTTGCTTTCTGTCAATTCTGCATCTGGACTTGAATTTGGAAAAAAAGGAGCAATTTCTCCAAAGATGGGGTGCAATTTACAAATGAATTTCCTTCACGCTTGACGGCTTCATAAAGGAATTTGTACTGACTCAGATTGAACACAGTTGAATGATCCTATACATATTCCCGACTTCTTTACAAGACAATGTTTTCCATTTTCGCAAACGCAGAAGTCAAGAATTTCCATGTTCTCAGGTGCAACAAGTGTTACTGATTGGGCCTTTTTTCTGTCACCAACCTCTTGTTAGGTTACTCACTGGAACAAAATGACACTGGAAAGAGCTTGTGCTCTGTCAAGGATAAAGGGGACCCTATTGAGGTGACAAATCTTTACATGCCACTTTTCACAACTGCACAAAATAGCGTGATCTGTATTTCTTTCATGGCAAGTTTTTGGACTGTATTTAAATAGAAATAGTTGCAGAATAAACTTGGAACAAAAACTGATTATAGCAAATGCTTTTTCACTTTGAATATAATAAGGATTCTGTTGCACATTTTAATCTATTTAGAGCTGCAACTAATACATTATTGTTCATTATTTGGTTTAAGAAATACTGAATATAGACCACTAAAAGTTTCTTTAGAAAAGAAGACTTTTGATAATGTCTTTAAAAGGCTTGTTTTGTCCAACCACAGGTTATTACCCAAAAGTATTATTTATATTGTTGTACAAAACAGTATGAATGAACAGGATGCTCACGTTTCATTAGATATTGGAACCAGAGCATGTTTAACATTTTTAAGTCGTGATTGACTGAAGCTTTGTTAATACTCATGAACGAAGGCGTTTGCACTTTGTGCGCTGTGCGTTGCATTATTCTCCAAAACGCCAAAGAGTGTTCAAACAAAATTAAGTTTATATCTCATATATTAATGGACTACTGTACTGTAATAGTACAAGTCCTGTGAAGAAAAAAGTCAAGTATTACATGCATTAGAAAGAAAAGAAGGTTGAACCTCCTGTAAACTTTATTTTGCTGGAAAAAAATACTCAAATGATGATTTTTAAGAACACCTGTGTCGAAAGCAACTCAAACAAATGTGCCTATTTTGTATAATCCAGAAACATGTAAATAGTGTTTTTATCAGCAAAAAATAAATTCAGAGGTTCATGACCACGCAAACTGTGATGTACGTTATTTTCTGGCCACGTACGTATTAACTAAGCTTTGTACAATTATTTGTGCCTATTTATTTTTGATTGACAAATATTTTCAGCTCCCCTGTAGATTTAGTTTATTGTTAATTTTAGGCATATGATGTACAATTTAAACCCATATCAGTTCCACAAAGCTGTGAATGAAATGACATATTCTATTTTCATATAAGTAAGATGGTATACTCATTGCTTTTCCTGATCTTGGTTCAAGACAGTAATCATAAAAATAAAGGTAGACAAACTTTCTCCCCTATGACCTCATACACCTGCCATTCACACTTCCAAAATTACAACATGTTATGATGTTCAAAACTGCATTGATACATCCTGGCATGATGTGTTCTAACCTTTGGTGCAATTGATTTATTCAAAGCTAAAGGTGAAGCCATTAGTTTCTGGTATGAGATCCCTCTGTGAGGCCGATTCTGAATTTATAAAATTTCAAGGAGCTCTGATAATTTAATTTGGAGTGCCCTTTTATAGGTTAGGTCACCTGCAGCGCGCCCTGCAAATTGAATAAAGAACAGTAATAGAAAACAGGATGTCAGGTGGGCTCCCTGCTTATAAAATCATTACCAACAGTGTGTCTTTTCTCATAAAGGAGCCCATTTAGTCTGAGGAGTAAAATGTTATGAAAGTGTAGGGAGCAACTCAATTTATTTTTCATTAGGAATTACCTCAGGAAAATCACTGAAAGGGTTAATAGCTGTGTATGTACATCAGCAGTGGGAACTAATAGGTTTGGGGGAAGCCTGTTCAGATGACTGCTGTATATTTTCTTCAAATAATGCTCTCACTTAATGTGCCTTTTAAGTAAGACACAGTCACTATATAGTATGGCCCTATGTTAGTTGAAAGCAATTAAAATACGTTATGTAAATGGTGTTAATTGTTCACATATACAATTCATTTCTGACAGTATTACTTCTTAACATTACTGTGATTATCTTGTTAATGATGTCTATATATTCATCATAACGATGGAGGATAAGAGACAGACACACACTGCCCCCCCTATTCTGGTCCCATGCTGATGGCTTTGTTTGGGTCATATCAGAAGAATGCAGCAGCGAGGTCAAATCCTCTCCTTCCTCACCAAACTACCACAGAGCTCCTGGTGCTCCCAGCAGGACTCGGGCCATGTACCGCAGGAGGTAAAAACCCTGCCTAATCCCCTCAGTGCTTTTACAAATATCTATATTTCCTCACTAAGGAGATCTGAAGATTACTGCTCCAGCCTGTGTGTCTGTGGACAATGTGTTATTATTGTACCCACCATGGTGGTTTTTCATAGGCCCGGCAATGTGTTTCATGGTACAAGCTGCTTTTTTTTCATACAGATCTTGGGAATACAGTAGAGAACACGTGGCAGCAGCTGCAAGTCTCAAAGTGGTTTGTCTTTTTGGTTTACAGGTAAACAAACATCGGCTATTGTTTGGTCGAACACCAGTAGCAATATTTTTTTTTTAATTAATTTTTTGTATTTTGTTTTTACATTTTAAAAAGGAAATATTGAAAGAAAAAGTTCCGAACTATTCATTTTTTTAATAGAGCAAGTTTGGTACAGTGATTTTACCATTGCCACGGTCGCATAATGTCACGGTTTTTTTCAGCAATTTTTGAAGCTTTGATCTTGATTCTGGCATTCCGGCATTTTCCTGTGAAAATGAGTCTCGCGAGACTTTGTTTGTGTGTGCAGTGAAATATCCTCTTGCACTTCTTTGTGCGCCGGTTTGTTTTGTGTGTGTGTGTGTGTGTGTGTGTGTGTGTGTGTGTGTGTGTGTGTGTGTGTGTGTGTGTGTGTGTGTGTATGTGAGTTGTGGCACTCAACTGAAGCCTTGAGAAGAATAGCTGTAAAAATGTCAGAGTGAAGTGACATTCCAGCCTCATACCCACCATAAAGGTGCCTTAAATCAGCAGTGGGAGCAGTTTACGTATATAAAATTGGCAGGGAGTCATGTGAATCACGGAATAATTATACCATCATAGTGTGAATTATTTATACTGCCGATCGTTATCGGCCCTTTTCAGTTGAAATATGCAATCAGGAGATTGGCATCAATGCTTTCTTGTCGCACAACTTCAAAACCGTGTTGAAATCGTCAGATGGAGGGCTTAACGTTAGGAGCAATATCTTACAGCTGTTGTTATACTGTACAGATGTGCCATTTAATTAAAGCTCCTTTTATGTAGAAATTTGTATTGGCCAAAGGTAAATTACAACGTTATCACGATGTGTCCAAATGTATGTATCTGAGAAAACTTGAATAAATACAATTGTTTGAAGGAGATGTTTTCACAAAAATATCAAACAGATATTAGAGAGGGAAGTATGACCTGTTTAATTTCTGAACACTCCCATTTTTTTAATCAATACAAATATCATCTTTTATTTCCTCATTGTTTGACTTGTTAGACATTTTAGTTCATAAGCTATAGGACTATTCCCCTGTCAATAATCATGACATCAAAATTTCATATCTTTATATCCCTGTTTTGGGAATAGATTTTCTGCAAAGTTTTGATTTATGACAGTTTAATTGGTGGTTTAGCATTTCAGTATTGCAATTTATTGTTAATAATTTTCCAGATATATCAGCAATCAGCTAATATTGTTGCTAAATTATTGTTTGGGCTTTACTTCAAATGATGATCTCATTTTGTCATTGACCAACTTCTCTGTTGAGACAATTATGAAATATTACACAGGACATCAGGTTAGATAATCAATATATAGTGAAGTTTCAAAAATATTTTAATAATAGGAAACTAGAGCTGCAAGTTGAATAATTGTTTGACTTTTCCAACCATTTTGTCTTGATTAATAAATGAAAGATGTAGTCATAATACAGATATTTGCTTGTTTGAGCTTGTTTCTCTTTCTCATATATAATACTAATGATATATAATAAACTGCCTTTGCGTTTTGGAGTGATCACAAGCTGTTTTTGAAGTGAGTAATCCCAAAAATTGTCATTGTCAGAATAATTGAGTAGTACAAATATGTTTTACTTGCAGCCCTAAATTAAACCCCCATTTGGAGTTACAATGTTGTTCCCTGAACGCAGTAATGTCGTCATACGCTCCACCACTTACTCTGTTTACTCAGTTAGCCCATCTAAACTAAAGAGCTCATACATAGTCACTGGCTTTATTTCCCCTGCCTCTACAGATGAAGTCTTCTTTAAAAAACTGCACCGTAATAAACAGATGTTTAACACACAGTCATCTGCATAGATCCTGATACTGAGTACAGTCCAACCCACTACTCCCCAAAGTTAATGTATGTTTTCATTAGAACATTCTGCGATGGTAGATGCTTATAGTTTTGGACTGAACTCTGAGTATACACATATGGGTTATTCATGCAGGTTGTGTATTAATTAGTGTTGTGCCTCTCTGGTGTGTTTCATTAGGGGCTGGCCGTTTGAAGTGTTTCTTTACCGGCAGAGGATGCTCATGGCATTACAGCCATCTCTGAAGAAGAAGAGCCTCTCTTTCCTTTTCCCTGGAAGTTCACTCACCAGGGACGCTTTGCTAATAAGTTCCCTGGGCTAAACTCAACCTGTTTTCTGCCTCATTCACGATATCGAGAGAACTAAAGATGCAGTTGCTCTTGTAGACTTTTCACAACACATCTTAACAGTTGTCCAAAAATATTCTGCTGCTTTTTCTTTTTTTTTTTAAGATATAGAGCTATTTGTATCATGAAAGATATAAAATAATTTATGAGGCACAAACTGAGTTAAATCATGCCCTTTGCAGACTCTGTGTTCACTTTCCCCACCAGTTCACAGCCGTGAATAAGGATTAAATAAATTGCCTCAGAGAGGGCTGGGCCCTTACTGGTCATATTTTCAGAGCTTACATCTGCAATAGAAATGAGAGGCAATTATAATATTTTTAATATCACCATTATTACATGGTGACCTTTCATTTCACACTGTTTGGGCACTTTGGTTCAAGCAGGTGTGTTGAAAGTCACACAGGCTTTTGTTTTTCTTTCTGTCTGAAAGGGGGACTTGTCTTTGCTTTGACCTCTCAGAGGAGTGCTTTGTGTGCTCACTTTATACGTTATCTTTTTTTCTCCTCTTTCAGCTGTGTCACGGTGTGTGACTGTCCAGGAACTGACCCCCTATCAGCCTTGCTGAAAAAGGAGAGGGTTTCTACAGGCTTCTGTGAGTTCTCGGGGCCAGGGGGGATATCACAAGCTGAAGTGTCCACTACGGCCATTCAAGAGCCGCTGGCAGTTGACATTATGTGTTTTTTTCTGCTGAGAAAAGAAGTTAACCCCTAACCACAGATTAACTCAAATGTAATAGTAGGAGTTCATTTTTCCAGGAATTAAATCTGTCTTTGCATGTCTTCTTGATACGGTTTTTGAGAATTTAACAAATTGAGAAGCAACATATTTATCTATAAGGGAAATAATCATGAGTTGCAGCCCTAGAATAAAATATAAATGCATTTTCACATGTTTTTCTTGACACAGGTGTTTGTCTATCTCGAGCTCTCCCTGTTCATTTTTTTCTTTCTCCCCAGTACTTTTCTATGAGCATGATGTTTGTTGACACATATTTGGACAGAGCAGAGCCTCTTCTATCAGTGGAAGGTGTCCACATACTTGTGAAGTTATCACCTCCAACAGATCAAAGACAGTTGGCACATTACTTATGCATTGGTGAAAGGTGAGGTATTCAGTTGATGTCGGGCAGCAAGGCATAGCTACCCCTTATTCTGAAGTAATGACTTCCTCTTGACAGAGTGCTGCAAGTCAAATACAGAGGCACTGCTTTGTGTCCTTTTCGCTTTGTTCTGTGTAGAAGGTCACAATATAAGCCACGATGTCCAGAGAAAAATATCTATAAACTCCATAACTCCACAACTGACTATTAGTAGTATTATGACATTTCATGCATGTTGTCAGACCAGAGAACTCTGCTAATCTACAATTACAGAAATTAATAATTGGACAAATACACAGGTCCAATGTCAAGGTAACATTGTCCAGATTGTGATGATTTAAAAAAAAAAATAGTATAGAGACAAAACAGTGGTGAGCCCGAGGCTACTCTTTTGCTCCTGTTTACTCCGACGCCCAAGGCAACAACCTTGGTCCGTACATTTCAACACCTTTTAATATCAGATGGGAGATACGTATCCTGTGTATTCATTTATTGATCATCTTCACTGTTAAATTATAAGCTCTTCAAGTTGTAGGTCATGCTCATGTCAGATTTGAAACGTGTACTCCAGGAAATAAGAGTGTGAGTGGTCTCGCCTACTGTTTTGTTTATCTCAGCAGTTCAAACTGAACCAGCATTAAAGGAACAGCGCCACTTTAAACAAATGTTTCTGACGACCAATGGAAGCAGATTTAAGCAATTTGCTCACTAAGGTCTATTTTCACTCAAAGGTCAACCAGGATAAGTGGGGAGGAGGAGGTACACCTCGTCACTTTTTGAAGGACTAAGTGTTCTGCTCTAAAATGGACCATTGGGAGACTCAAATGACTCAAAAGGCTATATCAGCGAGCACTTGTGGTCTGCGTTATTTATTTATTAATTTGAGGCCTGTCTACTGACACATCTGAGTGGTCTAATTGCTGCGAATTGACACCGGTTACTGTCCATAATGGGAGCTTGGGAGTCTTTGCTAACCGCGGTTCATTCAGCCGCCCCTCGCTGCAGCTTAACTGCCCTAAAAATGTCTGATTGCAACACGGGAGCTGTGGGGCGAGACAGGATTATCAGTCTTTGTTGTGTGACTGTGTCTATTATCCTGACCTCTATTCACAGTGGGCCCTTAGGAGTGTCGCTTCCAGCCACACAGCAAACTACCCCATCCACGACAAACAACAAGTGAACCAGAGATCTCCCCCTGTCCCAATGCACTAGACACTTACAGCTCCAACACTGGGCAAAGCACTCCACTGCAGGTAAGGCTATCAAATCCCTATTGATTTAATAAAGATAAATTGAAGGCACTTCCTTTCAATGTTATTGCAGCAGAATCGATTGATTGTTTGTGTCGACTGGTGATATAGTCACCAAGCTGGGTAACAACCGTTAGTTTAGGAAGTTCATTACTAGTGAAGAGCTGCTGGTCCCTCGTAGGGAGATGAAATGCAGCCAGGATGTTTGTGCTGCTCTTTTGCTCCGTGTTGTTAAACCAGGCAGTGATGAACTGTGTAAGCCCTGTAGCCATGTGTGTGTGTGTGGGTGGGTGTGTGCGTGTGCAGATGCATGCATGTGATTTTCTGGGGTTTTTTTGCCCAAAAAGTGTGCATGTGTGTCATTTATTGGGTATCCTTTATAGTGTTTTTTTTCTTCTTTTATTTAGTTAATGTATCTTGTTTTCTTCTTGTAATTAGTTATTATATAGGTTTTTTTATTATTTATAATCAGGCTAATTAGGACATTTGAACTGAGAATGTAAATGCTTCTGTTTTTAGAATATATAAATGAATTATATTTTATTTACGTTTTAATGTAATTATAATCTGAGGAAATGCAGATAGAATCACTACATAGTAAACCTGTATTCATATTAAACATAATAGTTTAATGCAGTTTGAGTCATAAGTGAAGTGTTTAATTGTTATTGAACGTTTTTATTAAATATAAATTCTGTTGACCAATATTTAATTCCACATTTGAGGATTGGGTTGAGTATTGACAGAAAAAAAATTAAAATGCTGACAGTGTACCTCAGTCGGAGGGGAAATGTATCCATGAAAAAACCTACAGCAGGAAATTAAACTTGTTATCGCTATAATTTCATAAAATAAGTATTATCCGTGGTCACCTTTTATAAAAACATTTAATATAGTTATTTTCCTGGATGAAAATTAGGTTGCTATGCAGAGAAAATCCAATGCCTTTTCTCTTTGTGCCACTGACACACGATAAGAATAGTGATGAACAATGCCAGAGGACACAGATAAGGATCCTCGTGGCTGCTCCCAGAGGTTTGTGGATTGAGGTCGTACAGAACACAAAAGCTTTTGGCTACAGTTCCATAAATTCTTCCCCATTAAAGCTCAACTAATTAATTCATCATGTTTATTTTCACGGTGGATGTCATGTAGCCTACACATAAACTTTCTATAATCAGAAATATGTCAAAGCGCCAAAAGTTTTGAGGGCTCCCGTGGCATATTTTCCGTATAAAATTTGACCTAAAACCAAAATACGCACATGATGAATGAAGAGTGAAGAGAGACAATAGAATTTTTCCCCTTGTTTTGCTTTTAGTATTCGCAAAGTCGATTGAAATGTCTATGCTGTCATGGCAGGTTAAAAAGAGGAAAAGGCATTGCATTTAACATCATCATTCAATATGCTTTGTATAAAACCAAATACGGTCATGCCTTGGTTTTTCCTGAGCCTATTTTGTTAGAAATACAGTGTGAGCATATTCTTCTCCATCTGTCTTGAGAAGTTTCAACCACCGCAAGCGTGAATTCAATTTATTTCTGTGTGCCCTGATTCACCGCGAATTGCTTAATGGTTTGAAACTGACTCCTGACAGCACCATTAGAGACTTGTACACAGATAATTTCCAGTGAGGGCCATTAGAGATGTTTTGTTCTTTATGCATTTTTTTTTGCAGAAGAGTATTGAAATGGATGCATCCTACCAATGTGTTCTGTTGGACCAAAGTGGAAAAGAAAATGTAAACTATATCAAACAGACTGCTCTTTACGAAAAACACACAATTTTAGATAAAAACCCAATAAGATGGCGGTGCTTTTTTTGTTTACCTCTTACATGCATAGTTAGTGTTTATTGGAGTAGTGTTTCTTTTATTAACGCAAACTATGACTAAATATATTCGCCGACAACTCTTTTTGCCATGACTAAGACACCACCAACGTCATTAAACACTGGGACTATATTGAAAATGAATATTATATCCAACAATATTAAAATGTTATACACTGTTTTGTATTCAATGTGGCATCTATTGCCTGTGCTGTGAATGCCTTATTAGGACTATTAGCACAGTGAAGAGGACTCACTTACTTTACTTTATGTTAGAATTAACAATCACCACAACGGGGCGTGAACGAGGTGTTTTGTCAACTAAATCAATATAATCTGATGACTAAAGAAAACCAAGACGTTTTCATTGACTATTCAGAAATAGTGTTCATATCCAAACAGGACATCGTTGACAAAATGTGATCAAAAAAAATCAACAAGGACATTTTGCACATGATGAAGACTGAATGGAAAGATAGATAACAACTAAATTTAAAAAGTTATTTGTGATGTTTTGGCATTCGGTGGTTGCAGGAAATAACTGTTTAAACTTATTTGATAAATTGTTGTTGCTGAAGTTATCTCAAACTTGTCCCACTGTCAAACAGAGCTGGTCGGTGGACTGTGCAGCCTCACTTATCCTCCTTCAGCCCACGACATCAGATGGGGATGATTGCAGTCTTGAAATCAATAAAACCACAAACCTTCCTGATAATATTCCCTCTTGGGGTGCGGTGGCAGTTACAGTTGAGGCACTATTTATCTGTCCGTTCAGAGTCCATACTGGAGACATTTGAGGGCTATATTTGTGAATTGTACTTAACAAATTGATGCCAAAATCTGCACGTTTACCAAAACTGTTAAAGAGTTTGAGCGGCACAGACATTATTTTATTGCGAAAGAGTCATTTCCTGATACGTATTGTGTGTGAATCAATCAATGATTTTATTGTTTTATGTTTTTATTGACAATGTAATGTACATTAGGAGTGAGTTAGAATGTTTTGATGGTCCTACACTTTGGTCTTTAGTGTTGAGAACAATACGACATGATGACACTTTTGTTCTTTGGATTTGGGAGAACATGCCCCCCCGGAGAAACATCCACAAATCTCCAAATGGACCGATTTGACAATATAAAAGTCTCTCAAGCCCTCCGATCAATCACTGCTTCCCTCTGCATTATTCCCCAAACAATAAAAAGACAATATCAGATTAATATACACTCTGTTCTTGGCTGGGATTTATTCTTGTGGGGCGGCCAACACATTCTTGTCTGAAGTCACCGAGCAGTAAGAAGGATTTGGTTGACAGGGCACAGTGGGCCCTGAGATGTCTCCGCATTTGAGGTCACTAGTGGATAGCAAAGTTATCTAAAGCCTTAGTTTGCGTCGCCCCCAACCCTCCCAATCCCAGAGTGAGTGTCAGAGATTAGTGGTGCATCCATCCGCCGTGACCTCTAGGGGCTAAGGAGATGCTGCGTTGCCATCTTGTGACGTGTCAAACAATGCAAGGGCAAGACTGTCATTTCAATGCCATGCCACGCCACTGGATGGCCCTTTTGTTAAATGCTTTATAATGGTGGCCTTTCATGTAATTTCAGCCAGTATGCATTATCAAGGGCACCTTCCCCCTATCCCCTGAACCGGCTTCAAGAGACAGAAATGTTGTTCTGCAGCTATAGTGTAGTGGTGTCACTCAGAGTAGGAATGAACTTCAGTTGTGTGGGGAGGTTGAGAAGAAGTTGCACGTCTTGGAAGATCAAGTGTTAATCTTATGACACTACTCTGTCCTTTTTGGATAATGTGATTCTGAGAAACATTTTGTTGTGATCTACCAATTTGGCATTTCATCTTTATTTCTTTATCTTAAATGTTCTGTTTAGCAACACGTTCCTTTAATCATGTAATTTCTCCTCACATCTTTAATGTAATTTCAACCCATCTGATGTACACATTCACCAAAAGAAGCCACTGAGTAGCCTCATACTGATTCATTTACGATCGCTGACTTATCAGAAACCATTTACCCAAACAAAAAAGTCAATTCTAGTCCTACCAATCTGTCATTTGGGTCTGGCATTTTTTAGCCTAATTGGTTATTTGATAAAGGTCCATAGTCTTATAATGAATTGACAGACCTTCACGCATGATTAATCAACCGTTTTTATATATTCAGACTTAAGATTCCGGCATCTCTCTCACTTTGACTGACAGACTAGTGGTAGAAATGGACAAAACTAATAGAAGTAGTGTCAACATGTCAAGCAGACTATCTCTGAGAACATCAACAAAATGTCTGGATTGAATCTCTCAGCGGCCTCAATATTCCCTGACCCAAACCACAGAACTCAATAAAACCAGAAAATTGGCATAAAAACCTCAGTCAGTTATCTAACATTCACATTTCTGAGGTTGCCAGGGCTTCTTCTGGTTCAGGCATGGTATGATGTGTAAATTGTGCCCCTAAGGACGTGGAGTTACTCAAACATCACAGTTAGCATCCACCATGTTAAACTAGAACACGTCAGGCTACAGCAAGAGGCATGTTTTACAATATCTACTGAAAAGCTGCTGCTAACATGTATTGTGGTGGATATTGCCATAGTCGAAGCATTTTTCAGAGAGTAACATGTTGTTTCTATTTCTGAAGATCAACAGTGACAGTAAAAACCTGAGAAGTGACACGTTTTCTTTGATACAAATTGATATGAAATCATTAACATAAAGCAAAAAGTCGCCCATTTTCTGAATGCCATCCCTCTAAATGCTTCCAATGCAATAATGTTGTCTATTTTGAGAGAATGCCTGTTAAAATCCATTGTTGTCATTTTCAGAGAGTTCTACTATTCTTTAACTTCATCATTGTCTCTTAGATGTAGTATGAAACGCATGTATAGCATTGTATTGTTAACGGTTTGGCCAGTGCTTATATGGCCCAGAGTAAAAACTCATAAGCCCATCTCAGTGGGGACAGGCGAGCCGACTGAAGGGGCGAGTGCTTCAATATAAAACAGGAAATCCCCTTTCCTCCAGCATTTTTTCCTCCCACACATTTAAAACAACAGTGAACATTTATTCAGATTTATTCTCTGTATACATTTGATAATCTGTTCTTTCACTATAATTTGATTTGAATGAGTAATGTACGACTCCCGAATGTCAGTACCTCTTTTGGCAAATATGAAAATGAAAAGAAAGGTCATTAACTTGTCAACTCATGCAATAAGCTGCAACTCCCTTCAGAAAGTAATATCTATCTGTGTTTAGTCAACAGCACTGTCTTTCCAATGGAGAGATTTAATATTTTTTTTAATAATTGGTTGCGTAAATGGTAAATGGACCTGTACTTGAATAGCGCTTTTCTAGTCTTCCAACCACTCAAAGCGCTTTCACAGTACCTGTCATCATTCACCCGATCATTCCCATTCATGATGGGAGGGGCTAAGGTTACACCTGACCATCAGGAGTAGCTAACATTCATACACCGTAGGCAAAGCTACAGGGGTTAAGTGTCTTGCCCAAGGACATATCGAGATGGGCTAGCGGAGCAAGATATCAAACTGCCAATCCTCTGATTGAAGGACGACCCTGCTCACCACTGAGCCACAGTCACTCCGCAGTAGCATTATATGGTTCAAAGAGTAATTGGCAACTGATGGCTTTAAGCGAAAAAGTAGTTCAGTTTCAGAGGTGAACTCGAGGTGATAAAGAGTTTTTTGTAAATAAGATGTTTAGGTTTAGACATTTCTGAAGAGCACTTACGGTTCCTCCCTGCTTGCTGTGCTCACTGCTTGCAGAAATAATAATTTGGCAGGACAAATTACATGCGGTCCATGCTGCTGCGAAGGTGTTTATAGTTTTGCCATTATCAATTTATAGTAATTGATGCTTTGAAGGGCTATGAATTAAATTACACTCGGGGTAGTGACTTATTTGGAGGATTAGAAGGGCATTGTTTACTCTATGGCCAGTGTTTTTGATTTTCTAATTTTCTGTCTCCTTTATTAGCATTGGAGCACACTGAGAGAATACACACCAAACATTGTATACTTGAGAAATATCACACAGAGTTGTTCAGATATTCCAACAATTGATAAAAGGGTTTAAAGGAAAACTATGGATTGTCTGTGCTATTTGTATTATTTATGCACTTCTGTAGGTGATTTCACAAGTCAGCAGCTAGATCTTTGTTTTTAAGTTTCAAGGTTATTTGCTTGGGTCGTCAAGTTCATTACAATAATTTCGTGTGTACATATTTATGGCAAAAGGTTGTCACTGGCTTTGAGCAGTATGTGTGTGTTGGTGCGTATAGATGCCAATGGTTGGAAAAGAAACTGGCATGTCTGTTCTGATTGATTCATACATATTGTATGAATGACATTGACATTTAAGTTGAAATAGTTTGTCACTCTTGCAGCGCTGCTGCGCTTTGTTTATCTGAGTCTTTGTGGGAGGATGAGGAAGAAAGGACAGGCTTGAGAGCATGCTTTACCTATAGTACACATTCTTGGTAAAGTAAAATAGGAGTTACTTTTCATTATGCCCGTGCTCATGTTCATTGTGAAAGTGTCAACATGTCCATACAGCCAGACTGGACTGGTCTAATAACCATATCATTTGAGTTGTCAGCCCCTTTCCACGATGCAACAGAGAGAAGGAGCTGTCTATCAAGTGCTGCAGCTTTCCTTTTAAATGACCCTTTTCAAGTGATACTAGCCGCTCGGGCACTTGCGTTCCAGTTTCATGCATGGCACTTTCATTACATTACAATTTTAAGAGCACTTTGAGGACTGTTTAAGTAGTGTTTAAAGGGAAACCATTTGTATTGCTCTTAACTGAGTGGAACAGACGGTCAGGGACTGAGTCATACCACCAATGATATGGCCTTGCCCAATATGGGCTCTAACAATATGCCTGGCAGTCAGGAGTTAATGATGAGTATTGGAAGGTAAGACATTATCTGCTTAGTGTTCATCTCCAATAGAGCTGCCATATAATGTGCTACCTGGGCCCAAGGCAGAATCAGTGTTCGTACCTAGATAGGACCCCAGCTGTGTGTTCCACTGAGATAGCAAACCACGAAAGTAGCCATGACCAAAACGCTGATAATGGAATCTGTGACATTTGATGTCAGTTTAATCCCCCCCTTTGAGACTCACTCACTTTATTTATCAATTCATTTTGTGGATTTGCTCCACCTTAGCTGAGAGGGGTTTGGATTTGTGGCTGCAGGAGGACTTTTGTTTGATTGATATGTTATTCATATAACACATGTCTTGATTCAATGTCTGTAACTATTCTGCCCTCAGGGAAAGGGATTGACATTTAACGTTTTAGCCTATTATTTATTTATTTGTCTGGAACTTCATTTTTCAGGTCCAACAAGGCTCATGATCAGCTTTCTTTAGGAACGGTTACTGTGTGATTTATTTTTAAAAAAAGAAGTTAATTGGACAGGGAGGATGCTCATTGATGAACACAAACCAAAACAAGAACTTAAAGACTAATTTTTGTTTCCTTGTCCATTCCCAATTATTAAAAAGGCACCTTAAGGTTTAATGAAATTACGTGCACACAACATGATATGTTTGCACAAAATGGTACAGTAAATATCCACCAATTAAGTAGACAATATTTTTGCATTTAATGGGATTTGATTTGACTTTTCCTCCAGAGAAATATGCTTATTATCTAAAAGTATATGCCTTAGAGATCTCTCCATATGAAGGGCAATGTCTTTTGGTCAAGAGAAGAATTTGCCATAATTGTTATTATCATTAATATTTGTGATTGTGCAGCATAGGTCACATCTTACCAGCTAGCATTAAGAGATCCACTTGGAAACACTTTGTACGTTTGTCCTATTGCCAGCCATAATGTCACTCATCATATCAGCATTTATCTTTGTAAAAGAACTCCATGAAAATATGTAACTACATTACAACTAAATCCTTTACTAATGAGGAAAGACGCTTCAACAAGGAATTAGAAGATGCTGAATAAAAAAATAAAATGTATGAGCTTTATACAAAAGCCAAGATATCATAGTATCATAGACTGTACATGCTGTATGGGCTTATGTGAGCTGCATGAGATTACTATGCAAGAACAGTGAGCTTTCTTCCTTGAATCGACTTCAGAGCAGACTGTTTTCAGATACCTCTCCAAGTTCTACCACATGCCATGGTTAATTCAGCCGTAATGTATGCAAATGTATGTTAATCTGTGTCACTGATATGCTAATGAATACCTAACTCCCACAATCCAACTTGTCCGCCGTGGCAGCACACACTCGTAGGAGGTAGCATTTTAAAATTCTGAGGAAGGATCGTTTCATATTGTATTTATACAGTAAGTCTGTGCTGTTTGTTGCAAACACGAGGCTTTCCCTGAATATTGTCAAATATTTACTCCAAAAACTCAAGACTATTACTGTGAGACTATAGTGATACAAAATGTATTAATGTAAAATAAGTCAGTGACGGATTCAGGGAGTCTTTTATGTCGATGTTTGGTTAAAGTTGATCATAAAGAGGAAAAATGTCAGATTTGTGTAAACTGATACAATGCACAAAAGAAGGGTAAATAGAAATCAAAATATGTTCCTCAACTGTCCTATTCTGATTTTTTTGTTTTTGTTTTTGAATGCACAACATCTCCAAGCATTATTAGCTCTATATTAACAGTAGATGGCACCAAGTCGTCGGAATGCTATTATTTTGAATCCAGCTCCACCATGAATAATCAGGTTATGAGTTGGAAAGAGAAATACAATACATCTGCCAATCCACCTCCATGGTATAGAATACCTTTTTTCCATATATGTTTTGTATTTTAAGCTTCTATATTTAGAAATGAAGATATGAGATACCACTGCAATTCATAGCTTTTCATATTTTTTCATAAAAAAGAAGAAAAATGAACAAAAAAGTCACTTTAATCAGATCAGTCTAGTACTGTTTGGGAACAGCCATGCTGATATTATTATTATTATTATTATTATTATTATTATTATTATGCAGCTGGCGTTTATTAGAGCTAAAAGCTCATCATTTGTGTTCCTACATTTGTTGAATGAGAGATGCTTATTTGAAGGAATACAAAGGTGTTTACAACGACACCAAAATACAATCACTGTAAAATACATTGCTTGAAGCAATGTCCGAGTGAATGTTTGGTCTGGAGATAACTCTCTTTGAACCTTGACCTGAAGGCTTCCTGGCTGCTGTTACTTGCTGTATTTACAAAAAGGGCTGCATGCCCTGATGGTATCAGTTTGACATTCTTCAGCTGTGATGCACTTTTGCAATAGAAAAAACAACAATAACAACGTGACTCTATATTTGTTGTCCCTTTCCTTAAAGTTCATGGCCAAGTTACCTTGTCTCGTCTCGACAAGGAGACCTGCATCCATTTGAAAATGACTTTGAAATGAATAATAATCAGGCCAACGCTTGAGTGAATATTTTATGATTCTATTCCACTCTATTTGTCTTGGTTTGTGACAATCAAGCCATTGGAAAACAGGTATCAATTATTCACATTTGCTCAACAAGCTCATCAAAATTTATCAGGATGGTCAAATGACAAGACACCTACTAATACAGCAAAAAGCTGTCGAACATTTTGTTTTCATAATTAAGTTTTTGAAGACAATGTGAAAACAATTAATGAGGACAAAATACAAGATGTCTGATAATGGGGTTGCAGTGAGCGAGGACGGTTTTATCAATGAGTGAATTGTTTATTAAGGAGAAGATTGAACTTATACAGTACATCACACAAGCATTCTTATATAAAGTGGATTTAAAACTTATAATGTCCTTTAGTAATAGCTCTTTTATTTGAAAATTCTTGACCATGACTTTCTTAAGAAATATTCTTTTGATTTCATCCTATGTTTTGTTGTTTTGTCATTTTATAGTAAAATGTTTAATTTTAATTTCAAAGAAAAAAAAAAGTTAAATGACAAATAATTTCAACTGCCTTTTCTGTTTGGGACCTTTTGTGTTAAGCTATTGTTCTTTTTTTAGATATATTTCTCATCTTTTTTGTGTGCAAACTATTAATGATCAGGAAAACACAGATTCCTCCTCCATATACACACTCTGGCCATTTGCTTGTAAAAGATAATGACATGTTGAAAATAAATGAGCCCACTCATAATCACGCCTAATCTGCCATTGCAGCCCTTCTTGCGACTGACATTAATCACTTCTGCATCCAGTGGGGTATTTTATTTGCAATGCCTCGGGATAGGTAAGTGAGTGTAGACACTTCAGCCAGATTTGAGTTGCTCTGACTGTAATACAATGACCACTAATTGCTATTTATGAAATCCGCTGATTGGTAGAAGCACAGTGAGTCCATTCCATTATTGTTTATTCCTCATTATGTTGAACTTGGTGCTAATGATTCCATTTCATTCACAGCACACACACACTGAAGGGTGTCACTGTGCTGGATATAGTCATCGCACATAGGTCGAGACTGCACACAAACAAAGCTTTAAAAGTACTGTTTTCAACTGCGCCATTTCATAGGCTTAATTGAATTTAAACGATTGTTTGCTTAGAGGGCCATAAAGTCCCTCAACAAAATGCCTCTAGAATAGAGCCATAACGTCAAATGAAGTCTTTAAAACAGTAAAGGAAACATAACAACAAATCTCTGAACAGCTCAACTGTAAAAACTAATTGTTATTGTTTGTAGAAAACTCTTCCACAAAGCAATTCTGCTTTGAATCATGACGAGATTTAAGCAAATATATGGAATGGAATTTTACAGCTTAGTCGTGTATCTGCAATCCCCAAATGATCACCCTCCGGATAGACTAAAGATTGCAACGCAGCAGGGCCACTAATGGCTCTAATAGTTTTGGCGTTGTGAAAATACTGCTCAGCAACCAGCACTGATCATACTATCTGAGCTTTTGAACATGCAGCGCAGGCAATTACTGCATATCGATGCCTTAATACCTAGAGTTTCACAGTAGGTCTCTGCCACATGTTTTTTTTTTATTTATTCTTTCCCTGGGAGGCTGAGAGGCAGCTAATACAGTAGATCACCCTCGCAGGGCCACTCATCAGCACTTCTGCTGCGAGACAGTATCATTACTAATGACTTCTAAACCTGTCATCAATTTCCTTCAGACCATCTGCCTGCTGCCCGTTACACATTACAGGTTTATGTAAAAGTCATTAAATCTGTTTAGATATCGAGAGGTATGAGTCAATAACATCAATGGGTGGGAGCCACATCTCACTCAGTCGCTCCTCGTTGATCTTCCTGAATTCGTTCTTTTTTTAAAAATGTTTTTTTATGAAACACCAGACGTCGATCTTGAGGTAGATTATACATGCAGTGAACATGAGGGACATTTTCTATAGTATGCTTCATGAAGCAATAATTCTGTTACTTTGAACCCGCTAATGTGTCTCAAATAGACTTTGTCAATACATGTGCGTGTGTGTGTAGTTACATAAGGACACTTGCAGTTGTGATGATTTGGGGCAAGTGATTTCTTTGCAAGCATATGAGCCTCAGCTCATTTATTAAAGTAGGACACCCCTGCGCAGCCTTCCGCTCTGCTCTGCAGCGTTATTGTACAGTACAAGAAGCGTGACGTGACAAGAATAGCAATTTGTTCAAGGAGGCATTTTGCTCTGTGATTGACAGTAACTTCTTATGAGGTATATTGCCTCAGTCTTGGGTACGCCGTTTTAGGGCATCTACCAAGTGTTTTAAGGGAGATTGCTTCAGCTCAGATTTTTCCGCTGTTCTTGTGTTAATAGAGATGCAGCTCAATAATACCAATTTGAAGACAAAGCCAACTTCTGAACTACTTTACAAAATAGGTCCAGTGCACTTTGATCAACATGCCTTTTAAACTTTCAAACGTAAGTATTTCCCTATTCATGTTTTTGACGAGCTAAGCATAAATCAAAGTAAAAGTTAGTAATTATATGCTGTAAAAAACATCGTTAATGATTATTTTTGAATAGTTTAACACACACTACTTTAGGTAATGTGCTGTGTGGGTGTCAATCAGATTTGATTGACAGTAGCATAACAACCCACATCTTTTTTTTTCAAATTTTGCTCAATTCTGATTGGTGCATGGAAGTATGTGACATCATTTATTTCCAACTGATCCCTGCCCACTTTAGACGACTGAGAAAACCACAGGGAACTATGAAACAAATTCTGAAATCTCTCACATGAATAAACCAAAACTTTGGCAGATAAAAGTGTGAGCTTGGACATCACTCAGAGTAAGAAACGGTTTGAGAAAATAGGTTTGCAGGGCATTTAAAGGTTGGAATCAGTAGGCATAGGGCTGGAGGTGCTTGTTTGCCCATTTAATATTCCACACAGTTCACGCTTGCAGCTTTAATACCTTTGCCCTGCTTTAAAACTGCTGAAAGCTGGATCAAATGATAAGGATTTTATTTCTGGATTTGGATTAAATTGGGAGCAAATTCAATTAGGAAGTGAATTTCTTCAGAGCTTCTTTGTAAAGAACATTGGACGATCACTTCATCTTCCAAAGTACAGACTAAAGCTACAGTAAATGTAAAACCCTTCCACTAACCTATGGGATTGTCTCAATCAATTTAGTGTCACCTGGAGAATGTATTGCATTCAAATGACCAGAGAGTAAAGCTAACTCATATTGCGCTGAGGGGATGTTTGTTTCACCCTTTGCTGTTGAGTGGGCATTAAATTATACATCCTTGGTAGCAGTGGCTCTCTATTGTAAAGACATGTACAGTATCTGGCGCCAACTGTTATTGTGGGGTCAGAAAGCCAACTACACTCCCGTCCAATTGAATATTCTATCGTTTTACATCAGTTTTCATGAATGATTTTGCATGTTTGTTCTCACTTATAATTTCTGTGTAAAGATGTTCTGCTGAAGTAACAATCTTAGCCCTGTTTGTATGGCATTCAAAATCAGGGGCAGTGACTAACATGGTGTGTTTTTTGTGTTTAAAACTTGGAAGCGCTGAGTTGTTTTTCAGAATACTTTATTTTTTAAAGTAAAATGATTTCTGTTGAATTTGTCTGTACCGGACTGAAAGTGGCTAACATGTATTTCACGTGGCATTTACAACACAGTGAGATACAGTATCTCATATCATCCAGCCATCCATCTCTTCATGTTTTATGAAATTGCTTCAGGGTAAAGAATGAAGGACAGAATTCAATTGCAGATTTTTCAGGTTTTCATCACATTGTGTTATCAAGAAGAGTAGATTATTCTTCTCTTTTACTATCAAGTTTGCAATAGCTATAATTTGATTGAATTCCTTCAGCTCAACTATTGTATTCTAAAACACCTCTGTTCTTCTGTACTTATTCATTTTTGACATTCCAATTATCTTTGTATCAATCATTAAAATCTATTAACATTTATGTCTTTTTATGGATTATCATATGCAGTTCTACTCTCAAATGCAGTTTTTTTTTCTGACTGAATAAAAAATGCACTGCTCATAACATTTGATTCTGCGTGCCGCTATATCAGGCAACATCCAAATGGACTCTTATACATGTCCCCTTAATGATTGTAGCAATATATTTTGTTTTATGATAGGCAGCTTTAATTCATATTTATGGCATTTATCTCCTTTTCTATAATTTAGAAGACAACGTGTTTTGTCTGAAGCTTGTATGGTTTGAATGTGAGCTATGCAGTACTTTTTATGATCTGATTTAGGATACATGCAGTATTAAATCTGAAGGCATTTCTAAAAACATACATTTATTTCTGCATTTTTTTTCTCTATCTATTGTTACCTGTCAAAATTCCATTCATTAATGAATTCTCAGCGGGTCAAGACGTTTACATACTATGTACACGGGGGCTGCAAATAATGATATATGTATACATTATTTTATTTTATTTTTCATTTTCATTATTTTGTTTTTATTTTTTGGTTTAATTGTGATGTGTCAGAAATTTATGACATGGTGCAACGTGTTTTTACATGTCTTGTTTAGTTGAATCAGCCAGATATGATATCAAAATGACATAAAACAGTTAAAAGCAGAATGTCCTCACGTTGCAGAAGCTGAAATCTGTGAATATGTATATATAGTCTTTTTTGCTTGAAAAAAACTTAATTAATTATCAATACAATACAACACAATGAACTTTATTGTCCCACTCAGGGAAATTTGTCTTGGACTCTGCGGTGCGTCACGAACGCCTTGTGTTACATGACAACAAACAAAACAACAATTACAGTATTGCACACGTCCCATAACAAACACATACATGCACCTCATAAAAATACACGCTAAAAGGATCACCATAATAAAAGCACTATTAAAAAGTATTTCATAGACTTCAGCCTCCAGCAGCATCGTTAAGGATTTTAATTGAAGTCGGAACAAATGAGTTTCTAAAACGGTTTACTTTACAGAAGGGGACTCTATATCGCCTCCCTGAGGGCAGGAGGTCGCACTCTGAGTGGAGAATGTGCGAAGGATCGTCTACTATTTTCTGGGCTTGCCTGAGAACAGATTGTTCATAAGTAGACTGCAAGGTCTGGTAGCTGCTTTTCCCAATGACCTTCAAGGCCGTGTGCACCAGACGAGCGATTTTAGCTTTTAATCCTGCGGTGAGGTTCTCATACCAGGATGACATCCCATATCTGATTAAACTCCTATGTCAATTCACTGATGGAATAATTAACGTAACTACACAGTACATGTATTTAACCGATTGCAATCCCTCTGTGATACTATATGTGCCAAATATATCCTCAAAAATGTAATAATGTAATACAGATTGACTCATTTTATTTCACTTCCATACACTCTAGGAGTTACTAGACATATCAATGCTAGTGTCTGAATGTTTGTTCTTATTACTTCTGAAACTATCACTCTTTGGGTTACTTCCCAGAGAAACCTCGTGGTAAGATTCATTACAGGAAGGAGATCAGTGCTGAATAACTTGCTCGTGGTGGCTTTTAAAGGCCTCCATCCTCCGCAACAACAGGAACCTGAAACTCTATACCGTATCCATTAAGTGCATAACTTAGGGTGGACAACACCTCAACTGGATGAACTTGAAAGGATTGTATTTGTCAGCAGAGGGTTGGTGTCAGGGTTAGACCGGGTCCAATTTCAGTTATCGTGTAGATTTGGAGTTCAATAAAGTCAGAGGTTAGAGGTAAATTTACCAACTGTGTGCAGTTGTGGCTCTAAACCACAAAGTAGTGGTCACAATATGAACATTGTAGCCACAAGATATTCAAATAGTAAAAGAGGAAGTTGCAGCTCACTTTTTTTGATGCAGTACTGAGTATATTTACTGAAGTACTTTTAGTATTCTTAGGGTTAGTTAAGTATTTACATTTCATCCTTCCAGTCCGCTGCATTTCAGAAGGAAATGTTTTACTCTGTGCATCACATTTATTTGAAGCTGAGTCACGATTCATCGGCACATTTACATTATTGTGATCCTTTTTTTTATATAAAATATTAGGCATTATCATTTATTTAACTCTCAAACACTGTAAGTAGTTAAAATCAGCCCCACCCTGAGAAGCCAAAAGCCAAACTGCTGCTTATAACAAATCAATAATATGTAATAATTGTAATCCAGGCTTGGGCCATACTGCAGAATGAGGTTCTTTTATTTTTGATAATTGAAGTACACTTTCTGATAATACAAATACACTTTTATTTAAAGGCGCTTCATACAAAATTCAGATATCTTTTGCCTCGCTACGGGTCTCAACATGGCGATGGTTGAGTCGGCGGCCCACAGCTATCAGTAAGAACAATGGCAGTAATGCTGACAGGCTTACAGTGTTAGGCTTGGTTTATACTTGCGCTTGGCATCACAGATAGCGCGTAAGCTTCAAGCATGCAAAGAGGCGTTTATACTCGCTGTGCTGTTCATTGCATTATCGTCCGAAACACCACAGAGAATGCAGACAAAATTAACTTTCAAGAATCAAAAAGACAAACGATGTAACCTATTGACTGTAGGTGTAACCGGCAAAAAGCCATAAACCAACCTCCACAATGCTGAGAAGGGATTGTAATTATGTAAACTCATATCTCACATTCATGGACTACTGTGCCTCTGTACGAAACAAGAAACAAGTCAAGTATTACATGCATTTCTAAGAAGTGAAGGTTGAAACTATCCTGTAAACAATTTGATTTTGCTGGCAAAATACATACTAAAATGCACGATTTTAAGACCACCCGTTTCTAAAACGATCTCAAAAGAATTTGGCCTTCTTTGTATAATCCCCAGTGCTTTTATCAGTGACCTAATTGCAACAGTTAGGTGATTGTGCGCTCTGCGGGTGGCCAGTTACAAACATTTAGAGGTGCAAGACCGCGTGCCGGCCGTCATTACGTCATTTTCTGGCACGCGCATCTGCTTAACTACAGCGAGTATAAGCTCCAACCTGGAGGAGAAGCGTAGGGTGGGTGCTACACTTAGGGGCGCCATAAATCGCCGCAACTACAGAGCGGTGGTCTTGAGCTAGCCAGTGGGGCACGCTCACATGCACAGAAAGACATATGTGGCTGGCCTGCCTTCAAAGACGACAGAGAAGCTTGGTCTTCATTATCTGCTCAGCTTGACGTTACGCCACTAAATCTTTATCTTGTATTGATGCTCTAAATAATAAACAGAGAAGATGTAAATAGTACTTTCAATGCAGGACTTGTGTAGAAAATATTTGTTCTCTATGATATTGCTTCTTCAACATAAAGAATTGAACACATCAGAAAACTTACACCACCCTTTCGGTAAAGAAATCCTACATTCTTTTATTTTTCTTGGAAATACTTCATTGTCTCCTATACACACTTTCACACAAATACCTGCACTCTTCGTAACTGGCTTCTAACATAGTGTATCAAAGAAAGGCCACAAAGGCCTTTATTGGAAGAGGAACATGTTATGAACTGTAGCTTTTCACAGATACAAACACAGTTCTGAAATATAATACTAAAAAAAATAAATCTGAATGAAAGAACATCCTTGGGAAAATAATGCACTGTACTTTTACTTATGTAATGAAAAAATAACTCAGCTTAGTGCCAGTCAAAGAGATTGATTTCCATGTTCACAGGGGGGTCAGCTTTCCTATCAAAGACGCTGAGATGTGATTTTGATTATGACTGCTTCAGTGCCACCCTACTGAGATAATGTTTTGGTTGCTGTCTCAGACATTTAAATTTGCTTAAACAACAAAATGAACTGACAAATAGAAAGACAAGCAGGCATTCACGAGAGCAGATAAAGGAGTAAAACCAATTTCTTCAGAAGCGACCTTTCAATTGCAACTAAAGTTAATAAGTGGTTGTATGGTATTCAGAGTTTACAAAAGTTCTCATGTCATTGTCGACCAATAGTGGTGTTTATGGGAATAATGAAAGGGCAGTGGTATTCTTAGTTTCCTCTTTTGTATTGCAACAGAGACCTCTCAATGCTTCTGCGAAGACATCCAATTAAAATCTGAAAATATGGCCTTTGAGCTGGAGGTTACTGCTCCCAATGGTGTTCTACAAACAATTTATTAATGGACAAATGTCTGTCGATGGAAATATACATCCCTTACAGCGTTCGGCAAATTCAACGGCTTTGTGTGTGTGCCTCCGAATAAAGGCAGACCTAATTGCACCTTAGTATGTTTTTCTGTCGTGTGGTTATGGTTGTACAATGTGTTTCGGTAACAATATAATACTTTGATGAAGGGCATGTTCCTCCAGTTAGGTGGTTCGATAAAATGACTTGATGAAGTGTTTTATCCTGCAGAGTAGTAAACCGTGGCTGATAAGGATGATGGTGAAAGTCCACAACTCCATGAGCGTGCTCCAGTGCGGTCTGTGATTACCTTCCTTCTCAAGATTCATAGCTTTAGTTGTGAGCACGTGTGTATAATTAATCATCTCAAATTGAATTCCTGTTGATGAAGTCATTATGAGATTGATCATTTTAAAAAGTGAGGTCAATGTGGTCCCTGTAAATCTGTGAGGCTGTCACAAATATCTCAGCCATAAGGGTTATGGTTAAATACAACGGGTGCTCCAACAGTAAACTGACCGACATTTGGTCTACGAATGCTTTACACCTTGTATGAATTAGTTCAGCTTTGCCTCCATGCCTGTAATTACTGCCCCCATCTGAATGAGCTTAGCAGGCTAGTGTGAAGGAGTCCCAGTGGGGCCCAGCGTGGGTCCTTTCAGCTTTGTATATTCCAGCCGTGCCATTTCAAAAAAATGTATTACCGCCTTGCAGCTCTGGTAAATGTCATGCCATTCTCTCCTGTGTGGGAGGAATTGGAGCCACGGCGGTGGTCAAAGAACCCCAGCCCTGAAACCAACAGGAGGCCGGGCATTTTGAGGAATGGAAATAGATGAGCAAACAATAGATCTTGTTCTTTTTTCTTGTACAGAGAGAGAGAGGGAGAGGGATAGATAGAGAGTGGAAGATAGAGAGAAAGAGAGAATTAGCAAGAGATAGAATGAGAGCAAGAGAGAGGGAGAGATAGTGGGAGAACGAGAGAGAGGGGAAGAGATACGGGGGAGTGTGAAAGAGAGGGAGAGCTAGAAAGAGAGGGAGAGAGAGAGAGAGCGAGAGGGGGAGTGTGAGATAGAGTAATAGGGAGAAAGAGAGACAGAGAATTAGAGAGAGAGAGAATGAGAGGGAGATATATATATATATATATATATATATATATATATATATATATATATATATATATATATATATATATATATATATATATATACACACAGCATTTTTTTTTAAACAAAGATCACCTCAATACAACCTTAAATACAACCAAGTGCTCAACTTTCAAAGTTGTCATGTTTTAGTTGTTTCAATCAGTTATTGCATTGTTATGGATCGATTACCATCATCAGAAAAATATGACACATGTTGTCTCAAAAGCTTTTGCAGATATCTATCAATGATGAAATACAGTGTGATTTTCATCAAATATATGAATAAGATGATTCTGTTTATGAGATGATGCCTTATTTCCAAATACCTGTTTTAAAAAATCCTTTAAACAGACAAAACAGCTTTGCACAGTTTTCCAATACTCTCTCTGTGCCCCTCGAGACTATTAGTCCAAGGATCCTCCCTGAAGACTTTTCTTCTATTAAAAAGGGGAAGTTAAATATTTTGCCAGAACATAAACCCCACATGTTTTGTGTAGTCAGTCAGTCACAAACTCTCACTCCCCTGTCAGACTCATGAAAGCACACAGCTAATGTTCTGTCAGTTAGCATTTTAATTTTTTCTGTTTATGAGCTCCTCATCATCTGTGGCAATTCTCGGCAGTTTGACAGATGATTTGGTCCCTTGTCTGCGTCTGAAGTGAAGACGTCAGAAGACAATTTCCACTTTCCACTGGATTTTTTTAATTTCCTCTAAAACACGCTGAACAAGCCGGGATAAACACCAGAAGTTTAAACGTGGCTAACTAAACATTCTCAGGCCTGACTAACTCCAACCGACTTAATAAACTTACTGTTAATGTAAACTAGCTTGTAAAGCAATATTAAGGATACTAACAACCCTGAATGCACTGGTATTCTCTTCATTGAAAACATTTGTAATTAAGCAGCCCTCAAGTAATAATCCTCCCCTAGCTAGCGGATCACTCTTCAAGAGAGTAGATATTGGCGATCTCTCTATCTCATCTCATTTGATTATCACTGAACTGTTGGGAACTTGAGATTTGCCCATCATCAAAGGTGCCCCGCCAAAGAGATATTTAAAGAGACTTGGCTCTGCGGCTGATGCGTCGTTGATGTCATGTCACACTGAGCTCGAGGAATGACTTGCAACCAAAATGAATGAAGGCGTTGTGGTTTAAATACAGACAGAAAAAACACACTGTGTTGCTGGAGGTAATTGCAGCGTTTTGACTGCTTCTCAAACTTAAAGCTCATAAAATGGACAGCTTGCAAAAGTTCTTCTTTTTTTGTATCAGTATAATAAATCAATATTGGTCAAGCCTCATTAAAAATAAAGCACAAAAGTTGTTGTTTTTTTAATTTGTAGATGTGCTCCAGCAAGGAATATTAATTAGAAAGAACAAATTAATTATCTTTCTATGCCAAGGCAATTAGGCAAGCGAGAAGGTATCCCGTGTGCCAAAGGAGTGTGTATTTTTACTCAAAAACAAGCATTCATGATACCAGAGCTTCGTTTCCTGATGAGATAAAATGGCCCTGAAAATACTTTCACCTGAACCTTCTAAACTCCAACAACAACAATAACTAGGGGATACGTTATAGATCTGGGGAAAATGTTGCTCCTGTGTTCTTCATTTTATGAATATAAGCACTGAGGACAAACTAAAAACTTTTCACTTTTATCTTTGAAGTATTTAATGTTTTTCATCAGCACATCAGGACCAAAAACGTCTTTTGTTCAACTGCCACATTCAACCTATTTTATATTAAGTAAAACGCTGTTTCCACATCCTGGAGGAAAAAGCCTGTGCTGAATTTTTCAGGAAATATCAACACCTGATTTTACTAAATGTCAATGCTTTCTTGCTTTCAAATGTCAAGGTAAAGTAGCAATACACACATTTCCTGCTTTAACTTATCATTATGAAGTAAATGTACGCTCAGAGAAGAGCTTTTCTTTTCCTCGGCAGCAGTTGTAGCTATCCCAAGTTACCTACGTGTTAAACTGCAAGTCCAACACACACATTGAAGCTCATTTTTTTTTAATTCTTCAAATCACTTATGAAAACATAAGTTTACTCACTTGGACGAACTGTTTTGGTGCTTGGAATTGGTTTACCAAAGGTATTAGGTTCACAAAAGCAGTGAAATACATGAATATAATGGTAGATACATGTAAATAAATCTAATACCAAATGTTGTATTTTCATTTGTTGAGTAGAAGTGTTGTCTCTCAATACTTTCGTAAAAATGCAAGAGGGACGGAAATGATATGAAATGGGACTGACAAATGACTTCATTCGACATATTAGGCATCATAGGGTGCAAATGAAAAATTAACATTACAACAGGTTTCTTTTCAAACTAAATATTTAATATATGTTTGAGTCAAAATATGTACCAAAAAAAAAACAGAAATTTATTATGTTTACACAATGTGCATGTTTCAGTTGTTTTTTTTTCCAAAAGTTTTCAGGACAAGAACAACATATGTACTCGTTATATATGTACTATGTCCTCTTTACCAGCGCATGGTCGTGGTAGAGTACAACTTTGTTTTTTGCAGTGTAAGGTGGGTTGGTAAATAGGTCTGTTGTCACTTACTGAAAGCCAGTGTCTTTTTGCAGTGTAGGTGGGTAGGTCCTTTGCGATTTCCTGAGTGTTCATTGGTTAGTTTCACACAAATCACAGGGCGGAGCTTGACACAAACGCCAGCAGCTCAGAGCTCCTGTGTGAGTCACATATGATCTCACAGGCAACAGGAGGCAGAGTCTGGAGCGTCCAGCAACAGCTAAATCATATTTTTGGATTGTTTTTTTTTGCGGAGTTATTAATAAAAACATCACGTAAACATCATATTCCGCTTTGAGACGGGTGCGGACCCAAGAGGGGTGATATGCTAACCAAAAAGTTCAAAACATCATTCTGCAAAAAGTAAATACACAACACCATGGTTTAAAAAGTTTTTTTTCAAAAATCATATCTGCGATATCTAGGGAGCCTACACTGTAGCTACATGCAGAGGTGCATCATAAACAATACTATAGTATATAACTTCATTGCTTAATTTGCATCATGTGCATTATTTGAAGGCACATGTTCATGTGGTTCATTCAGACCTCCAGTCAGTGAAACATCCAGAGTTTAGCCACACTTCTCATTCAACATTAATTTAGAACAGCAAAACAGAAAAACTTTCTTTCAAACAGAAAGAAAGATAATCATAAAAGTATAAAACAAAAAAAGCCCAAAATCAGCATGTTTCCAGAACCAGCAACCCTTAGCTTGGTGCTATCAGAAAAAACCTGATATCCAGAAGCAAGACAATTCCACACAGATTCCAGACATGTCATCAGAAGCCTTCCACCTCAAGGAACCAGGGAGATATGAGCAAAGGAACACAGAAAAATGAATCGCTTTATTGCTGTACAATCAGCAAATACTGCTTACCTTTGTTTTACAGTTTGACCATTGTTAATGTGTGTGCTTGTTTTATTTTAAGGGGAATTATTGGTTGTTTTATGAATTTATTTTTATTTATTTTTTACATCTGAATTTTTTTCTTTTTTCTTCTCCAAACGTGACCAAATGTGAGCCCTCGCCTGACTTTTTTCTGTACTAAATTCTCTCTAACTTTGTTCTGCTTCACTTTATCAAAGTAAAACAATGCAAAAATTATGTTAAAACTTTGAGGTAGGATTTGGGAGGATTTTAAACCTTGCAAATGCATCATTTCAAGGCAAAAACCATGCTAAAAGCGCTTTTTTTCTAGGCGGACCCGAAAACATTACATTCCACACTGTGTGTCATCTTCATTTACTCTTAACCAGTAACACATAGACTGATATTTACACATCTGAGCAAAACTTAACATTATACTTGTTTATTAACTCCAAGATTATTCAAATAGCTCTACTGGTTGCAGAGACTCACCCATTTTAGTTTGGGTATGTCATTTACAAGCAGAAACCTAAAAAGAGGCTCGGTGTTTAAAAGTAAAGCAGATACGAAAACGAATACCAAAACACGACAATAGAAGCTAAGTTTGTTAAGATATTTCATTTTTGCTGCGACCGGAGTCTAAGAGATTGTTTTTGTACCTTGTGCCAACTAAAGGTGGACAAAAACGCATCTCACCGTAATTATATCGAATAAAGGAATCTTCTGCAGCATATTGTGAGCCTGACGGCTTGAATCGTCTGCACTTTTCAAGCTTTAGGGCATCGAAATACCACTCAAAGACTGCATCTGTTTCAGACGCTTGTTTACAGGGAGATTGAAACAAAGGTTATTGAAGCTCTTCAATATTTTACACGGGAACCCCTCCCTTGCCATAATTAGACAGATTACCTGTAAGCCACGCTCCAGTGTGCAGAAATGTTTTCAACAGATCTATCCTCCAGGCAAATGGAAAGGAAAGTCAAAAAGAATTACACGCTGTCCGAGCAACAGTGTATGCGCTATTAACTCGCTACAGCCGTGCAATAGAAAAAAAAGAAGACGTACTCACGTTGAGTAGTGATTAATTTTTAACTGTTTTTGAGTACAAAAGGTTTGGTTAAAAATTTAGAGGCCTTGTGGCTGACAGCGGCAAGTCAGATGTCGAGACAGTTCAAACCCTGCTATGCAGCCTGTTTGTGTGCCTTCGCACCGCGATCAGATGTTAAACAGCACAGCAGGCGTAGTGACAAAATCCACGACCCCCCACTGAAATATATACACTTAAAAAATAAAACAAGCATGCATTTTTATTCATATAACTCTGGCCTTAGTTTTTATTTATTGTATCTAACTGTGTGGTAGGACATTGGGTCAAGGAGTCACTGAAACGTTATGACTCTTCTTCTGTGACTCTTCTTCTGTCCGTTTGCCCCAGTATACCATTCTCCTGAGCACAAGATCTATAATACGGTGGGGAAAAAGGCAAACATAAGTCTGTCCTAATCTCGTGAAAGCATCTCAGGAATAGCTTGAGGAATATTTTAGTAGTTGGAACAAACGCTCACTCTGACTCAAAGAGGATTTTAAAAAAAACATGTATTTGACTATAACTGATTATTAATTAACTATGCTATTATTAACTATTATTAATTAACTATTAGCTAACTATGACAATTTTATTTAATGAGGAAAAATGAATGTGATAACATTTTTGGACAGCCATGGATGTGAACTGCAATTTGACTGGATGGCAGAGGCGGTAATTCAAGTAAAATAGAAGAATCACCTTCAGGAAAGTTTAAGCTGATCAGGAAAGCAAGTTGTGATATGAACCGTGCTCAGTGTTGAGAATAAATACTCACTCTGAATCCTCTGGCACACAGCTCTATATGGATTAAAATATTTGAATGATTTACAGAGATACTTTCAAATTCTCAAACCACTATTGATCGAAATGAGCTTTAGATGGTCAAAAAAGCAGAATCATCAATTCTCCCAGTATTTCCTCTTTTCTCCACCCACACCGACTTGCGCACATTCCAAGAAAAAAAAACCCTACTGTCACTTGAAAGACGACACAGCGTAGCTTACCAGAAACTTGCAGCTGCACTTTTCAAGACACCATGGCCATGTGCTGGAGACAGAGAGGACAAGTGTAAAATCCTCCCGCTGCCCTGAATTTTGCCAATTTGCCTTCCCTGTGAGATATGTAAACCACGAATGTGTCACTGACACACACAAAACTACTGTTTGGAAGCTGCAGAAGACTCGGAAGCTTCTTACCTATCTGTTTGGTTAAATCTTGCATGGTAATTAAATGTTGGAAATGGTCCTTGTTTGTGTGTACACCTCTATTTATTGTCAGTTGTAAATCTCGGAGATTCTACATTTACAAACTCTGAACACCCAGTCCATCTATTAAACTTAATCCATGTCAGGGATTTATTGGTACACTCTTTGCCCTTTTTACATTTTTAATAGGTGATGAAAAGGAAGAGCATTCACAAAGCTTCTGAGTGAGTTGTTCATGAAGGTATATTTGCTTTTACAGAGCATTGAAATCATTCAGTAATGGAATTGGAAACCGTAATTGGGTTGGACTTCATGTTTTTTCATCACAATTTTTGAAGTTTCTATTTAACTTCCAAAATAAAGATTGCAGTTGTCTGTCTATTCTTATAATCAAACTGATATCTTTGGGCTGTAGGGAATAAAGTCATTATGAGGTTCACTTTTCTTAAAAGGTTCCATTAATGCCATTGTATACATCTCATTCTATGAAGTGAAAAACATTTCCCTAATACAGTGCTAGAGTAATTAATTGCTTCCTACTTTTCCAATATAATCACTTATGCTATATATAAACCATGTACAGTCTGTATAATGATTCCCCTGTGGACAGCAGGACCATCTGTGTTGTGTTTTTTCCTCTTTTTTTTTTGTTTTTACTGATGACACCAGTGCTTCAGTTGCAGAGTATTTCTAAACTTGGCCCATGCTGGATGTAATCACCGAGCTTGTCTGTTGTATTTTCTTTTCACAAAATACTCTTTTTCCCAGAGTTCAGCACTCAAAGCATCTCATATTAGGTCAGATGTGGATTGTGAGACCTAGTAGCCAAATTCATTTGTGTCTGTCCATTGTGATTTGTGATTTTGTAAAATATGTGTCGCTGTATGGCAGCATTTCGCATTGCGGTGGGAGCATCATGCTGTGGTTGAGGCGGCTGATGGATGCTTCTCTGCAGCAAGCCCTGAAAGGGTTCTGAAGGCAAAGGGTAGCATGAATGCAACAAAATACAGAAAACTGGCTGCAGTCCGCAGTAAAAGTTCAAATTGTAAGACATTTTATTTGCGAACAATACAACACCTTTGAGGAATAACTTAAAAAAAACTCCAAAGTCAAGGTCTGATGGTGGCCAAGTCGGAGTTCAGATCTCTTTCCTATCACAGATTTGAGACGTGACTCAAAAAAGCCCCCTCATATGCTCTGTGATTCAAAACTATATAAAAACAATACAAGAGGACAAATTCTTAATGGGGTGAACACTTTCATAGGAACTTGTATGTGGTCATGTGTACATGTGGCCTTCGTATAACATAATTGAGTTTTAATCTATAATGCTGCTGGCTTGCTGCAGTAGGAGCAAATTAACCCTTGCCAATTAGACTTAGTTGAGATAAGCCTCAGATACTTTAATCACAAAACAGGAATTTCTGTCATCTTATATTCATCCATCACTGACACCAGGGCCCTGCCTTTGATTGAATTTATGGAGGTCAATTGTTAATGCCAGGCAGGGTTTTAAAAATAAAAGTATTAGTGAAATCCTGATGCAATATTTTGTCGTGCAGAGGCCAGATAAAGCCTAATGAAAAGTGAATGCTTCACTGACACTGCGCTGCTCGAATGGCATCTGCACGCCTCCACACTTAGTCCATCAGTATGCAAAGGATTGGACGAGAGGCTCGAGAATCACAAGTCTTATGGGACTCCCCGCAGAAGGGTTGAGGACATGCAAGTACCTTCCCCACATTTATCTGAACCATTCCTTTTCCCAGCGCGTAGAGAAAAGGGGAATTGGGTAAAGAGATGTCAGATCCAAAGAAAGGCAACGAGATATGCAATGTCACTGCCAGGCTATCAGGAGACTCTTTCTTTTTAATCAAAGGCCCCCATCTTAATGTCCACAAGCCCGTTCATTTGCAGTGGTCTGTGCAGAGTTGCAAAACAGCTAGCATACTGAAAGCTCTTGCCCTGCTGCGATTCTCTGTAGATCATCTTTGATTGACCCAATTAGACAAGTCCACCGGGTGATGCTTGCTGCTTATTAGTGTTTCACATTGGCTTAATCATTGGATGCAGTACGTGAACGAGGTGCAGAGCAACCTAGCAGAGGGTTGACAGCGGCCTCCTTTAAAGTGCAAATGAAACCAAACGATGGTAACCTGTGGTAACTCCAACAGCTGCTTCAAAAACCAGTCTTTATACAATTTAGTAGGTCACTGGTTAGGAGAATATTTAAGGGATCTTAAAGTACAGTTGCGCTGTAACCTTTTTTATATTAATTCCCAAGCAGGCCAATCTAATCTAGTTTTCTCCCCAGTGGCAGTTTAAGTGCATGTCAGCTAACAGTGTTTCACATGATTTAAAATTCCCAGCATTTGTGACATTCTTTCAAGACGTAATGAAGCAGTATTTTATGAGATGAGCTGTAGTGTAGTGGGATGTGAAAGAAGCGAGCAGCAGAGCGTCGTGGTACAGATGCAGGTGAACTCCCTTGTGTGACGGATGGAGGGGAAAAGGTAATTTGTGAAGAGACCTACCTGCCAAGATGATGAAGAGTTCTCCTTTGTTGATTCTCCCAAAAGTGTTTCCCAGTCAGGAGTCATAAGAGAGCAGAGCTTACAGTGACACCTTGACTGGCAATCAGGGAGAGGAAGTCCATTCTTGAAGCTTTGTGTGTTTAAAATAACGAATATCATTATGTTTTGATAGGTATTTCTCTGTCATTTGCAGAGGTAATTTTTCTTTGCTGCATGACAATGTTGCCTTCGGGCTTATTGTATGACAGTATTTGTAAATAGATTAAACATTCCTTAAGGAGTGCGGCAGGCATGCAGTAACTGAGATAATAGTTCCTTATTTGGAAAAAAAAGTTGCAAGGTGTTTGTGCTGCGTGATGTTTAAACGAGTGATTGATGTCTGGAACTTTTAGAAATGTTTAATTCTGGAGAAAAGTTATGCTTTTGAAAGTTAATTCATTTCATAACTCTATTTTGACCATTTGAATGTTTTCATTGTAGTTTTAGTTGGTATTCTTTTTGGTGATTGGGGGAGGCTTTGTCTAAAATTCAAACGTATTCTGCCGCCCTGTATGTTTGCTTAACTGAACTTAATAAGGTGTGCACTGAGATGAGGTATCATTGCCGTTGCCCATGGCATTTGTATGTGTGCTACACAGAAAAAAAAGAGTAAAAAAAAACCTTTGATGGTTGTAGTTTCAAAGATATCTGCTGTGGTGAAGGCCGCCCCATGAGCATGCAGACGAAACATTCTCTATATTCTTCTGTGGCAATTCTTTTTGAGTTTATTACGAGCTCGCAGAACCCTCCTCAATGATGTTGCAGTCTATAGATCTGATATAATCTCTACTAGTCTTCATTATGTCATGAGATATTAATGATAGAACTATAGCATATGGTGTGTTGATGTGCATGTGACAGTTTTATAATTATTCAAAGTGATGAAGTCTTCTATCCAGGTCACTGGGATATATCTCTTATCTTTATTTTGTATTCAATCACTTTTTTTGCTTTAAATTCACCCTTTTCTAAACACTTGTACATCTCGTCAAACGGCTACATGTTGCATATTCTAAACCAAGCTATCAGCTGTTTGATTCAGAATGTAATTACACTCACACTTAATGAGTGACTACTTGGGACTATGCATCAGTCTTGCATGTGGTGATAGGTGTTTACGCAGAAGCACCTAAATATTTCACCCACAGAGCAATGTAAACAGGTGGTGTTCAAAACAAACAGCATGCGCATGAGCACATCCCTTCAACGAGATGCTGCAGGAGCACATCAGGATCCCCGTCTGTCATAGAGAGAGGGAGGCTGGCCCAGAGGAACTCATACAGGTAGACTCAGTAAAATCAATACTAGCGCTCTCTATGCATGTGTATCGTGCTGCCAAACGTCATGATGGTGCGACATCATCATTTGTTCACGATCAAATTGAATTCGAAGTGGCAAAGGCTTCAGGACACGCCTCCTTTAGGTAAACTGATCAGACGTTGGAACGCCCTTAACACAGTTCAAACGACACGTTATGACTATGCGTATGATTTTTATTGTAATTATGCCTTACACTGTATTTTTTAAAGAGCTAATGAAGGTTCCCTCATACTGTTCAGCGATGAATGTCAGGCAAAAGCAGACAAATTGAAAATAATAAAATATGTAAGTAAAGCTATAATTTACAACAACGTGCTTCATGTTGCATACAGAACGACATCATTCTCATCTCTAATATCTAAATACAAGCCAGATGCATCACATATTATATTCACATCGTGCTGAACGGAGTGACCGAAGTGACTAATTATTCTTTGATCCAGTGTCCTATTTAAGTAAAACAGATGTTTTATGCTACAATAAATGAATTTATACTCTAAGAAGTATATGTTTTATAGAAATACTAAATATACATAATAAGTACTAAATACAATTTTTCAATAAAAAGAAAGTGTGCTAAAACACATTGATTCTGCTACTCTAATATATACTCTAATATATATATATATACATATATACATATATATATATATATATATATATATATATATATATATATATATATATATATATATACATATATATAAACGGTTTATTGCCACATTTAGACTCAAAATATTTAAGCTTTCATAGAAAGTTTCTGTTTGAAAATGTCTAACAGAAACGTTAATTTTATTTATATGACAGATTATTGTGGTATTATTTTAACAATATGCATTTGCCAGGGTGTTTTGTTGTTACTTAAAAAGATCATTATTGCTTAAAAAACAAACCAAAAATGCTCTATTTGGTACCCATAATGCTGTCTGTCAGAGGAGTGTCGCCCTCTCACAGTTGTCACAAGTGCTCTGTCTCGTGTCTCCCCTCGGACTGCATTAGTGTCAGCGTGCGCTCTGCTCTCCTCATTGTGTGTAATCATTGCTTTGTCTCTGGTGCCCTGACACACACCTCACTGCATGCAACTTCCGCAGTCTCACCGGTCCACAAACCACCAAATCTCTTTCCGTCCCCTGCGCCACTGAGCTGCATTCGCCTCACACCTAAAGGGATTTCTGTCACGTTGAAAAGGCCAGACTTGCCATGCCTGACAACTTGCGTATTTGTACACAGTGATGCAAATGTTTCCCCACTGATATTGTTTTGTCACTTAATGGTGACCCCCACTAGTGCGCCATTAAGAGCTTGGCATTCCTCAGTTTCACAGAAACAAGGCATTTCTGTAAACGTGTCCCCATAGGACATTTTCAATACTTGTCCTTCTTGTTATCTATGTGCTATTGTGTGCCGCACAAACCCATTTTCTGCTTTATTCGTCCCCCGCTGCATGATGTTGCTGGGAACCCATGGGGGGTGACAAGAGCCCTTCACGACTTTCCCTCTGAAAACTTTTTGCTTTTGTCTACGGTCTTATTTCTGTGTTAAGATGAGACCTGGGAATAATCCCGGGGGTTTTGACATAACTGGAATTCAAATTAACTGGATTAAATGCTATAACCATTACAGGAATAATAACTATTACAATTTAGGATATGTTTTGATCATGTCCTTCAGTTCATTTTCACCCTCATTTTTACACTTGTCTCTTAATAAAGGAACATATTTCAAACTAAAGTTGAAAATGTAATCAGATTTTAGATAGTAGCAAGACACTTTCGAAAGGGAAAAATATTGTAATTTAAAAACACACTTGTTTGTAACCCCACTTATTATGTATTTGCAAACTTAATGTAATTGATGTGAGCCCAAAAAAAAACCTCAGCAAAAACTAAGAAAGCATTTGAAACAATTTACGTTGAATATGAAAAGCAATAAATCATGTGTTCTACTTTGCAATGCAGTGTGCAACATATGGGCCATATGGTGCCATATTCTTTTGCTGCCACATAAGGGATTGGCCTGTCTCCATGGTGCACATACTTTTTTACCTTGTTACCTGTCACCAGCTCAGCTTTGAGAGACTTCGTGGCAGCGATCACTGTCACAAGTCACATAGTTATGAATAAATTGTAGTGGTAACACTTTGAGCCTTCACTTCTCTTGGTAGTGTGGAGGCGAAGCTGTTGCGAAACCCTTTCGAGTTTCATATTTATAAACGATCATTGGCTGAGATTTTTAAGGCTTTCATTGTAACATTTTTACATCAATATTGTAGTTTAGCTCACTGACTACAGCCACAGCGAAGATACCATGGTATTCGGAACCGTTATCAATAAACACATTTTAAGTTTCAGAGGGGTGGCTTATCCTTGAAAGTTAAAAACTGTCATTACGATATCTAAATCAATGCATTTTCACAAAGCAACGATTTCAAATTGTTTTGCACACCGTTTTTTGCGTGCTGACTTCAACTTGGGCGTGCAAAGCAGGGAGCAAGGTTTATTGTCATCTTGTTAAACGTTCACAAAAGGTCAGAGAGATTAGTTGAATGTATTCCACTTTTCCATATGTGTGTCTCCATTTTATGCAAAAGTTGAGGATGTACCGAGAGAAGAAAAAGTACGCTGTCTGTTGAAACCTTGCTGCTTTCAAGGACATGCCATACATAACACATAAATACCTGGGGGGATTCGCTTTTTCCCTTAACGGTACTTTTTTTAATATTTTTTTTTTTACAGTATATAGACTGAAGTGCACCCTGTTTCATTCCCCTTTTAATTAATTGTGAAGACTATGATACTTGCATATTTATGTGAGGCAGTTTTTAAATAGGTAGAGGGTAGCAGAGGAGCCATATGGTGTTGTCTGACATGAAGAAATTAGGCCACCAATGCTGTCTGTTCATTGTCATCAACCTGGCCACCTGCTTTGCTTCTGCAGCGAGTAAACTAGTGTAGGCCCCCTCCCACCGCCACCACCGTAGTCCAACTTGTTATATCTTTATAAAACAAGCTTTAACAGAAAACTAAACTATTCAGGGGCAAGTCAAATTTGTATACAAAATAAGCTTGAGGCCAGTGAAGGTTGGCTGGCTTTACTCCAGCGAGTTGAGTAGTTTCGTCTAATATTAAAAGTAAACAGATATGTTTATTTGTGGCTTCAGCGTGATGATACAGATGGTTAGATTGGCCTCTGCCACATCCTCTTAGGTTGTGTCCTTGACGTAGGGATTCTGGATGTAAGTGCCAAAGCCCTCACACCGAGTAGCCTTACTTTTAAAGTGTCGTCCAACGAGCTTTTTTTTTCTCCCTTCACCATAGTAAACAAGATATTTTTTACTTTGTTCATTCCTCTGAGACAGTTTTACATGCACACATATTACTGGACCTTTCAAGACATTCTTCCCTCTCGGGTCACCTTGCTACTCTTCGTTGGCAGTGTAATCATTTACTGAAATTTACTGGGTTGTGATAGATGCTGGTGAGAAAACATATGGTGTGACTAAAGCTCAGACTATCAGTCAGCAGACAGTTACTTAGGTCGCATTACAAGCTGCTGGGTTCCACTCAGAATAGACACATTTAAAGCAGACCTCAATGCCGAGAGAACAACCTCTGGGGACAGACACTCTTCCTCGGGCTCTTAATTTTTTTTTTTTTTTTGGTGTCTGAATTAATTTTTCATTATTGTGCTCTAGACTCAGCGAGACTCCGTGGTTTCACTGATCTACAGTGGAGCAAACTGTCATATCCTTTTGGCAACAACTCACAGGCTACACCCAGCTGCTATGTGTGTGGCTTTGGTACGGTGATACAGATAGTTATTTAGATTGTCCTCTGTCGTATCAGCTTAGTCTGTGTCCTTGACTCTTGGATGCTGGGAAAAAGTGACAAAGCCCACACAACACCAGGCAGTTTTAGTTTTAATAACCCTTCCAACTAAATATTAACTCTTTGTTGCCAATACTGAATCCCATTATATTTTATCGCAAACAAGTTTTGTTTTGAATATAGAAAAATTGTAGAATGTAATTTCCCAATTCATTATATTATCAACACTGTTTTTATTGAGTCTACTCCATGTGAGATTTGATGAAAGCCTGCCTATAAGTACTCTTTCACATTCTTTTATCTCCTTTGAATTGCAGAACATAACCAAGGCTAAATACACTGCACCGTTGAGAAAAACGGTATAATGTATTTATTCTCTTATCTGCCACAAAGCTTGAATGAGGCTCCCCTATAACCTTTGGTCCAGACAGAAGATGGTTATTGGCTCATGTCTCAGCCATTGGCTAGACGGCGCTAAAAGGTCTCCTTAGTTGATTTGGCCTCATCAACTGTCAACAAGTCTTCTAGGCCTTTGCTTGAACCTTGAATGCGCTGGATTCCGGCCTCCTTCTGGTCTTGCAAGGAGGTTTTTACTCACTTGCGGCCCCAATAAGCCTGAGGAAGGATTAAAGATTGATGAGAGCTCTCAGAATCAGTTTATTGCTCCAGAGATCCACGCATGTGTTATGAGTGGGAAGATTGTGTTGCTGTTTTGCCTCCTACAAGTTCATGAGGCTGGCGCAGCACTGAAGTGGTTGACAATCAAGGTTAGATTGTTTTTTCTTTCTTTCTTTTCTGTTCGCAGAGCAGATAGCCTTTGGATTGCCAGAGAACTCTGAGTAGGCAGGAGTACAGTATATTCTGATGTGAAATGTGATGAAATGCTTGTGCTATCAGGAAGAGAAGTGTTCGTATTTCCACAGACTCATGCATTTTGCCTGACTTCAAAGTTGATAAGGGCTACACTCACTCACTATTGCAGATAATACCTGGACCATCTTGAATGAATTCTCACTTCTCACTTGTGCCCCTTTGCTGCAATACATCTGTCTGAAAAGAACATTCTGAACTGTATCAGTTCAGTCTCAGTGAGGAATATGATTCATTCAAATACGACCTGATTCTAAGGTGGTCATGTTGAGACTCAGTACTGTTTATGAACTATTTTATTTCACATTTTCTTTTGTCAATTTTTTTTGTGAATTCTGTACTACATTTGGATGGAAAATTAACTATTGCAAGCCACTGAATTTTGTTTTTAACAGATGAAATATTTAGTGGGGAGACTGACTGGTTTGCCAATAGTCCAAATTTCCAGAATGAAGATTTTTTCTTTTGCATATTTTGTCCACTGTTAAAACACTTCTTTTATTTAATTAAAGGCCTATTGTCTCCCGCTGCGCCTACAATTAAAATAATGAAATTGTGTTGTGCATTCATATATTTTCAACAAACTCTGCAACACAACATCCACTTACTAGATTTTTCTGGAGCTGTTAACTGCATCTCTCGGTTTTTAAAGGCAGTATGAAACTTTTATTTTAATATTAGTACAGGGATTTCACACAATTTTGTTGTTGATGGTCTAATTGCTTTTTCTGGTGTGTTTCCACCATACTACATATTGAATATTAGCACAACTTATTGTCTATCCGTAACCTCAATTTAAATATGTCTGCAAAAACTCATATCTGTCAAACCTTAAAGGATGCATTTACAGCAGACCTGAAGCAGAGATAGAAATCTCTGTGGGGACAAATAACAGATCGTATTACAACACATCAATTTTTTGGTGTTGAGTTTAATTTTTCATCCATGTGCTATAGACTCAGCATGGCTTCAAGCAACACCCATCTGCATCCTACGCTATGGGTTATAAGGCGAAGGGGGGCAGCTAACAACACAGGGCTTTATTACCTGGGAAATTAATGATCTGAGAGACTAAGATGTAATGGCTGAACCATCTGCAAGAAATCATCCTAGAGAGGATCCACTTTCTATCCACTTTCCTATCTGTATCTGTCTATTCAGCCATTATGCTCCACAGGAACATAAATCAGTGAGCTAATTCAAACTGTTAAGGTGAAGACACCACAGTTAGCAAACACAACCTTATGATTGATGACTTACAATTAAGAAGGCTAAATTGTTTGGTTTTTTGTTTTGAGGCTGTTGAGGTTTCCTCTTTGTGAAATATAAATGTTATCTGAAATTTGAAATATATTTTCCAAAAATATATGAACGCCTTGTTGATTTTCTTTGTATTTTCCTCACTTTCTTTAATAATGCTTTGACCTTTTGAAAATCCGCAGTATACTGGCGTGTGAGGTACTGGGAGAAGACTGGTGCTTCATGAAGTTGTAGCCGATGTAATTACTGGTGCAGGCCTGGTTTCTATGGAATGATAGAGCTGGGCCATTGGTGATTGGCTGACAGGGCTTCGTAAGGAGCCAATAGGATGGCTTTGCTTTTTGTGTGGAGCGCGCACACACACCAATAGTGAGTGAAGAAGCACCCCCTGTCGCACTGTTTTAGGATTTACCCTCCTGGCTCCATCTTCAGCTCTACCGAGGCTCGCTTGTTCACAGTTTTTACAGATTATAACCTCGGTAACAATGCCACAAGGCCTCAGCAGTATGCTACTTAAATGGCAGATTTTCTCTATAAACCCTGAGGATCCTGGAGCTGGATTTTGTTCCAATGCGTCTCTATGTTCATGATCTATTCAGTGACGTAGGCATTGTGAGCTCTATCCGGAGAAAGGACCTGATGAAAATCAGGCATTTACACCATTGGCTGGAAAAAAAAAGCTTTGGCCTTTCACAGTGACATTTGATAGGATTATGCAGATGATCACACTATTGTTTGGGAATGGAGCCTGTCACCAAACTTTCTCCAACTCCATTAATTGCCACTAGAGTCCATTTGGTATTTGCATAATTTGACACCTAAAAATTAAGCCTTTTGAAGGTTATTTTGCCCAAGATATGAACTAGATAAATCTCATTATTTACTATCTATTCACCTTGACACTAACTTGATTTGCTAATTTGCTCGGAGAGAAAATTAAATGGTTTGGTCCGCTTTTAACATAAACAAAACCATTTTCTGTGGCAATATGTGTTTCATCTCGTTCACCAGCGATATCCTGATTATTTTTGCATTGGTTAGACATCTCAGAGTGTCACTTGATGAAAATATCTCCAACTTCCTGGAGAGTTGACAAAATCACTTCCACAACCCACAAATGTCTCCCCAGTGGCTAATCATATCCTCCAGACCTTCCACACCTCTATTAGTGAGACCATGTTGGAGCTGATGTTTGTCACATGTCTTGAGAACACATCCTCACCTATACACCCTTGTCCTTTTTAATTGAGCTGTAAGCCAGACTGCCAATCTGGTTTATATACTGTACATGTCCCCTCAGCTGACAGGGTGCAGAACCAGGAGGTTCCTCATATGAAAAGCTCTGACCTTTCTTTTGTGGTGCAATCAAATGGGGCCGCCTTGGTCCTTGGCTCTGAATAATTAATTCCTCCCCTCAGTAGGAGTGTTTGCTAAACAGTGGGGTCCTCTGCAGTTCACTTTTTCTGCACCACTGCCACTGCACCCTAGGGGAGAGATGAGTGTACGCTTTAGTCAGACGTAAGATGTGCCTTTCAGAGAAAAGAGAGACAGTCAGGAGATATTTTTATTTTTCTCTACGGATAAAAGACAAATGCATACAAAGGAGTGGAGGAACCAACTTTGCATAATGCTTTGCTCCATCTAACGCTTTTTACAACAGCAGGACTATTTGTTGTCAAAATTAGTTAAAAATGGGATTCATTCCACTTGTTTTATTTTTAAAGATTAAGCTCCTTATCAAAGCAGCTTGACTGCTGATAAAATACATTGCTATGTGATGTCAGCTTACTTGCTAACCCACCCATGAAAAGGGGTTAATTTTAATTCAGAGCCCTAAAATAGTAGTCGGGCCCGGAGTGGATTGGTCTGCAGGACAGCTCCAACCTGGAAACCAATCCCCATGCAAGGGGGCTTAATGTAACGGCCCCCACTGCATTTGCTTCATAACAGCGTCATCTCAACCCCCAGCATACACTATTTCATCATCCATAGAGGAATAATATATTGTAGGGAGATGCTCCTGAAGCGTCCTCCACTGGCAGTGTGTGACAGCCACTTTGATCTCAATGTGAGAGGCTGAACCTTCAGGAGAAATTATCAATGAGATGGGGTAAGAGAGACAGACAGGGAAAGAGACGAGGTGGGAGCAGTGCCGTGTGTTGAGTGTGTTTGTGTGTGTTTGGGGTGTGAAAAATGGTGCATCTAATTAGAAAGGGATATTTATTATTTAGTGCCCACGGCTTATGGAAAAATTAAAATCGGGAAAGAAATGTCACAACATTTATAAAGGTATTTGTTATTCAGGGTTCTTAAATTATAAACATACAGTTTTTTGGCAACTTATCATGTTCCTTGGCACATTGCAAACATCTAACTTAGTGTATGCATGCAAGGGGGCAGTACAGGACTTGAGAGGAGACAAAAATCTCTAACTGCTCAACTTTCATGCTGCATCTAAACCCTGCGATGAAACATCAGCAGTGATCAGCTCCACACTGGCTCTGCATGAAAGCCAGTGGATTCTCTCATAGAATAAATAATAACCTAACCTACTTTCTACTGGCAAATATCAGATGATCAAACATATTTCTACAGAACAACAGTGTATTCATGGAGTATTTGTCATCATGGTGGTCAAAATGTTGACATGAAGAGGCAATCCTTGTTTATTTATTCAGAATCCTAAAAACAAACTAGTGTTGTCTCTTCAGTAGCCCATCTCTACAAATTAAATTGTATTTTGGCAATGTATTTCAAGCAATGTTAACATACTGCTGCTTCTCTTACACATGAGATAGGCACATCTTTTGAGGCCGTCTTGTCATAAATTAAAAAAGTAAAAGAAAATGTATCTCTATCAAATGTAAAATACAAAAATAGATTCCGTTGACCTTGAAAAAAGTAACGCATTGAGACTCCAGAAAAATCTTGTAGGTGCATTTTGAGTCAAGATAATTTGGTCAAAATATATTTATATACGTCTATAAGTAATTGCTTCTTAAACTAAAAATATATGCATGCCTTATTTTGACATTATAATAAAAGTGTCTTCTGCAATAGTATAAAAAGCATAAAATGGATTTGGATTGACCTACTTATGACTTTAAAAAAGTCCCAACGAATATCATAAAACTATTTCCATAATGCAATCATTAGAAACATATTTTTTAATGAAACCTTTGAGAATTATAGAGGGAAAAAGAACAGAACCAATTGTTAAACAAAATATAAACTGCCTTTTTTTTTTTTTTTAAACAGAGGAAAACATTACTTGGCACATATGCACATGCGAAATTGCAGCGTAATGAAGACATATTAGCCCATAGAAATGTTATTACGGGTGTAGGGAGGGGATGGTGTTTTCACAGGGAGATCAGAGATGGTGCTGTCCTCCGAGTTGCTTTTAGTCCTGATCTCATCTGTTTGGCATGAAGGGGGAGCTGTGGCTCCTCCTTTCTGACCAAGGTTACAGCTCCGGGGTTCACTGTGTACCTCGCACATTTTCTCACACTTTTCTGGCTGCGCTGTGCCACATTGATTTAAATGTATCTGTTGAGGGGAAAATAATCAATGCAAATTCCCTGGCAGTGCAGCCAGCAAATAAGACATGTCTGATTCATCAAGCGGACATTGCTATAAAGACCACTCTTTCTCCTTTGTCCCATTTCTCTCTCTCTCTCTCTCTCTCTCTCTCTCTCTCTCTCTCTCTCTCTCTCTCTCTCTCTCTCTCTCTCTCTCTCTCTCTCTCTCTCCCCCTCACCTCTGGGCCACTTCACCCTTTTTTACTTCGTTCACCTTTCACTAGCTAAAAAGTCTTAGCCTGATTTAGTGGAAGGAGCTTTATTCCTAAACATATACCTTTGGAATTGCAGCATAGCTATTTATTTAAGGTAGGTGCTGATATAATTACCATACATTTTAAGTAACTATTGTTTTGTGTGTGTATTTGCTATCACTTAAATTTTGCAACATTTTTATTGTTGGCCATTCTGTTAACTTTTTTCTGGTTTTTCTATTTAGAATGGTTTTCTCAAAAAGATTTAGAATAAATTGATTTTTTTTTATTACATTGTGAAGAAAGTTAATTTGAAACATGCCAGTTCTTAACCACATTACAATGAAAGTAAGTCAACATGTTGAACAGGAAGGAAGTCTCACCTGACACCTAACCCTAACATTTTGTTTTGCCCCAGCTTGAACTTGGTCAAACGGTCTGGCTCCTAACAAGGGCAGAGTGTAGCCTGTGTATGTAAATCCACTACATGTGTGAGAGAAATAAAGGCAGGGGCTATTTGGAAATTCCTTTGTGATGAAAGGAAAAGAATATCCCCCCAAAAATGATTAATGTGGTGTTCAGGTACACAGAAGATTGAGTGATCCTGTCATCACACCATATGGTACCAATTTATTCCGGCAAGCAGAAGGCAAACTCAGTGGAGGAGCTCTCACGACTCTGCCTTTACCAGTCTGCAAAAAGGAAAAACAAAACAAAACATATAGACATACATATATAAAAAAAAACATTGTCTGCAAGTGTGTGTGTGTGTGTGTGTGTGTGTGTGTGTGTGTGTGTGTGTGTGTGTGTGTGTGTGTGTATATATATATATATATATATATATATATATATATATATATATATATATATATATATATATATATATATATATATATATATAATGTATAGAGTGAGAACAGGAGCAAAAGCAGATATCTAGACAGATTTTTGAAATTGTTCAGTTAAGTGCTGATCGTTATCTCTGCAGTGTTGTTTTTAATTTGAAAGTGTAATTTATTGTAAAGGTGCAGACTTAGTAAAAGACCATACGTAATTGCTCTAGACAAACTGTTAAAATTAATTATTATCATTACTATTATTGGCATGTTCCCATGTTCCCTGTTTCTCTTTTTAAGGTATGTAACGTGACATCAGCCACTGTGAGGCAGGTTACTGCTGTAAGTGAAGGGTGTGTAGGACTAAGAATACTGCACTCACAGTACATGAGCATTAGCTTTAGCATTAGCTCACATGTTGTCCTGCTTTTCTTCTTCATCAAATATCAGTGACGCCAATTCAGATTCAAGTTGACTGATGACTAAGAAAAGAAAATCTCACTGGTTTTAAAATTAAGTTATGGCTCAAATCTGGACCTGCAGATGTGGAATAGAGGACACATATTTCAACAATACAGCTTATTATTTTGGCTACAACTCTGGAGGTTTTATGGAAGGTGTACTGTCACTTTTCTAAAATATAGCCGGGTCGAAATAATCTGGCATGGTTTGTTCCTCCTCTAGCTCTTAAATAGTGTATTTTCCCAGCAATAGAAATTCTTAATGCGCTGAGTAATTTGCTGACCTAAACGTAACGGCACATGAAATACTGTAGTTTACACTGTACAGTAATTATATAGCTGCAATATAAATATTAAAGAGCTAGAATATTAGAGTGATGCAGCATCAATGTATCCATTTTTTATTTGATTAAATCATCCTGTAGAGATGTGCAATGGGCATGGTAGTCTTTCCCTTGGCAGCCTATGCAGCGCTTGACATTTTGTGACGTATCTGAGATGCGCCGAGTGCAGCTTTTTCGAATGGTGACTTAGATATATGCTTCTAATGCCGCTCAAATATGACTTTTAACTCTCTAATCTCCTATCTTGAGTCAAAAGCGGAAATGAGTGTTTTTTGAAAATGCAGATGCCACTGGCAGGGGGGAGAAACAGGTTAGGGAGTTGGCTTCTACCACTTTTCTTTTTCACTACCTTGTTATTTGTTGCCTCACCCCTGCAGGGCATGCTGACAGGAACTGATAAACCTCTTTATGGTCTGAACTGAAATTGTTCCTATTATCCAAGGTGTGGAGCAACTCAATGGTGGAAATAAAAGACTTTATCCACTGTCCATCTGCCCACCTGTCACTCTGCCCAGTTTTCAGGATTCCATGAAGCTGTGTCCCATTTGTACTTGTAATAGTTGTATATAGCTATTTTTATTTTTTGCCAAATGCTTCATTTGAATACTGGCCCCAATAGCCACATCTTTTGCCATGGAAAATAAATTGCAGTCATAAAAATATTTTAATATATGGGTGTAACGGCAGTTGTATTATATGGGTGTACATTTGGCCGTGGCTGTAACATTGAACAGAGAGAAGGGATTTACTTATAGAGGAAAAGAGCCAGATCTCTTATGTTTTACTTGTAATCAAGGAAGTAGAAGCAAGTAAATCTTTGAAAAGTCACTCTTGTGGCTTTTGGCTCTCTAAAAAGCTCTCAGTGAATCCACTGGCATCAGATCATCGAGGCAGTGTTTGTTTAAAGGAGCATGCTCTTGAAGCACTGTTTTAATGGTGGAGACGTACATATTAAAAAGTGTGGCACCCCAGTGGCGAGATAATTCTACACAGTTTTGATTGACTGTGTGCAACTCGATCAAACTGTGATACTTTACCCATAAATCAGTGAGGTCACACAAAGTCAGTATAAATAAACCACTAATGTATTTTCTTTTTTAATGTGTTATATATTTTAGCTATATATATATATATATATATATATATATATATATATATATATATATATATATATATATATATATATATATATATGTGTGTGTGTGTAATTGATAAATGGTGTAACAGTAAAAAGATGTGTCATATTTAAAACTATGTCATTTGAGAAAACAATACACATTTGTATTTGCTATATGCACGGTTAAATTTAGTTAAAATGATCGTGAAAATAACAGATTGATGAATGTTTATTTATATGTGATCTTCTGTTAATTACTTCCAGAGTTTTTTCTGGTCAACTCCAGTACAAGTCAGATTTAAGGATGAGGTATTTTAGGCAAACAAGGTTGTTGCGACATGCTTCAAGAGAAGCAAAGAACACAAAAATATAATACAATTTCTTCCAAAACGAATAAATACATAACAAACTCCATCGTGAATGTGAGCATGTATGTGGGCTTGTTCATGCTTTTGTGCATGAATCTGATTAAATGTGGTGGTGTATGGATGACCATGAATCGAGTGTGAACACAATGAAAGTGAATGTAGGGCAAGGAAAAGCAATAGAAAACAGTTCCAGTATAGCTGGATATATAAATGGATCCTGAGACTGTTCTTGGATATCATATTTGCGTCTACCACTCTAAGTATTGACATATATTGAATGCTGATAAATACCAGTCTGCACTGGCTGTTGCTGTACTCAAGCCTTCTGAATCTCAACATCTCCAAGATGTATGAAATGGCGTTTCAGTCAGATTATCTTGTTCTAATGACTGCATTATCGTTACTAAAATGCGAAGATGCATCATGACAGTTAAAGCACATCGCATTGAAAACATATGGAGGCCTTAAGGCTTACACATGTCTTGCCACTTAAATGTCTGCTAAGTGCAGGCAAATCACTGTCTTAATGATTTGTGTCTAAAAATGTGTTCATTCTAAGGTTCGGAGTTAGTTCGGTAGCCCAGATGTTTACTTTTAAGTTTCACCACTCCATCAGTTCTGTATCACACTCGAATAAATTGAGCAGAACAAAATGTACAGCTTTCTGCTCATCGACATGCAAAGAGATTCTATCCTTGATTATTGGGCAACTCGAAAATTAAATAAACTTCATAGTGACTAAGGGTTGCAAACTTTATTGAGTCACTGCATGAAATGTGTCATTTGTGAAGCTTTATTAAATACTCAAATACTTGAGTCACCTTGAAATGGTATAACTATCTATCAAAAGTGCCCAAATGTGTAATTGTTCTACTGAAAGAAATGAACATTAAATTAAGCTGTCTGTCTCTTAGACACCGAATCCAAAGAAAGAAGAGTACACGGTCAAAAAGTCACTTTCAAAATGAATTTAGAGCTCAATGTAAGTGTAAGAAAAATAATTTCACCAAGTGCCAAATAATTATTTTGGGTTAAAACTGGCTCTACTTCAATACGTTGAAAGTCTCTCATCTCCCAAAGCTTACCTTGAGCAGACTAGTGTTTTAAGGAACCGCACAGTCTCCTGTATTTCACTTCAAATGGATTGTGCTTTAATCCATTTTGTTGAGATTAATTATCCCCCGTCATTTTTTAATGCTGCTTTTCCATTTACGGGTCACATCTAACTATAATGTAAGAATATTTGTTTAAAGTTAACGTGTCAAAATTCTCAAACTATACATCCTTGGGACACACACACAGACACACAAACAGTGTTCTGTGCAGCAGGTTTCAGGACTCCGCAGACTGAGTCCAGCATGTCGTCTGTAGCAAAACCTTTACAAGCAACGGCTCTTTAACTGAAGTGCATTTTTGCTGCTACATGTTGGATACTGGAATTACAACCAACTCTTCTTCACTTTCCTGGAGTCAACGAGCAATGAGCGTTTGTGAATACCGCTGCTAGTAGTTTGGAGGCCACACAATCGGCCACGTTCTCCAAAAAGGCACTTCACTAGAGGAATTGTCGAGAGACGACTGTAAATGTAGCCTTTTTTGGAAAAGGAGCAGCCTTATTAGATATCTTTGTTAGAGTGAAGGCTTGATACATTATGTGATCTTATTGTGAAAAATAAATGAATAAATAAAAAATCTTATTTGTTGAATTTCACTTTGAACAAATGAGAAGAAAAAAAAATCTGCTAAAATGTCAACTTGTTCAAGGTGGCTTTGAATTGCTACGCTCATTGATATTAGTGTCAACTGAATGGTTAAAGAAATGCAGATAACAAAGATCCAAATCTGAGAGAGACAGAGAGAGAGAGGGAGAGAGAGAGAGAGAGAGAGAGAGAGAGAGAGAGAGAGAGAGAGAGAGAGAGAGAGAGACATGTGACTTGGAATTTATCCCCAAGCCCAGTGTATTTAATGACTCTGTTTGCATGGGTAATGGGGAAAAATAGAGCCAAAGACGGATGTCTAGTTTACTGTAGTGTTATCTGTGGAGTTTAGGACTGCTTTAAGCAAGTTATCAAAGCCATCTGTTTGGGCCTACGGGCCGAGAATGATTAATATAGGCAAGGAATGAGAACTAAAGTCACAAGCACCAGCTACAATATTTCTTTAACTAATTGATGGATAAAAAGCCTCACTCCGACTATCCTGATGTTGATCCCTCACCAAAGTAGCACCAACCACCTACAAGAAAGGCATAGCTCCAGGTCATACTGTCATGTCTTATTACAGAGTAAGCAACTGTGTTGGGTTTCGGGTGCTTTCAGGATCATATTTGTTGAGTGTACTGAGGGTTATATGGGATATATTTTCAAGATGCACACCTTTTGGGAGAAATGTGTGTCAATCTATACAGAGGCAGGACAACTCAGGACATAATTGATTTGTATAATAGGAAGAAAAAAATTAGGGAAAAGCCTCTAGGTCGAGATTGCAGAAGGAATTTCTTCATTTTTTTTTTATAGAGAAGTAAATACCTAAGCACAAACAAAGTGCTGTAGTGAGAATTTAAGGTGTCATGTCAAATTTAAGTCACCAAAAAGTTACAGTTAGTTAGCAATCAGTGAATCACTACATCAGTTATACTGGGCAATTTTAAAACAGCTTTAATCTTATTAGCATTTAGATGGGCATGCTAAATGGGGTATTGCACAGGACACAATATAAAAGCAACACCCAATTCATTGACTCTGTGCTAACCACTCACAAATACATCAATAAAAACAATCACGAGTAGTCCTACACTGCCCATCCTTGCCATTTGAATTATTTCAATTCAATTTAACTGCAGTGTCCCACCCTCTCAAGCACCACAACAACATTGGAAGAGCTCAGTGACTTTCTATTTTGGACTAATAATCCAGAAAACAGATTTCCCTTTCAGACCAGTAAGCTAAGCGTCATTGATAGTTAAAGGAAGACATTAGCATGAGTCGGTGGTTAATGACATTGTTTAATGGTGTGTTCACTTTGTTAATATGGCTGACAACACAGGCACATTATGCTCGCAACTTTGAGTTGTTGTGAGTTCGATATGAAGAGTCACTTTCAAGGATAAGTTCACAAATGTTCAAATCATTTTCAAATGGCCCCTTGCCCGGAGGCGAGTCTACAACGCAGGTAAAGAGGCAGTGATGGTTGGTTTAAAAGTGCTAAACATACGGCAAAATTGTTGAGGGAGCAATCGCATACAGTTGTCGGCTAACCCGAGACCTTGTTATTGAAGGTTTTGATACAATGAATAACAGACTTCTCCCAAAAGTCTAGATGCTGCATTAAATAGCAATCTGCAATAAACTGTTTATGCCATTGTTGAAGGTTAACAGTTTCGTCCCTGTTTATTAAGTACTCAATTTAATGAAAAACAACAACAAAGGTGTATGTTTGTTTCTCCAAGAGACCCGTAAGACACAGAAATACACACAGAGAGTTCTGATCCTATAGTGAACCCCAAGATAGCTCAAGTAATTAGTATAATCTCCGTAGGACGCATTCACTTCTCATAGTTAATTATAACAAATTCCCTCTCCATGATCCGCACTGTGCTCGGATCAAATGTTCCTTCTGCAATAGAAAGATAGAAGCATCTGTCACACGTCTTCGTCTTCAGAAACCCTAAGCCCTATGTGGTCATCGAGAGCTGCATCTTTTAGTCTTCCTCTGCTCAGATAGGGTTCTCATTTTATAGCTCAAGTGTACTTATATCTCTCTAATTGTGGGATGTCAGACTTGAATGCACTCTTTTCTTTAGAATCATTTTCATAGCATTCAGGGCCCCTTAAAAAACACGATGCACTCAACCTTGAGAATGTATCAATAATTCAAACATCATCATCTCATGATTTAGCTGTCTGAATTTTTTTTTTTGGGGTGGGGGGATGTGTCTGAGGGATAATATTGCACTCTGTCACATCTGACTAGCTGTCACCTGCTCGAGCATGGCTACATCCTGCAAATAAATGTAAAGTCAAAGCAGGCACTTTTTCATGATTTGCGGCCATTAGTAGGAAATGTGAATTTCAGATAGAAAATAATTGGAACTTACATATGGTTGGACTAGTTTTCATAATTAAATCAATTCTAAGGACACACAGATCCTGTTTTCTTTTAGCCTGAATCTCAATCAAAATCTAATTCATTATTAAAAAAAATACAAAATTGTTGACTATGTCTACATACACAAACAGATTTTTTCATCTACATTGATTGATTGAATGATCTATCCATTCAGAAAATGCACACCTTTTCCTGTGGTTTCGTAAAAGTTTTAGCAGACTAGCAAACCTCGGCTGCATCAACGAAAGAGTGTGGGACACAACATTAAAGGAACAGTTTGTAATATTTAGGGGCATTCATAGCAGATATGGAAAAATATGTTTCCATTAGAGTATACTGACCTGAAACTAAGAATTGTTGTGAAGCTTGATTTCTATCCAAATCGGGAATGGGTTGTCTTCTCCGGAGTACGCCATCTTGCACTGCCGTGTTTCTACTGTCGCCTGGATGGCTCCGAAACTCTGTTTGAGCCGGGGATTGTGAAAGGTCAGCGTTTTGATAAGAGGCTGAGCTCCTCCAACGACAAACACACACATAGACACAAGCACATACACACGAGATGCGCTAGCGAGCAGAGATGTTGCCGCGGTGAAGTGAAGAATACACAAGTTGACGGCAGGTACGATCGTAACTGTTAGTGCAATAAAACATTTACGAGTAAAAAGCCTCTCTTTCTCAATACATCTGTTCAACGAACAGACATGTACAATGAAAGTGAAACCTAATTCAACTGACCGCTCTCATGTTTACACAAGCACAGCATGCACGATCAACCAAAACTATTATTGTTATTGTTTTATAAGGCTGAAACAAAAGCTGTCTGTGTGAAGTTTAAGTTTACACAACTAATCCTAGTTTGTTCTTGTAAACGGCTCTGCTGTCTGAGACAAAGCAGACAGGAGGACAGAAAGAATTACTATCGTACGTCCGTGTTCTTCAATATTGATTATTATTATTTCTAAACTTTGGCTGGACTGTATATTGTTTAAAAAAATATCTAAATTATCGCCTAACCTGGTTCTGAATTTTATTGTTTTTTAAATGCTATGTTTTTAAAAGCAATCATTTAGTCATGAAAAATAGTAAAGCTTTTGCAGTAATAACATCTTAAAGTTACCTATCCCTAGCTCAAGGCCACCATAGTGCTCCGACATGCTTGGAAATGGAGGCGTGTGCAGAGTTATAATGACAAATCTCACACACTGTTCATGAGACAACTTTAACACTTATTTGTTTGTCCCTTGTTTGCTGCCTTTTTTAATGACTTTCTACACACACATTAGCACATTAAAGTAACTGCTTAGATCACAAAATACAGAAGTTCAAATGTGTGAAATATTGCTGAAGAAAAAAAAATCCCAAAAATGACGTGTGGCTCTGCTCACATGCATGCTGTCAAATCATTAACTGAAACTGCTGAGCTGCTGTTTATTTGTTCTGTGCGCTCTGCAGTTCACTCGCATACAGCTCGACGTACTTCCAATGTTTTCAGGGTGTGCGAGAGTGTCCTGATCCTACAGATTGGCTCAGGACATTCAATATTGTTTAGTCCTTGTCTCTAATTAAACTGATAGCAGTTTGTTGCTTTCATGGCACATTTGTGATTGGCAGTATCATTTTCAACCCTTAACTCTAACAGTCCAAAGACACACACACACACACACACACACACACACCTTGATTTCTTGGTTGAAAAATTCCTTTTCATGAATTCACATGTCATCAAGCCCATTCTGTGATCTACAGTGTATGTACTTCACCACAGCAAAGCCTGCAGTGTGAAACAAAGAAACACTTTAGTCAGCTCTTGAATTTCTTATTGTGTGTGATATATACATAAATGATTTGATGCTATTCTGTATCTGTAAAAGGTTATCAATGAAATTCATTACCCTGTGTATCAACTATATTAAATGATTCACCAATTGAATGTTGAGATCTTAACATCTATTATCTAGTTGACATTTTCACTGATGAGATAGCAATGGATTTGACTTCATTCAAATTAGATTCATTCATCATTATGGTTGAAAATGAATACACATTTTTATGATCAATTTCGCTCCCTCCCAGTAACTTCTGCTACCAGATAACCAAACATGGATAATTAGTAGATACGAGCAATCATAACCCACTGTTAATCACGGGGGAAGTTTGTCGTTTTCATTGTCGTTCCAGTATCAGCATACTTGTGAGACTGAAGAAGAATATTTCACTGATGTAATGCAATCAGAGGTCTCTATGTCTGAGAAGTTTTGGCTCAATTAGTCCTCCTGAACACTCAAGGCCGAGTGCCGCCTTAATTTCGTCCTCTGCTCAGCACCTGATGTGTAGTCAATAGGCTCTGACAAACTTTTTAATAGCAGATCTTGGCATGGGTTATTCACGAGATACCATTTTGAGGAATAGATATTGTTCTCATTTTATTTTGGGAAATTTATGAAAAACAGGAATGTCCACAGGACAATAAACACATTAAGCAGATTACGTCGAACATAAACAATCAATGTGGTCTGAATTAGAGAACGCCGGCATACTGAGCTTTGTCTGTTTGATAATCTTGTTTAGTCTCCTTTCAACAAACAGTCCTGAATATGAACAGTCACACAGAGATAATACCACTATGTTTCAGTGGGAAAGTACTCTGCCTCCCTTGGGCTGGAAGATATCTGGATGGTCGAGTGAAAAATTGCCCTAAATTCTGACCAATGAATGGTTTTACACATGCTTTCATAAATAATCTGCCTCAGAAGGTAATTAGTGCAGGTGTTTACACATATTTCTACCATCAGGGTGCACAGTAGGATCACAGTTGGCTGAGTTAGTTTTAGGTTATTAAATTATGCCCAAGGTAACAGGGAGAAGGATGAGCTACAGTTGGGCAGGTATGAGCAACAACATGTTTCCCTATTCATCATCCAAACAAAAAATACATATTCGGAAAATTATGCAGGTTCAAGCTATCTCCCATTCGAGGAACAGATTCCGTGTTTGCATAATCAGGCCTGTATGCAGAAAGATTCTTCATATTCAAGAGAGGTCAACAGCAGAGAAACATCTCCCCGGGGGGTTTTCAGAAAGACGAAGGAAGGGTTGGACCTAAAATGTAAGAATTAAGCTGCTTAACTTCACAGGGCCAAATAGGAAAGTAAATAATTTCCATCATTTTCGCAGCAATATTTTTTTTTAAAACAATGCATTGCAGAACGCAAACAGAAATGAGAAACCTGACCATAATGTCAAACACTGAAAGTCATGTGGAAAACCTTTCCCATTATGAAGGATGTCTCTGGGTTTGAGGACATTTTCCATTGAACACCTTACAGACCTGTCTATCAGTTTCCTTTGAATGACTGTGATGTGCTGTCTGATGAATGCATATTGTGACTGACAATGCCCGCACCTCTTTCACCCAACCATCATATTAATCATTTTTACAACCTACTTAAAGCACACATATACCTCTTTTAGTAATGAATGGATACAGGTTGTGGTGCTTTTAAAGTGGACAAACACTATGTCAGACTTTAACATGTCATATCCATTGCTTTATATTAAAACTCAACAGAAATATGGCATGCGTTTGCGTGAAATCTACTTCACAAACTCAAGGCAAAACTTTACGCTTACAGCAATGGTTTCTTGATTTATGTTGCCTTGAAAGCGCCACAATGGGCGTAGGCGTTGAAGTGAGAAATTCACGATTGAATTTACATTTCAGAAAACTAGATAACAAAACACAAGGACATTTCATAAAACACATCACCATTTCAGATAACAGAACTTAAAATAAATATGGTTAAAGTAAAAAAAAAAGGCTAAAATAGCGGCGATATCTTCATTGCACTCACTGCCCAGTAAAAGGACACAACACTGCAAAAGTAACTACTCCAATTTATAGTTCACTCTGATCTGAAATATAATATTACTTGCAATCTTCACAATTTTATATTCTAATTACTGCACAGCAATTTCCCTCAGAATAAATATAACTTATATTTTATCTTATCGACTGACCTGCAGCAATGTATCCCAAGGCATCCAATCTGCTGGAAATAATATAGAAAGTACTTATCAGACTGACAGACTGTCCAATCAGGGATAGGGAATTATCGTCCAATATATACCAGATTCTTACGGTTTGAGTTTTACCGTAATGTAGTCGTGTTGTCTCTTTTTGTTTTTCCTGAAATTTAGTATGTTCATTTTTTTCTGAAATGTTTGTGAGGGTCTGTTTGCATCATGAAAACATGAAGTTTAAATATCAGCAACAGCATTATGTTGCAATTTTTTACAATCAGGGTAAGGAACATCTGATGAATGAAGTCATTGTTATAACTGTAACTGGATTATTTAGTACTTATATATTTAATTAGTAGGCAAGTACCCAAACGTATGTTATTGTACTTGGTCTTATAAAAAAATAGTAGTTGTGTACTACTATTGCTCACCCGTCTTAAGTCAGGATGTCTCCAAACAGGGTTTGTGTACATGATGTAACAAAAGTGTAGATTTAACGCGAGCCTTGCCGGCACGGTAGTCCTCTGGCGTCATTACAGTTGTTCTTGAATCATTCCTCGTTCAGCTTGGCCTCATGTTAAATTCATTTCAAATCAATGGAAGTGACGTTTTGTGATTCCCGCCATGCAATCGAATGAACATTTTTTATATTTGAATTCAGAATATTTGTTAAAAGATCTAGAAGCTACATGCCCCAACCATGCTGCCCATTGCGTTGATCTAACACTGATTTTGTTCATATATAGTTACTTTACATTCCATATCATATTATATTTACTTATAGTAGCTAGTTAGAAATCGCTAATATCAACCAATTGTCTGCCCATTGTCTGGTTTTATCATATCTACTGGTATCCATCAGGAAGGCATTGGTACAATATAGAGTAGAAAAGTAGAAAAGTAGTGAAGTTAAGTTAATCAGACTCAATTTGATTGTCTCCCTGAGTAAAAAGGGACATTGATTAATGGTGCAACGCTGCGCTGAAAAGTAAAGAAAACAACTCTAAGACGCAGTGCTCGGTACAAGATGGGACCTGGCAGTTAAACTTTTGGCCAAAATGAATGTTCTCATATAAGTTTTGCATGGTAGCTCTGAATCTTTCCTAAATGCAAAGAGTCAAGTGAAATGTAAGACTGTAAGTTGGTCATAAGTGTGGCTCCATTACTCTCTTTAAGTAATGGCAACCCATGCATTGTGTCATGATGGCAGATACGACGAAGGCTTAAAAGGCCTGAATTATAGAAAACATAATGGCCTGGAGTTTAAGGATGGTCATGTTAATCTAATGTTGCAGCAAAAAAGGTTGGTACGCAGGTCAAACACACATTGGTGCAGCTGGTGCTAATGGACTAAAAAGGCGGGGCTAATTAAAGATAATTAGCTCTTTGGGTTGTTGCAACTATAGTCTATTACCTGCTGATATTATGAACCTTTCCAGGAGCATTACACATAACGTTATTTTAGATCAATCACAATGACAGTATGTTGTTTGGAGTTCTGGCAGTAACATGAGAGTCAATCAGCATCTTTGTGAAATAAAAAAAAACACTGCACTGAAGAGTTATTGGCATCCCTTTATGCTTTTAAATGAGATGTATATGCAAGCTGGTGTATTTAATTAGTTGTAATTATAAAATACATAAAGCTTCATGCGATGTATACTATGATTGGATAATCTGCCTGCACGCTGCCATAAAGATATGCACTTTAGCTTGTCAGGTGGTACTTGGTGACAGTGCCAAAAAGTATTTTCAATATATACACAGAATGTGAGAGACAAGAAGTGTGTTCACACCACAGCTATATTTTCATATTTCAAAATAAAAGCAACCCTGCAGCAATGGTTTTCACACTTTCATGCAGACAGATCTTAAAAGTTGTGCTTTGGCTGAATAAAAACTTTGAGAGAACCGACCACAAGTAAGCCCCCTTTCATGTAGTGTAAAGATCATTTAAATCAAGTGTCATCCCAGGAGAAGATGACATGATGCAGTTTATGATTTCACCTCAAATTTGCTGCCAGCGTATTACACTTGACGTTCTTTTTTTATAGAATACCAGCCATATTGATCAACTACCAAACACATGTTTCAAATAGCCATATTGTAACCTACATTTTACATAACTTGAGGATCCAGGGCCTGAGGTAAAACTAAACTTTTTACTTTTATGTTTGACAAGTCTTACAGGGAGCACATATTCGGCTATTTGATTTACTATTAATGTTGTGTTTTAGGGGTGGGGGTGAGGGTAGGGAGGGGCGGTTCTTTTTGCAGAAATGTTGCCTGTTGATATTTCCATCTGCCTGACAGCACTAACATGAGGGTTATCAAAAGCCAGAGAAAGATCGTGGTCTTAGGGTTCAATGGTTAAATATTGAAATGTATCTTTGCTGACTTGGAGCACAATACAAGACAATTTTCAGTTGTCAGCTAAGTTTTTAGTCAGTATTCACTTTGCAAAGTTAATAAGCTATTCAGTAAAGTTGTGTTTTTGACAGTTTTCTTTTTTTTTTCTCCAACAATTGCTGTAGGGACTTATAAACATTGATGTATGGGCTAATTTACAGAACACTGATATATTGACCATTTTCTAACTGTTTCTGGCATCTGGGAGTGTTTGCTGCAAAGGCACAGCTGTTTGATTTATTGAAAATCATCAAAACAAATTGAAGCAATGATGTTCATTTGTTATACTTTGGGCATTCAAAATGCTACCAAACTCCCAATACATAATAGAAGGGCACTTAACTATGTATTGTTTTTTCATGTATTTCAGTAATTCAATAATTGAGGATTTGAGGATGTTTGTGAATGCAGATTGGGACTCCGAAGGTTCAATGGTTTTGGCTTGTCGATGCAGTTCTGGTCCTCCATATCCCTGATAATTGTGCACAGTAGCTTCCTTTTCTTTTGGGGGGATTTCATAGAAATTCTTTCAACTGGATGACACACTCTAAGGAGGGAAGGTGCTAAATGTGTTTTTTTTTGTATACTTTTATTTTCAAGTCATCACAGTATGTAATTATGTTGCAAACATATAAGCAGGTGCTCTGAAGCCGTTAAGACCCTTAACTGTGATTTCAAACGCTGTTTTGAGAGCTCTGCCATGAAGCTGGGGATGATGAGTTTTAGTATTTAAACCCTTTACAAAGTTACCACTGTGTCTGCAGATACAGTGAGTGTACAGACAACAGTAATGAGTTTTGAGCAGCACTACCTTGCTTGTACTAAAGTTGTAGGTTTACCCGTGAAGGATGACAAAAGTCTAAGAACCAGAAAGCACTCAAAGCGCTTGCTTTTATCCAGGTTGCACAACTCTCAAAATGTGTTATTTTAACAACAGATCATGTTTCAAAGTTTGAATTGCATCTGGCCCAGATCTGTGTAATAATACACATAATTTACTGTGGCGAGGATTTTTGGAGACTATATCTTCCACAAGAATGAGTTGTGCCCGATTTCAAAGAAGTCAGAACGATGACTATTGGGTTTGGCGATATTTGGCAGTTTTTTCTGTTTTGAAAGCTCCACATTGGCAAAATACCATCACATTCAGCAGATGTATACATTTACAAACAAAGATGTTTTTAAAAACTTCACAAACATTCCCATTGGTGATGTTTTTTAAAAAATCCAAATCCTTACCAAAAACTAAGATCTTTTTTCTTGGCTCACCACAAAACTCACCATAACATTTCATTTTTTAGATTTCACAACATATATTTTGATTCACATAAAGAATAACTAAAAATAACCTCCTACATTCTTGAAATTCCACAAATCTATTTTTCATGCTATATTGAAGCTCAACTGAATCTCAAAGGTCACTCTTCCTACCCGCTGAAGAATCATCTCCTGTTGGTCTGACCCTTTATCTCACCAGCTTATATGATTTATTTGTTTTCAAAACTATGCTTTTTCTCGTCAAGTCAGCCCATGCATATAAAAATACACTATACCTGTTGAGAAATATTTTATTTGACTTTTCCCAACAAAAACTGTCTTTCCCTCTGTTGAAGTCTCATTATGCAAATATGCCAAAAGACAAAAATAAACCTGTTAACTGACTAAACTCGTAATATACATGAATTGCATGTTTTTGTATTCTTTGCAGTAATGTGCATTGGTAATTTGTACTGTGAAACATCAGAAGTATCAAATATCAAATCTGCAACAGATATGCTGAATGATTGACATCCGATGAATACCCCAGTAATCAAAGTCTGCTGCAATGCTGCTTGTTTCATGTGAATCCGTTCACTCCATCAGATTGCTGCCGGTGGAATGTGGATTTGCCTTGGACCAGGACTTTAATTAGAATAGACTGTTTTGAAGTCAGACTGGTCATTATCTGGATAACAGAATGAGGACATTTTTTTCAGAGTGTAGAGGGAATATATACAGACTCTGTTCTCAAAGCTTAAGTAGATATATATCAAATAGTCACACAGATAGATGAATGTGATTCCGTGCCTCGCATGACATTATTGCCAAGTCTGTCTCCAATATTTCATGCTACTGTGAAATTACTCGATTTATAGCCGCTCCAGGCAGAGGCTCATGGACAAGTGAGTGGAATGTGATTGCAGATGTTGAAATTTGTGCAACACCATAACACAACCAATGATGAAGTAGTTCAAATGTATCAGATTCATAACTGACTCGAGCATTTAACTGTAATAAATTCAATCCGAAATTTGATTGAAAATTAGCACTCATGACAGTGTACAGCTGTAAGTGATCAGTGCTGCTTTTTGTCCATCTAAATTGTGGAAGCTGAGAAAAGAAAAAAAATAGGGAAAGGGTCTGTTTCAAGTCTGTAATTATTATAATAATAAAAGTAATCGTAATAATAATACAAAGATAACGTCTGGTCACATCTTTTGAAATGTTTCAGATTAAAAGCCTAATGGCTTCAAGTGGCCAAATTGACAAGATGCTTATTAAGATTCAAAAGTTGTATTTTACAATAAAGAACAATTGCTCGCAAGTGTTTATTTTATGCTGTAATACATATATACATGGATCATCCAATCATTAGTCCAATGACAAGATAAGTAATTATTCCTTATATTGTTAGTTGTAAGATGATAGGCTTTTGCCATTCTCTGTTGATAGCGTTACAGTGGACAGTGTGCTGGAGAAGTGAGGAAAGCCTCCGTTGGCCATATGGCTAGCTGTCTTCAGCTGTGGTCTCTTTAATTACAACAGGAACAATGGGTCAGTTGTCTCAATACAGTTTTGATGGTAACATCTTTACAACATGGATCAGCATGAAGAAAGCAGCTGTCAGCAAGGATTTCTCTATCTACCTCCCTTTCTTCTCTCTCTTTCCTTTTTATCTGCTCGGCTTCGATGTTGCTAAGCACCGAGGCAAGCGGCCATGTTTGAGAATACATTTAAGCTAAAACGGCGATCCCCATATTTATTCCAATCCTCACTGCTGGATAAAGCCGCCGAGCATTTAAAATATAGGATGAGTTTCATCTGTGCAGGTATGCCACAGTGAGCAATCACCAAGCCACATGATGCTTCTGTGCAATGGTGGACATGTCCAACTAGATTGTTGTTGCAGGATTGTATTCACCAGATATATTAATATTTGTGAGGGACAAAAGGTCTCTTGCATAATGTCTCATCGGTTATACAATGTAAATAAAATAAAGATGGATGAAGAGGTGTCTTGCTGTGTGCTGACCTTGATGAAGCTGAGGTTTAATTAAGATTTGGAGGATTTAAATGTGGCGGAGAAGTAGACAGCGGGGCATTCAGACACTTATCTTTGGCAAAATAAATGAATAATTTGGTTTTATATATATATTTTTTAAATGTATTTAATTTAACAACTACTAAAAAGACCTAATGGGAAATTTAGAAGGAATCCAGCTAAACCTAAATTAAGAAGCAATTATTTTTAGATAGTGACCAAGCACGAATATAAGCCAACAGCTGTTTTCTCGACTGTAATGTACAACATTGTGCTATGGTGGCTGTGAAAACGTTTCTTTGTGAATGTGGGACACAGTGACTGTTTGATAATAACAGTGGGATTTCCATAGAATACCAAGCTGTGCAGCGAATACACAGCTCCGTGGGTAGTCAAACAGCCGTACTTATGAGATGCATAAAATTGCTTGAAATAAGGTATAAGCTGGTTCACACACAGATGGTTGCAAGTTACGTTGCACAGAGTCAAATTGAACAGAACAAAGTAGTGTTTAACTGTCTCCCCTGCAGTGCTGAAATAATGGCCCATCTTTGTATGTGTTGTGATCTCTCTCTCTCTCTCTCTCTCTCTCTCTCTCTCTCTCTCTCTCTCTCCATCTCAGTTTTTTTCTTTCTCTCACTCTGATATATATATATATATATATATATATATATATATATATATATATATATATATATATATATATATATATAACATTTTTAGCCGACTGAGATATGTATCTCAGCAGGAGAAAAAAACTGCTGTAGTGAAACAAGAGCATGAATAATTAAAACCACTGTTATTAATGAACTCTCAGACATTATGTTAATGAATGATTCAAGTCGAATTTGTCAGCTCATCTGTGTCTGTTCCATTACGTTTCTCTCTGCACTTGAAGTGGATAACATACTGGACCAAATGTATGACAATAATGTGTGAATTTTATGTGAGAGAAAGCTGTCATGGCATGATAACAAAGTACTTTTGAACTAGTTGTTCAGGACTAATGTTGCAAAAGCTGCTTTGTTTTTTTTATTCTATATTGCAGAATTAGTTCTCGAGTAACTCTCGTTTTAGTAAACTTAATTTAGTCATTGTCTATTTGAAACTAAACTAAATGTTGTGTTTAAATTGCGCCTTTGTATTTCAGACCAGTGGCGTCTTTAGGGTAAAACATTCGGGACTAAAGCCCCGGATGTTTTTTAATTAGCTTCAAATATTAATTTTCAAAAAATAAATAATGATATTAATAATTTCTTTTTTTTTGGAGATCACACTCTCAAAATATGGTTATCTCATGTTGATGCTTCGATAAAACAGTGTTTTTGGACGGGTTTGACTAACAATTATAAATAATTTTCTTTTAAAAAGCCACTTGAGCTAGTTATGGCAGAGACCTAACCTGAGACCTATAAGAGTTACACATATTATGTTAAAGAGTATGTTATGTTAAATAATGTTAAAGAATATGTAAAGAAAACATACATATGAGTATGTAAAGAGCATTAAATGTACAAAGTAAAACAATGTAAATACATGACAAGATGCATGGTTCATTAAACATCTCAATGTTTACTGTTGCTGAATGGTTGCTGTTGGTATGTTCAACATGATGAATATGGCATTTTTGTGCCTGGGCGATTGAGGAAAGTTTGTGAAAATCGCTAGCCTATTTGGTATTAACTGGTAACCATGGAATTCCTCAATTCAATTCAGTCCAGAAGAGCGGGTACCTGTAGGGTATGTGGAGAGTGTTTTTATGTCTAAAAACATCTGCTTCCCTCTTCTGGGCTAAGGCCCGGATGTGTCAAAATCCTAGAGACGCCCCTGTCTCAGACTGTGGAGAACTTGCCGTGTAAACTCTCGGCTGGGTCAACTTCAGTCATTCAGTGGCGACGTCACTTTCTGTTGATTGATTGAGATTTAATCTCCCTTCAATCAGGCCCTCCCACAACACATATATCACCATCTACTTCCTCCATCTCCCATGAATATTATTTACCTACTTGGGAGCTGTACGACCAGACACAGGCAGCTGATCTGGTGGACACTAAGACAGTGGCAGCAACAGTTGAAGCTCCGTATTCTTAAATTCTTCATAATCGAGCACGTTCAATAACGATATATTGGAGAATGTATAAGAAATGAAATATCAAATGATTCACACAGTTAGAGTAACAATGCCAATCATCACGCTACTAATAAATGTATTTGAGAACTACAGGATGATACCATCAGGTGAATGAAGATGTAATTGCTAAGCACCACATTGCAACCGTCAATGTCTGTTCACACTGAGTCTATGAGTACCAGTTGTGTCTTATCAGCATGCCAAGATGTGTGACTGAGACTGAAGATCTCACAGATCCATTAGTGCCCTCTTTTTAATTTTGACACTGACTTCTGGATATCTGCCATCACTTATATATTACAGCATCAACAACCCCTTGTTTATCTTTATTACTGGCCCCTAATCTCTTGTGACAGTCAGTCATGTTACAAGTTCTTTGGGTTGCTTCTGTTCTCCACAACTTAAAGCACGTTTTCGTATTCATAACTTCTAATAACTGAACGGTCCATTATACAGTGTGTCCCAATCGCAACTTGTGTCTTAATAAGAGAAGTCACTCGTCCTCCCTTAGTGCTGCTTAGCCGTGCTGTGATTAATGTCTTCATGGTCTGGTCAAAGTGTCGATATCTTCAACAGCTGGGCCCATCTGTCATCTTTTTCCTGTGACACCCCTGAACGTAACTCAGGTCCTATCAGGGAGGCCATCCATCAAAGTGGTAAACAGAGACGTCTCACATTAGCAGCCCTGAACACTTCTCATCGTATACCATAACAGACAAGCAATCATCTGGTATTATGTCGCGCCACAGGCTAATGTGAAATATTAACGGAAATCTACAGCACACCAGCTGCCGATTGGATGGGGCATCTGTGCTTAGCGTAATGGGTGGGTAACAATTTAATATTGTGAAGACAGTAGATTGTAAATTTGCTCTACAGATTTGTTCCTACGCTGGAACACTGGATCAGGGTTCACATCAATAGAGGACAAATATTTTTGGGGGAAATTTCTTTCTGTCTTTACCCTTTTTTCTATTTTTTTTCCTTCACCATGCTTTGTGTGTATCAGTCAAAGGCACACAGTCCATTTACTCTGAATAGCCCACCCCTGCCTATTGATTTGTGTTGTATTCTCTGTGTTGTAAAGTCTGAGAAGCTAAGTAGAGAAGAGCATTTCACTTGTAGTTAAACTAGATCTGCTCTATAAGAGACTCATAAAAATGACTGATATCTACAACCACCTTGGAACATAGAATCTAATGATGCATTCAGATGCATTTATTATTTGTCTGTCATGCTATTTCCTGTAGGGGGCAGTAGAATCAGGGACAGCCAGGTTGTCTTTTTATCCGTGCAATTGGTGACAGATTCACCACCATTGCTACTCAGATAAATGCCCAAGGGTTGAGGCCAAGGGCCAGCTTACTAGGGATCTACCTCATCGTTCTCTCCAGTAGCCCCTCATCTCCCCTCTATCTCTCTGCCTTTCTTGCAGTCCTATGCAGCACTCGCTCCTGGCAGGGATTATGCTGACACTGTAGTGGGAGGAATATGTGCACGTTGGAAATCAAGTTATGGAGCTTTTGTCAGTGCCTTTGTCAAGTGATGGAGCTCAATGTGGGTGAAATATGTGTTTTCCGTGTTTACTTTGGAAGCGCCTCCAAACACTCAGCTCTTTTTGGATGCAAGGGCCACATTTCTATTTCTATATTTTCGAACAGCTTCCAACAGAGATACTTTTTTATATTCACAACTAAGACATAGATAATGGCCTCAGCAACAGTTGGAATTTTTAAGGACACTGGTGTTGTCACAGATAAAACATCAGTCTCTTTGCTGTTGTGGCTGTCCAGTATTTTTGTATTTAACTAACAGCAAGCCACATGGTGTTTGAAGAGGAAAACTCTATTAGATAAAGGAGGCCAAATTAAGCACAGGTCCCCTAAAATTGAAGCAAGATAGTGTTTCTTTTCCTCTTTGAAATCCAAGCATAATCTGGCTCAAATTTAGGGGGACAACGACTAACTGCATCAGCACCTCTTCATAAAAACTCAGTCAGTTATGAAGACATAATGGGAAACAGGATTCCTACACAATGCTTCAGAACTTTGTTGTATTTCCTCTATTTTTTTCCCCATCTGCTGTGGTCAAAGCAGAGATGCTCATTGTAACAGTAGGAAACATGTTACATGTATTGAGGAATGAAGCAAAGGCGGCCAATAAGTAGGCAGTTAAATGGAAATAGTTTCATTTCCTTTGGTGTAAACAAATACCCCATGTAGTCCCTGGACCAGAGCTGTGGGTAATCGGCCGCTATAACTCAACAGAACACTTTGCCCTGAGCTAAACATAATACTTCCTGCACTTAACTAAATCCATTTTTCAACCCTCAGAAGAGTTATGTCACAGCAATACGTTATTGCACAAATATCTGACAAAGTTAAAACTGTGCAAAACATGCAAAAGTGTTAATAAATATGAAACAAATAAATATGAAAGACTTGACAGAGCATTGACAAAAGAGGCTTTCAACTGACTTACTCTATATTCATCTTATTTATTGAGTGGACTAAAAATAATTGTATCAAAAATTTTTAAAAAAACATTTCAACTAACCATATGTCTATAGTCATTTTCCATCTTTATGGATTCTTTTATCAATCCTTAAGCTTTGCTTTCCATGCACTGCCATACTCCTTTAATTAATCACTGCCGCATATGATTTCATTGACAGACACATGATGGGCAGTTATAAAAAAAAAAAAGTGACATAGTTTGAGCACAATAATAATAAAATAATAAAATCCCTCTCAAAGACAAGCCTTTACAAAATGTGCGCCTAAGCACCATGTGTGAGACCTTAATCTTACGTGACATTGTTTTTTTGTCCGAGTTCTTTTTGTAATCAGTGCCTCACATCTCTGAGATGGGTTATAGATGACTGGTAAGGAGAGGATGAAGCCTGCACTACACTAATAGCATTAATGCTTCTTTTCACCCCATCAGAGGAAGACGCAGGAGGTCTTTTTCACTTCTCCAGGTGGTTGGAATGACTCTATCCAAAGCCAAGGTACTTCTATGATATCTCACACCGGTGAGGCTGTTTGTCCAACTTACCATTAACACTTGGGCCATTTGTTTCACTCAGGTTGTAATGGTGCTTGACTAGCTTCCAGTGCATGCACGTTTCAGTCTATATTTCAGCAGTAAAGCAGGAGACAGGTCGCTCTGAGGTCCCGCTGCGAGGCTTTGCTAGAGAAAGCACACTGCAGGTAAAAACATGCACGACCACTCACCATTAGATCACTCCCTATGCTGTCCCTGAGATGGCGCTCTTAATTAGAAGGTCCTTGGATCTTGCTGTCTAAACTCAGGTTTTACTGCCCACATTAACACTTTACATAATACAGTTCCTCGCTAGCTAAGGTAAAACAATACATGGGCATACAGTATATTATGAATACATGCCGTAATTGACACTATTTTGGAGTTGCTTTATGGCTTAATGTTGAACTTCTGCTTCCTCCTGAGCACCGTCTGCGTTGTCTTTGGCGATTAGCCTGTTACTCACCTGCGCTTCCTCCCTAGACAATGGCCTGTTCTGCTCATGCAGATGATGAGGTGCAGTATCAAAGCCAAATGAGATTGCTGCCAATTAGAGAGGGCTTCCAGGTGCATTTCAATGCAAACTCACACCAGTAACTGCACCCCGTAGTGTCTCCATTCAAAGACACTTTATAATGGAAAGACTTCAATAGAAACTTATGAAAGTATTTCAATTACCAGAATAAAGGACATGCCCTTCTTCAATACTTGGCACAGAGGGGGTGTTGATCTTTGTAAGGATGTCTAACTAAATGTTCTAAGCAGGAAGTTAAATTGACTTCTGGTACAGTTTCTGTAACTTCTTTTTTTCCTTTAATGCTGAAAGTTAACTGAAAGAAAAATCAAATGATCCATTTGCCTGTCTTTTGGATGTACTCCAGTTCAAATGCTTGGAAACGATGTGAGACCACACAATTATTTGGTCAGCCCCCGCGCTCCCCGGGGGATACAAAAGACTCTTATATTGTGCTGGAGCACAAAAGCCTTAGACAAATTCAATCACTTTTCAACAAATCTGCAGGTCGCTCTCAACATAGTCTCAATATTTATAGATTTGGAATGACACTATTTAGAGCTGTCGTTGACAAAGTTGTGCACTTTCTGTTCAATGTTGAATGTAAAATTAACTTGAGTTAAAATGGTGTAAATATGAAAAGAAGAAACAATAAATGCTTCCTAAAAGTAAAGAGAAAAAAAATTAATGTAGCTCACTATATTCATACCATATTAAACCCACAGAAATACCATATTAAACCCTCGTGATGAACCAGAATCTTCCCTTTTCAAACATCGTAAACCCAAAACAAGTTAGGTCACGGCAGAAAAAGGCTTTTCCTGAATCTGCAAATGCACAGTGATGCACCAAAATGTCCTTTGAATCAAAATGTCTCGTTATTATTCAAATTAAATCAAATCAGGACAGACGGGAAGAGCAGTCAGAAGAAGCTTGCTGCTGTACGTCTTGAAGCTCTACCTCTGTGATTGCTCAGGCCATGGCGGAAAAAAGATTTGAAGAAAATCACTAATCACAGCGGATGTCATTAGCATACCACCAATAACGGCATGCAAAAAGGAAAAAAGGAATTGCCTTATAATGCTGGATAAAGTATGATTCAACGTCATGTATGGATGCACACAGCTGCTTCACAAACGGATATATTCACTACCAAACATGGGTAAAGGAAGTGTCTAATAATGTTTTTTTTCAATGTTTTTGTCTGAGTCACTCGCTGAAGCACTTGATGCTAATATCACATTCCCCCTCATCCTTTTGATCAGCTTTTGCAGCTGGGCTGCCCTGCCTCACTTGGATGCATCAACAAAGCTTGAAGTGGCCACTCTAATCTGGTTAAGTGTTGCCTGGTTGGGGAGAAATTAGCCGGATTCTTTTAACTTTTCAAACAAACAATACAGTCAAACTTGCTGGATGAGAATCAATTACATGAACTGAAAATAGGTTCGGAGGGGATATCATTTCATTTCTGGAAATCATCTAGTGCATCTATTCAATGTCATATGCCTGTAGTGTCACATCTATGCCATATTTCAGTCCAGTGAGATGAATGAAGCAGAGTATCTGTTGAAGCACTGCCGGAATATGTTTAACAAATCTTTTCACCCAATGGCAATTGCAATTATTAGTATTACTAAAAAAAAGGAGTTATGCCTGAATCCGTAAGATATTGTAAGAAAGAATGGGATCATTTTAGAGTAATTTCGAAGTTTCTCACTATGATCTGATGTGTGGCTGCAAACTATTGCCCTATTTGTATTGTTTAGAAAAAAATAATAATAATCTGCGTGTTCAGCATATTTTGTTTGTGTTTGAGAAATGTGATTTCCTGAAATTCAAACTGCTTTAAGGCCCCTAATTCAAAGAGTATAATGTATGTCTGTTTGGTTTAGTAAACCAAAAGAACATATATGTTTAGCTTTACCGAATATATGGCGATCATCGTAAACCTTTTGATATGGCCGAGCTGCCTATATAGCAGTGCTCATTATAGTTCTCATAAATAAATCACATTTTCATTCTAAAGTAGTGATTCTTTGTATGTAAAGCTAAGATTATCCATCAATTCACCTGTCAAACAATGATTTGTGTTGATAAATTACCACAGATCAAGTAAAATATTTAGCTTGATACTATTTTGCTTTCAACATTTTCTCTTTTAAAGGGATAACTTTCTGGAAGAAATGATCAACTTGCCGAACAGATGGTTTTGAGTTCAGAAGAGAGTATTATCACAATACCAACATTTTTGTTGTATTGAACATTTTCTCCCTTTGGATCTTTAGGGCAGATTGTCTCCATTTTTCAAAGTGTCTCAACCCTTTGTTTAAGAGAGCTCTGTTAAATCTGTCTTGCTGCTAATAAACTGCCATTATTCCCTCCAACAAGGCTGCGCTCATTAATAATGCTTCTGTCAAATGCTCATTCTCTTCTGTGAAAATAGAAAATATCATTAATTACAGTTTCTGTCACCCTCCGACAGCTGAAGCGATTGTTCCAGTCCCTGAGTTCTGTTTCATTGTGTCCATACCTAGTGACTACCTATTCTTTACTGTCTCAATGGGGATGTCCAGCATGTGAGAGCCACAAAGGCCCTGGGAGATCTCGCCACACATTGCTAAGCCTCTGTCCCAGCAACACATTAGTCATCCAGGGAGCGATTGAGTTCGGTGGTAAACTCAAAAGGTAGATCTATCTTACTCTCTCAAGCAGCAGAGATTAGGAAAGAATATCAGTCAAAATTAAGACGATTTACTTTTTAGTGTTGATTTGTTGCATTGGTGCTACACTCCAAGAAATAGCCTCCTTGGTGAAACACAGAGGGATTTTCTTATTTAATTCATCAACAGGGGGGAAGAAAGACAAAAGACTAGACTTAAGGTTGCAGCTGCTAAATGTAGAGTGCATACTTGTATGAATACACAAGGATCTGATTGCATATGGAATGCTTACAAATGAAAAATGTGCGATATGAATAAAATGTAACAGTTGCAGGAGAAGAGCTTAAGTCTCCAAACATATCCGAGCAGCGTGAGTTTCCTGGATTGTTTAGTTTTACTTTATGTAAACTACAGAGAAGCTTACAATCACGCACCAAGTGATCCCCAGAGCGTTGCCATGCCATGCCTGTGTGTGGCTTACTTTGAGTTGGTTTCAAATGCTTGTGAACTTAATACCGCAGCTACCCTGAACCAGAGATATTTAAGTCTTTTAGGTGCCATCATTTGGCCATCATGTTGTTGCTGTGTGTCACTGGAGTAAAGCAAGACGTACGAGCCTCCATGTAGAGATCCTTTTAGTTTGTTTGTGTATGTTGTTTCATTGGCTACGGGGGGCTAAATTCTGCTCCACAAATTGGCACGTTTTGCAAAATTAGTTTTGAAATGCATGTATGTTTATACATATATTATATAGTTTATGTACAGGAGGATTCTTTGGACGTTAGAATACAACTTTTTAGACCTTTGCAGTCTATTGAATTAAGTCTAACATTAAAGCAAAAATAAAATCATTTAATGAAAATGCTCTATAGAATAGCAATGTTCAAAGGGTGAAATGTAATGTTCCCCTGTACTGCACAAGCCATTTCATCAATGGGCGAGACAAAACATCATACATTACATGGGTAATGATAATAATTAAGACTTTTTGCAAATTCATACAAGGCCAAAAACTAAAACTAAAAGGAATTAAATTCAACAGAGTATGGCCAGCGCTCAAATACAAAATAAAATAGAAGTTAAATAGACATTCGCCACCATTGGCATTATTTGGGGGGTTAATGGTATTTTCCCTGCTTCTTTCGCAAATCAGCATGACTAAGCAATTTTTTTAAAGAATGTACTCATTTATGTATCAATAAACTGAAGCTTTTTTCAAAGAGCATACCTTATAAAAATATAAAGATATACATAAAAGTACAAAAGTGATGAAAAGATAATAGTGTGATACATATTGATTTATTTCATTTACTATTCTTTTTTTAGATATACGGCTTTGAACATTGACGCCACGTTATGCTATGTTCAAAACAGTACTTAAATGTGTATACAACATTTGTTCTGCAAAGGTGCATTTGCATTGGATTTCATTTTTTGTATCAGAAGATGAAGGTGGTGTGAAGAAACCAATTGACGTGATAATGAACATCTGAATCAGTCCTGACAAAGAAAGAAACTGTTCTTAAAAAGGCTTTTTATAAAAACATCTAAACGTGAAAGGCCAAAGAATATTTTGAATGCCTTGTCTGTGATAAACCACATTAATGAATAAGCTGTCGTGACGCTACGCTGTTTCTAAAGTTGTTGCTGAAATATTCTCTCACATATTCTGTCAAACACATGATTATATGACCCAATAACGCAGACTTTGGTTAAAGTTGTCAATGATGGATATGCTTTGAAGGATATGGTACCAGACCCCATACATGGATGCAATTATTAAACAAGGGCAAGTGATAGCAATAATGTATCATCCACTAGAACTGAGGTCCTGGCTTCCGACGAACCACTGTTACCAGAGACAAATGACTTGCAGCAGTCGCCAGCGTCGCTTTTAACTTTGCATGGTGCAGACAGAGAGAGGGAGTGTCTCTGTATCAGTGGTGGCCCAGCCAAGACAAATGGACAGTCATAATCCCCCCACTGGTGGGGAATGTGGTTTATTAGAATACGATACAGTGGATGTGAAATATTTTTCTTCCAGTGCGATTCAGTTTCCAGCTCGTTCCTCACCACACACAAGTCATACTTGACAGTTTCCATTTTTTTTTTTGGGAGCGGCTTAGCCATCTTGGAGCTACTGCCTTTAAAGTTAGATAAGTTGTCTGTCAAGGAGGTGAGGCTAAAATGTATTATTACTGCCTGTTCTGGCCCCTGCTTGAGTGTGTAGTTATAAGTAGGGCACAACATTCTGCGTAATTAAGGTGGACACAATGTGCAGTGGCCGGGGTTTAACTGAAGAGAAATATGCATTCCTAAGTGTCCTATATTTAGAGAATCATTCTGGTATCTTTTGGCAAACACTGTTTATCTATTCGGTAACAGGATGCTCTGTTCGGGCCATGCATGCAGGAACTGCTGACACGGAAGGATTTAGCTATTATTGCATATCATTACATGAATAAAATATGTGTATGATTACATGCAAAAGTTTGTTCAACGATTCTTCAATTTAGGTTTGTTGGGTTAGGGAGGGTGTGGGGGGTGGCAGAGAGGGGCGGGTTTTGTCAATACTTTGACAAGTAATATGTCTGTGACCTGTGTTAATAATGAATAGAGAAATTACAAAAAGTAGTTTTGTAATTTTTCAATAGAGAAAGGTATTGCATGGATCAAAACTTTTCACCGAGCACTCTTTTAACCCAGGCTTGCCACATTTTCCATACCCTTTTGCAAGAAATATCAAAGAAAGAAAATTCATACTTGATACACCTACATGAGAATAAGTGTGACTTCCATTCACCTTCTCCTTTGCTCCTTCGTCCTGCAACCTCTATATTGTCATTCACATCACTGCAACTCTTGGGGCTCTGAAACATGTTTGCTTTTATCTCATACACTCTGGTCATTTCCTTGAACACAGTAAAGACCTGCGGTGCTAAGAAAATCCATTTATAGCCTCTGATGTCCTGTCCAGTCCTCAAGGGGTCCTGCAGTGTCAGGGGAATGTAGATGAGCCCACCTTGGACCTCTTTTTGCCAATTTTTGATAGACCTGCAGATGGTCTCATGTACAACGAAACCCCCCGATGGGACCTTTTATCCTTGTTCTAAAAATGGCCATGTGAGCTCTTTGTCATAGGTTGTTTGGGATAGGGTAAGCCCTCATTTCACCCCCTCATTTTTCAGTAATTAAAGTTGCTCATTTCCCATTAAAATATATTTGCTGAGGTTGAAAGACATTATTCTGCTTTTTAATACCTTCGTGTCACTGAATCTGTATTTATTTGAAACTTTTGTGCGAGGAATTTACACAAACGATTAATGTTGTAATTACTTGAGCATAATTACCAGGGAATCAGTTAATCAGCATAAATTAACAAACCAAATAGTTTGAAATATGTACTTGAGGAATAAACACATTATCAATTATAATGAAAAACAAGAATCCAGGGTGCTTGAATAAAATTGCTGAAAAAGTCTCCATTTCACATTTTTCTTAAGAGGAAAGTTAAAAACGTATTTCTTCTGGTATTACTTGGACACCTTTTTCTGGATAGCTTTTACTAAGCCCTTGTGTCCTACAAGCACCTACAAAACTTACTTTTATACTGTTTGTAGCTACAACGCAGCCCCACATCTAAAGCTCATTATTATAAAGACCATGTTAAATGGATAAGGTGATGTGGTGGAAAGCTTGCTGTCACTTTATGCACAGAAAACTAACCTCTATTTAACTTTTAATGGCTAATAAATGTGCAATGAATAACATCCTATACTGATATACCTCTGGTGAATGAAGGAAAGACTTTAAATGTAAAATGAACCCAGTTTCCTTTTCTATTTAATACTTTAGATTTGATATCCAATATTCAGTTCCAGCCTCTGTGAAACATGACTTACACCATCATGGGATATTAAAACTCATCCAGCCATCCATTTCCTATACATACTCATTCCTATTTCAGGGTTACGCAAGGCTGAAGCCTATCGCAGCACGCACTGGGTGAAAGGAAGGGTAACACCTGCCAGTCTATCACAAGACTAACACACACACACACACACACACACACACACACACACACACACACACACACACACACACACACACACACACACACACACACACACACACACACAGATAGATAGATTCATTCACATTCACATTCACACCTCCAGCAATTTAGAGTCTCAAGTCAACCAGAGCTGCATGTCTTCAGACTGCAGGAGGAAACTGGAGCACCCAAAGGAAATACACGACATTGCAGGGACAAACACATGAACGTTTTTTTTAGATAAAGTGTCACTTTCCTGCTGTGCCTCCCCCAGAGTCAAAACTAATACAATTCTTAGCAGCAGCCCCATAAGGCTTAGTGATGTTCAACGCCTATTCAATAGAGATGCAAATTGTCGTATATATTAATGCCCTCTCCAGAAAATGAGACAGTTTGGTTGACCCAACCCTGAAATGCCTTTTGTGATGAAACAATCCAAAAGGTTGCCGTTTTTTTAAAACTTTCAATTGCATCTAAAAGTCTTCATTATTCAACATTCATACCGAACGACTTAAATCAGTAACTTTTTGAGTTATCATTTATTAAAATTGATTGATTACACTATTAAATGGTAAAAAATAAAATAAAAATGTAGTCTACAATTATGTGGATTTGCATTTAATTAAATTACAGTAATTCATATATGAGGAAGATTTACATTATCTTTAACAACAAGAAATGAATCAAATATATTTTTTGCTGAATGCAATAATCCAATACATGAAAATATAGAAGGATTACCACTGAATGTGTTTAAAAGTAGGTCTTTGTATTTTTCTTTTGCAGATTAAAGAATGATCTTCTGATCAGAGATTTAGGTTAAAATTTGAAGATTGTTGATGTTGTGCAGACACATATTTTTATCTAACTATTTATAATAATGGTTATTTTGTTAAAGCATGTTCCAGTGTTCCAAAGATCATCAGTCTTGCAAACTTTAAAAATGTTTAAATGTGTTGGCCAAACATGACATCTCTGTTCCTACTCAAGATTGGATTGCCTCTGAATCAGGTACTGTAGCATGTATTAAGAGTACAATTAGTAGTAGTATTGGTTTTGTGCGATATGCTTTGACAAAGTGTAGTCTGTAGTGCCTCCTAAAGAAGGCTGAGCACAGTGGATTACAAGCAAGGCTAAGGTTTTGCTGCCTCCCCAGAAAACATGACTCATAAGCTCTTAAGAGCCGCATATGTCTGCATCGTAAGTCAACTTGTGATATGACAACATGACCTTTAGATTTAGACCCATCTGTTGTGCCTGCAATGTTTATATAAGAGCGAGAAGTGCTTTGCAGCGACTGGAGGTTGAGAAAACACGCTCCACAAACAAACTATTTGAATAAATAGTGTTGTCATTGCTGGCTTTAACAAAGAGTGAAATCTAGAACTCTTATCCTAAAGAAGCTTCATTGTGCTTTTGTCTTATAAGTACATTTTTCATGCGTTCTTGCATTGTAATATTGAACAACTTCAGTATTTTATTTCTCTAAAACATTCTGTGCTTGAAAATGGCCTTGTATACAAGGAGAAAGTCCTCATAATAATGTTCAAAGGACAGCATTGTTGGAAATATTATATAGCGAACATATCCACATACAGTTAAATATTTTCACATCCGACACGGACTATAGCTTTCATTTGGAGTTGTGTTTTTGGCCACCTGGAACTGGAGTGTAGTTTCTTTTTCTTCTTGTTCTTCTTTTTGCTATCTTTAGGTCCCCACCCACTCCTGATTGAAATAGCTGGCTCTTTAGCTGCTTAACGCTATCTATACAAGCTATTGCTAACTGTGGTTGGTGAGAGCGGCAAGATTGAACCAATTGCAGGTCGTCAAATTACTGCGGGGAAACGCAGTCGGCTGACAACTCTATGTGGGTTTGTCAGTACGAGTAACACATTACACATTGTTAATTTTAAAACATTTCCTATAAGGAGAGGTAAACTAGTAACACTAGATACTCAGTCTTTTAAATGGATGTCATTTGGCACGGTGTTGAGAGTTGTATTGCGTGAAGCTTCATCCCTCATTATATGAATACTTCAACAAATACACTAAGACTAATTAATATTGTGTATATTGCTTGATACAATACTCTCCTGTTTTATCCACTCATCAAATGTAATCCTGTTTTCTTGTTTTGATTATCTCTTGGTTTGTGTCAAATGTATAACAAGATAATAATGATTTTTTTTTTTAAATCAAAATTATTCTCTTTTCTTTTCCTTTAATGCATTAAAATATTGTTGCTGTCTCTTCTTAAATTTGTTTACATGAATTCACCCAAAGTAAACTAACTGAAAACCACCCAGTAGGACTGTAACTAACTATCACTTTCTTTGTTGCTTAATCTATCAATTATTTTCTCAATAAAACCAGGAGTTTGGTCTTTTAAATGTCATCTGGTGAAAAACAGATCTGTATTTCACAAACTAGTTCAACAAATAACAAGAGTCTCTATGGTTTTCCCCTTTCCTTGCCTAGACGTCCACTAAGCTCCCATGAGTGTGTGTTTTTTTCTTTTTTAAATAGATGGCACAAACAATAAAAAGACACACAACTATTCAAATTAAAATGAAGGTCTCTCTGGGGCAGGTGTAAAATTGCTTTTACCACCTCTGTGTTGACTGGCAGGCCAGGTCATTACTGTAATTCCCTTGTGAACAAATTTTGCTGCAGATCAACTTAACAAAAATGAGGGAAATTAGGAAATTAACAAATGAGTGTTGGATGGTTGAATTTGTAAGAAGAGTTCAAAGATTGTCTAAAGCGAATGATAATTAAAGTGAAGCCAACCAAAAAGCGGTTACAGTCCAATTTCATTAGATATAGAAATATTTCTTGCTGCTTGTTAACGCCATCATTTGCTGTTGTTTGCATACAATATGCTTATTAATATGTACATGAAATAACAAAAAGAATAGTATATGTTCCTTTATTCTACTGCATTCAGTCTAATTTTCCAGATGTGCTATGGTCTATGTATCTCCGTTGTTTTGACATTTGACATAAAGACTACACAAATTAAAACCTTGTATATCACTCATTAGCACCATCAATCAAACGTGTAAAAAGGTTTAAATATACAACACTGCTGACACGTGGAACTAGCTGTTGACATAGCTCAGATACATTAGGCCTTTAAACAAACCATTCCTTAGAAAATCATCTGTTAACGTCATGCTTTTGGCAAAAATATACGTCTTTAGTGTCCGAGGGGGCTCTGCTGTTAAATCAATTGGTGGTCATCATTATTCTTAACTATGTTGTAACGGAAATCCATTTATCCTTGCCAGATACGTATACATTGCTCCAAAACCACAAGACGTTTTTTTAAATCAAATGTTCCATACTGAATGGAGTTTTGTAGTTGATGATCTCACATTTACTCTCTCACTCTCTGACTCGTTAGGATATTTGAGCTTAATATTGTCGCAAAAAAAAAAAAAAGCTGTTAACCTTCTCATTCCTTTTTTAGGGGGGGTTGTTCTTCGAAATACACACAAAAGAGACAATATCAGTTAATCAGTCAGCAGTAGCTTGCTTCCACTGACAAACATCTCAACAAGTGGTAGAATGGCAAACAAAGCGGCGAGGAGCACATCCTGCTACATCACTGGCTCGTCAGTCGGAGTCATCACAGTTTATGTCTAACATTTATCTTACTGAGGAAACTGATAAGTAAATAAGTCTCAGGGGAGCACGTCCTCTGACAAGGTAAAGCAGCGGTAATGGTTTTGAGTCCTTATTGGATAGTTTGTTTTTGGCCAGGAAGTGGCCCCCGTCCTGGAGAAATTTGACCTGGACACAGGGGTCAGCAGCCTGTCACAATTATCTTTGAGGTCCTTTTACTTACAGATTGGAAAGAGAAAAAAGAGCCTGTGTCCCCCAAAGCTCTGACTTTGCCTTTTGCCAATCAGGAGTGTCACAGGAAGGGAAGAATCCACTTGGCAAAACCTTTATCAGTCCATCAGCACCACTGCATGACATGGGAAGACAGCCAGACATTCTTCTCACAGGAGATCAGTTTCTTGGCTCTGCCTGTGTTTAAGTGGGTCCTCTGCCACTTCACTGTTGCTGATAGTAACTCATTTGGCAGCCATACACAACTTGGCTGCCTGGAGGAGGGCTGAGGTGGAAGCAATAAGCAAATCGAGTCACTTTAAACTTCTCTGCAGTCATTCTAGGAATGTTTTGAGAGCACTCCTTTTACCATATTACTCACACGGTTGCTACGAGTTTCCCACTTTACATCTCTCAAGAGATAGCAAACATCTCTCTTACCGAGAGGTATGCTTTTCAACAGAGGGATCAGAGAGAACGGTCAGCCGGAAAGCTTCCCACCTGTAGTACCGAGGGAGTTTTGACGCTGTGACAGGGGGCTTTTGCGTCTACAGTGATGTGTCGCTGCCTAGTAAGAGAACAAATCACAGTAAAGTCCGGCTCAAGTTTGGGTAATACATCTGCAGTCACAAGGTGCCTTGTTACAAAAGCAGGATAGAATATAGGTGTTGTTCACTGTTGTTTACCCCTGCTTGGCTTCTTTGCATTGTTTTCAAATCTTTTTATTCAAATCATTTAGTTTTGTCTACTGAGAACATATATGTACACACGTACAGTAGCATGCAAAATAATGTTTGTTGTTAGATTTGATACAAGGATTTTAAATTATTTCTTTTGTTGATTTGCCCTGTGTAATGTGAGTTTCATCGCAGTTTCCTAAAGCACAAGGCGACGTCTTTGAAATCAAAACAGCATGTTGTGTCTCCAAAACCCCAAAATATTAAATTAATCTTCACATAAGTGAATGAAATATAGCAAATCTTAACTATAGTAAGAACTGGAACCAGAGCTTGTTTGATACTTGTCCTTTCAGTTATGTTTCAGTGTATTTTAAAAAGAAGGTAAGTTAGATCACGTCTGCAAAAGTACTGATCATTTCCCACCATTTTCCAATTTGTAGCACATAAGCCAACAAGTGACAAATAGCAATTCACTAAAAGTATTTCTGTGAGCTTTCTATTAGAGTAGGTCACACATAAAGCATATAATCCACTCTGTGACCAGGCCATAAGTGGCCATGGCACAGCAATCAATCATTGTTAATCATTTGTAATTCCTTAACCACCCACATTGCAACAAAAAAAATATATAATGTTATATTTATAATACATTTTCTTTTCTTTTATGCAGGTCAGGTCAGTTTGCACCATGCACCATATGCTGTTCACTGCATGCTGGGAAAGGCTCAATCCAGTCAGGTAAAGACAATAGGACCTCTTTATTTATAGCTTTATATTAATGTGTGTGTGTGTGTGTGTGTGTGTGTGTGTGTGTGTGTGTGTGTGTGTGTGTGTGTGTGTGTGTGTGTGTGTGTGTGTCTGTGTGTGTGTGTGTGAGATTAAGAGAAAGAGACATAGAAACTATACAAAGTTAAATAGTGTTTGGGATTGTTTGGGATTTGGTAAACTTGTTTCACCGTGGGCATAAGCAGGATGTGTCATGTTCAGAACCCGTTTGCTGGTTCAAAGCCTTAATCCAGCAAAGCACATCTCATTTTAATTCCAACCATTGACCACGAATCAATAGAGTTTTACCATTTTTCATGGGAGTGGCAGCAGTTTCCTTTGAGGATGCAGTTGAGGCATTTAGAAAACCAGCACCTTGATTGCTTAACTATTTGTGGGCAGCCTGTGTTTACTTGTGTGAGTAATGCAGCTGGTCGCTACTGTGATTGGTCTGGATCCGCTTAGACCGAGGATTGGAGTGTTACTGGTCCAAACCGCATTGAAGTTTATAAAGCTGTCTCAAAGACAAATGTATGAGACTGATGAAACAGCATGTAAATGACTGGTTATGGCAAATAAGCGAATAGCAACTTGGAGGAGAAATAGAAATAGGAGATTCATTCCCTCTACCTCAACATCTCTCCTGGCTCCACTTAGGCCGTCCTGTAGTTCCTCTGCCACTCTGCTGCAGCTGCAGTGCCATCCTGCATCCTGCCCCTCTCCACTTCTCTGTCTGTGAGGTAATTATAACCACAGCGGTGGGAGAGAGTCACTGCTGGAGGGTTAGCCTCGGACCTTTGAGCCACAACACCTTCTCCATATCCATCTTCTGCAAAGCTTTTTAAATAACCCTGCCAAAGGTAGGCCAGAAACAATAGAACAAACCAAAAGTGAGCCAAAGTGTCACTTTAAGTTCACCTTCTTCAACAGCAGTGGAATGAATATTTCTCTCAGCACCGGGCCTAAATGTTGTAATTTGCAAGATATGATTCCAGCAACAGCTGAGCTGTCATTGCTGAGGCGTTTTTGGTTGATATTTCTCTTTGTTTATTCTTGTAATGTAAGTAAACACACATGAGAATGCATCATTGTGCAGTTTTCCTGAGTGAGACAATCCTGGATGTTTAAAACAGCAATATTTAAAAACTACTGGAGATTTGCAGCTGGAATTACTAATATGTCATGTCATTTCCACATACTGAATAATAATCTTTTTTTTTTTTTTTACAAAATGTCTTTTATGAACACAAACAATACAACAATAGGAATAAACAGAAATAGTAGGAAGATGATTGCTGCAACAAGCCGCTCAGTACCAGCTCGATATTGTGTGAAAATCGAGCCTTGTTATGGTCGAGCAGTCACTGGATTAAGTTACATAGCGATTTGGAGAAAACCAAGCTAATCCTTTTAAAGGTAAAGTAATATTACAGACAGATTCCATACTATTTCATAATTTGTATATATTTGAGTAGTAAAGTGAAACAGTAAGGAGGGAAATGTTTACCTATTTCAACTTTAATTGTGGACAAAATCCATAAATTTGTGTCCCTGCAGAACTAAGGTGCTATAATGTTCTGCTACTCCTGGACAAGTTTAGATCCAGGGCGTCTAGATCTTAAACCAATATACAGCTTATTAATAGAATTTATGTGCCATATACCGTCTTCTCAGGGACAGGCTGCCTAATTATCCCACCAGCTGAATGATATTGGTGGGCTTTATTAATGTTCCACGGTATTGCCAGGGACAACCAATAAATGCAGCACTGGGGATTCCACCAAATGAAATGGGAATATTTCAGTCTTTTAATGAAGCACTGTCAATGTGCACCACATAAGCCCTTATTTAAATATGCATATGCTCCTTCAAAGATATATTATACAAAGGATGGGTAAGTGATGGTAGCTGACTTGTCTTTTACAACCGGAGAGCTGCTTTGAACTGCCTTGGGTCCTTCTCCAGAAGAAAAACTACAGTATTGCATTCAGACAAAATTCACCGCATCCTTTTTATTATCATGATATTGTTCGCTTGGTGGACTTAATGAGCACCCTGGGGCCCTGGCACGAGTTAACCATCTTTTTTCAGGTTGTCTGATCTGGTTGGAACTAATAGGAAAAGTTTACATTGCAGACATGGGCATTTACAGCAATGGGTCAGGGCATCAAAGCATCAGCCTTGGTTTCTCTCACCTTTCATTGGAACATAATGGAAAATCAAACATCATTATCAGTATATAGAGCCATAAAAGACAAATGTGTGTGTTACTGCTCACACTCTGTTTTCCTCAGTGTTATATGTGCACCCTTAGGAGATGTTGAGGCCTGTTGCAGGTCAACCATAAATCCCAAACTTAGTCTTTCTGTTTGTTGCAAAGGGATGTTGCTGTCTGGCTGAAGATTGACCATGGCTCAGTGCTGGATAGAGACCTATGTGACAGGCCCCTCTGAGGACTGAATGGACAGCAGTGTCTGATAAATGGCTTTCCTCCTTCTTAATCACAGAGCACTCGCACCAAGTGAGACACCCACCAATGCGTGTGCGGCGGTGCGAGGCAAGTCCAAGGTTCTCAATATAACTTTGGTAAAAATCGGACTTTTTGTGGTATATCAAGGCGATCATTTTAAGTCAATTCAATAACAATTTATTTTCTGATCATATAGTAAGTAATTCCCCTGAAAAGACCAAAGTCATCAAATAATTGATTGAATCAATAAGTAGTATCTGTCTGTAGTCCTATAGGGCATAGGGCTCCATCGTTAAATCAATATTTTTCTTTTATCAAGAAAAGGACGACAGAATGAGAATAAGTGCCGTAGTGTCTTTTGAATCACTGCTACACACACTGTCCTGCTTCTGTAAATGCTCACGAGAGCAGTGATAGTCAAAGTGGGGTGCATAATATTGTTGTTTTTATATTTTTGTAAAAATAATATATATATATATATATATATATATATATATATATATATATATATATATATATATATATATATATATACATATATATATATATATATATATATATATATATATATATATATATATGTGTGTGTGTGTTTTAATCTATAGTCAAATGGTTTATACATTATGTTCTAATCTCATGAATCTATATAATCTGAAATGGCTTTTAATGCATATCTAATATATGCAATATATCTGATGCACTTCCTAATATTTATTGTCAAATTAACTAAGACTATATAAGTGTAAAAAAAAAAATAGGCCAAGTCAAATTAAGGGATATCAAAAGGATATTTTCTCTTTCTTGCAATAAAAAAAAGGATATCCAATGTGTTAAAGCACCACATGTGTATTAATCCACCGCTGGATAAATAGTCCTCTACAAATGAATGTTCTATTCCTGTTTGGATAATGTTTGCTACAGTGACCAGATTTTTTAGGAAATTCCTTTTTTAAAATTGAACATTCATTTAAAATCAACTCTAATGTTTGTGTCTCCAATTGGAAGGGGTGGACCCACGGATGTGTATTGAAACACAGGCTAATACATTATTAGTTTTTGGTCTCTTAACTCTTCAAGGTTGATATCAGGAAAACATCGACTTCACAGCAGTCTTGCTCTTTAAAATATCAGTTTGCTTATGAATGTAAAATTTCAGAAAATGTTATGCGTAAAATGTCTTTTTTTTAATTTTTTTTTATAAAAGATGCAATGTGTATTTAAGAAAAGCTTTTCTGCACTTGATGTGAAAACCATATTTTATTCTGAGTCCCATTTACCATTGAATTGCAAAATGGAAGTCCTAATAGTCAGAAAAAGGCTTGTGTCAGTGGAAAAAGGTGACCCTAAATACATCCTTCAGTGTTTGCACAATGATGAGTGGCAAGCAAAATTGTCCTTCAGAGCCTGTTATTATTTGAGCAAGCTATTGCAATGCACGGCGCACGGTGAGCCTGGAGCATAGGTTGCATTTTGCTGTACACTTCACTGCAAAATGAGACTAGTCAAGCCCTAATGTAACCAGCAAAAGCTGGATAAAAATCTATACAAACTCAATTATGAATCAATTTGAGTTTGTGTCAGACAGTCTGGTGCCAACAGAGTGGATTTTTTATTAACTTATGGTCTGGGAAGAATGAAACACTTTTCATTTGTGTACTTCAGTATGTTGCTTCATGATTCAGAGGAAGGGTGTTCACACTTTGTCTTAGAGGGACTTATCTCTCATGGTGGACTGGGTGCAGAGGCACCGCATTTGTATTCTAATTGTGAAATGTTTTTTGAGTTTGTTACTTCACTGCTCAAGATTGTTAATTTATAAAGATGTGAGGACATAGAGAACCCTTTTTGCAAAGCAGAAGGCAGCTCAACAGTTGATTGAGTAATTAAAATGAAATCCCTCCCACATTGATTCGTATTACCACGTTGCTGTAGTACATTTGAGTACAGATGGATTTTTTTTTACCCTGCACCCCACTGTCCTGCTCCAGCGTATCAAACTAGGTCACAGGCTTGAATATTCATGATCCTCTATGACAACTCCCCGCTATTCCATGTCAAGACCTATGTTAATTCTGAGATTTGCACATTTGAGCCTGCTTGAAACTCTTTAACTTCACTACCTCAGATTTTGAGAACCAGTTTGACAACCTTTGCCACGCTGCAATAGAAAATATCATGCTGCACAAGACTCATGAAGAAATGTGCCATCCAAAAAACATCCAAAGTTTGGTGTACATTTAGAGCAAGTCATTTCTCTGCTTTAGTAGACATATGGCTGCCATTTTGAAGGGTCACTCAGGATACATCTGTGATAGTTTGAGATGTTATTGATTTGAACAAGATAGCCATGTGGCCAATGGGATTTCCGGAGAATGCTGTTGTTTTGCACATAGATGCATTGTGCTCTATTCTCATGTGTCACTGGAGACATGACAGTGGAGACTTGAATATTCTGAAGGAGAATGATCAGGTCGACCCACAGCTCATCAACATTACAATCCACCTGTCAATCATTGTCCGGCATGTCGTTATCATCTGCCAGTTGCCATCTCTATTATATTGTAGTGTGTGTGCATGCACACACACTCAGGGGCTCCATTAAAAGTTGCCCTACAGTAGTTTGTCCTTTTTTGTGCCTAACTCATACACCTGACACTAGCCAGGAATACATACTCTGTCCCTTTAGGTCAATAAAGCACTAAAGAATTGGCCAACAGAAATGACAGTATTTCCCCCTGACATTTACACCCAGTGTGATGACCTCTCATTAGTAAGAAAGTGGGTCGTATAGGATCTAGTAGTTATCAATTCTTGAGTGAGAAACGGAAGCTGTGTCTACTTCATCTTGGGAAATGAAACAACTCTCTTGGTAGTCATTTACTACTTTGCTGCCAAGAGCAGCATCATTAATTGGAAATGGTGTGGAATGCTTGGCTTGGTCCTTTTCTAACAAGTTGACGGAGAACTAAGATTTTCACAGCCAAACTGTGGATGTGTTGAGCACAGAAACAGTAGGGAAGAAAGCAAATGTAATGGGCACGTGCAATGTTTTATGAAAAAGAAGAATCGTTTTAGATGAAAGCGAGTTCGTAAAACTGTAATACTACATACGCTAGCTAGCTGTTTTTAAATATACTATCCTGTTGTTTTATTTTTTTTTACTTCCCTGTGATTTTTTCTGTATCTTTGCTGTTTTTCACACGTCATTTTTTTTCTTCCCCCAGTGGTTCAAAATTACAACCGCCCTGTTGATGTATCTTGAAGATGATTATCCACTGAGATTGGGCTTCTGTAGCTGAACACGCCCAGGGGAGCCTCATCACCCCCGCTGTAATAGTCAAGAACAAAAGGACTGAAGAGGGAAGGAGAGGAGAGAGGCAAGAATTCCACTGAGCTACAACAAAGAACACAGTCAACCCCCCCTCCTCACACCGTCTACGTGGAGATAGCTCGATCCTCATCTCACCCTGGGAGAGAGATATACGGAGGCATATTGATCATAGTCTGCTTACAGCTGTCATTAATTCCGACAACTCTCAGCTTAATTAGAAGTTTTATTTCTGGCTCTTAGTTGCTTTGTTACTCAGTGGCATTAGGTGCCCCCTCCTCCTCCTAGCATGACATAGACGCTGCCCCTCTCCACCTTCCTCTGCCAAATCCAACATTTAAAGATTTATCTCTTAAATGAGAACCTGTGGTAAACAGGCTAATCTGTTTGGCTGCACTCACGGTCATGGCTGAATAAAACATTTGACAACGCTAAGCTCTTGAATCTTCCTATCTCTCTCTGGCAAAAGGCCTCTCTCTGCCTCCCTTCAGGGCTCCTTCATTGTTAATCCTACCGATCGCATTCTTCTAGCTTTTTGCCGTGCTGCAGGGGTGTGGCCGGACTTTTGTCTCGTCTGACAGAGAGTTCATTATATGATTGGCGAGGAGCTAATGCAATAACGCTCATCACGTGCCGCTACCGTGGCCAAGTCCAGCCATTCAAGCAGCACTCTGCATTCTTCTTCCTCTCCTCTCTCCCTCTGTCTTGTGGAGGCAGTCTGCTACCTCTCCTGTGGTGACAGGTTCCCTCTGAGGTATTTAACCACTTGTCTTGCAAAACCCCTTTTAATTGAAATTACCCATTGGCTGATAAGCTTCTGGAGCCTTATCAGGGTGGAGATATAGTGGTGAGGGTCTTTCATGCTGGAAGGTTTTGCTCTTGCTTGCTCATCTGGCTCTTCTTCTTATTGTCTTTCTCTCTTTTCAGTTCTCAACTCTGTTCTGTCTCCTTTTGTTCTTCCTTTATTTCCTCTTTTTGCTTCTCCTCAACTTTTTCCAGGTTTGAAAGTTGCCAAGTCAAGCATCCTGTCGTGGGTGCTGTTGTGGCAGCTTCGTAGCATGCAATACACTACATGAGCCAGTAAGCACTTTGCTTCTTATCTGTCATATACAGACCTATGAAGCACTATGACACGCCACCCCTGTGGTGAGCTGTGTGGAGTCACCCGGTAAAGAAAGCTAATGCTGCAGCCAAAGTCACTATCCTCGTCTGTCTTCAAATCAAATAGCTTTTCAGCCGTCTCATCAGTCAGCACACAAACTGCTAATTTATCATTCCGCTGGTTCAGGCACATTACACACTAATGCACAAGTACCATAATTAGGTCAGTAACAATCTGTTATTTAAATTCTGTCACAGTCGAAACTTGACAACTTCCCTCCCACACTCACACTCGCTTCTAGTGAGACAGCAGTATCAGCAGCAGAATTAGTCTTTTTTTTTTAAGTGATGGGGAATTTAGTGATGACATCATTTTTATTAAACAACTCATTCTTCTTCTTTTTTTTTCTCAGTCAGCTTCTGCCTGGCTGAAGTCCTCTCTATGCAATGACGTTCTTGGGTTTCCTGAAGCATGCAGACTTCATTCGCAAAGCACTGAGAGAAGAGTGATGTTATCAAGTCAATAGTCATGCACATCAGCTTCAGGATCCCCTCATTTCTAGTTGCAGCAGCACACTGCAGTTTTGAACGAGCTCCAACTCAGCAAGCTAAATTCAATATGAAAATGCGAAATGCATAAAGAAAGGTAAACAACCGCAAACGTATCCTTACTTTTCCAAAGATGTCATGAATACATGCACTGCAGGATGGGCTCATGAGTACACACAACTGAAAAGGCTGCTTGTATGTTCAACAAAACATACCCCAGCTACCTGGAAAAATAGACTCAGGGATTTTATTTCTTTTGATATTCAAATACTTTTTCTTGTGAGTCAGTAAATAAACTCCAGTCTCTGCCCTGTTGAATACAATTCGAAGGTTATGCCCCGCCGAATCTAATTTGATGAGTACTTACTATGCTGAAACCCACATCACTCTTCAGGCATGACACAAATGAGTAATTCAGTGGTCATTTATAATGAAGAGGCTGTTTTTATCACAACTCCTGGTATGAACAAATCAATGTGACACCAGTGTTATATCTGAATAATTCATCAGCGGTTATTAGGCCCTTTCATTTACATGTACTAATTGGAAGTACTGCTGCACACGCGCCTGTATAATAATAGTTATGCTTAAGCTGTCAAGTGCATATGAAGGGAAATATACCTCTCATGCTTGCTGGTTTATATGTATGTGCTTAACTATATGATTGCTAAAATGATGTGTCAAAATAAGGGACATTTGATGAGGAAGCAGCACATGGCAAATATGAGCCACAAATAAGTTGTTACTTTTTTTCAGATTTCTCTGTTTCTGTGAGAACAAGTACAAATCTAATTTGGCACGTGTCAAGTCAACTTCATGACGACCCTTACGAGGGAAGAGTATCTCAATTTAAATGTTAAAAATTTAGCCAAAACCTGGAAAACCTAACACAAGAAAAAATATATTAACACACACACACACACACACGGACACACACACACACACACACACACACACACACACACACACACACACACACACACACATACACACACACACACACACACACACACGTACACCCACGCACACTATTGCTTTGCTCTCTACATTACCACGTGACCACCTTTCAGACTGTAATAAGGAGTTAAGAAATACCAGACCGGCTCACTTGTCTGAATTCTTAAATAAGAACCAAAACTATCCTTTTACAATAATTGACTGACTGATAAACCTCCTTTTCGTCATACCTCATTTTTTCCTCAAATACTAAGTGGAGCAAATGTCCAACCTAATTCAGAGACAAGATAAGTACAAGCAGAATGAATATTAATCATACAAGATTTTATATCAATATACTTTGCAAGCTGGTGGATACTGATGTGGTCTCTGAGTTAAAACCCTCTGTGCTTGCTTGACCTTATACATACCCTGTAAAGACTGTTTAAACTGCCTCTTAGATGAATTATGAGGTATAGTTCACCACTCTTTGTTCACATGCACCTTATCTGTTGCTTTAAATACTGCTATGGGGAGACCTCTTCTTCAAAAAAGCAATCTAGAACCCTCAGGTTTTGGTATACTGACCCACGTAAATGCTTTCATGAAAAACTACAATATTATTGAGACTCGTGTTTCAGAGCCCACCACAGTACAGAGAATGCATTGATATAGTAAAAAATATAAGAATGAACACATATTCAAAGAAGCGTTCAGTGCTAGTTCTCCTAGATCTTCGTGCAGCCGTTGGTACCATGAAATCCTACCGCCCCCTCCCTCCATCCTCAAAGAAAACAGACATCACCAGATGACACCCAACTATACATGTCTATATACTAAGATGACCTCAGCTCCATGGATATTTAGAGGATCATTTTTAAGGGGAAAAAAGCCCAGAGAGAGTCACTGTCTGTACATCTTCAGCCATTAGCTCTTCATACCAAGGACCATGTCAAACACCTTGGGGTGAGCTTTGATTCTGACATCAGCTTTGAAGCTCACATTAGAACTTTCACCAAAGTGTCATTTTATTATCTTAGAAACTTTGCTAAGGTTAGACCATTTATCTCTCTGTCTGACACAGAAAACAACAACTAATGCATGCTTTTAAAACCTCTGGGCTTGACAATTGCAATGTTTGGTCTAAAAACATTTTAAAAAGCTTTTGGTCGCCTAAAACTTGTTTAGACCGCAGCTTGAGTACTGACAAAGACCTGACAGAATGAACAGAAAGCCCATATTTTAAAGTAGTCGCCTTTCTCTGTCTAGTTTTAAAATCACTGAATGGCCCAGCACTAGCCTATCTCTGACATGCCTATAATAGCATGCTTATTTTAGGTACCTAGCAGGTCCCTCAGATCATTTGCAGCTGGCCTCCTTGTCAAGATGAATGGAAAGACAGCTTTTAGCCACTGTGGCTCTAGTCTCTGCAACAGGCAGCTAGAAGATCTGAGGGACTCTGAAATGCATAACTTTTTAGCCTTGCTTGTGATGCTCAAAGTTCGCCAAAGAAGACTTGAAATCATAACTCGGTCAAGATAATCCACACACCTTGTTGCGAGGATTATATAGGAACGAAAATGGTCAGTGGAAGCCGGTGACATGGAGTTACAACATCCAATGGTTGCTACTGCGTGACACGCTCTAAATCTGTTGAGCTGGCATCAACTAATTTCAGCACTTCACTGATGCGGTGAAGCGTTTTTGTTTCACTCTCTTGTCTCCCCTTTTCTTACCCCACAAATCCTTTATCTTTAGGTCTAATAAATGGATATCTTGCCATTAGCCAGTTCCCAAAGCTATTTAACAACGTAACTGCGTCAATGAGGGCTTTAGCAACACTTTATCGTGACTCTGCGACAATGTAGCTGGTCTCTTTGGCCGTTTTGTTGTATTTAGCACTCAGTGGGAACATCAGCCTTAATCATTGGTATTCTTAATATGTTTTATCTTTTTTGTTTATATATTCTAGACTTAATGTATTGTTGACAATTTTGTTTTTTTATTCGTTTTATGTTGTTATAAAATGGTTTTCACTCTTTGTCTGTGGCACTGACATGAAAAGTGTCATATAAATACAGTTGAGTTGAGTTTAGGATAATAAGGCTGTGCTTTCACTAAAGTAAGAAATCAAAGGCAATTGTAATATACATTTTTACCTTGCCGTATTCTAACTTAAGAATATTATCCATATGCTTCTCCTACCACTGAACATATCAAACCACATATATAAAATGCAGATTCAGTATTTTCTACCTGGCTATCAATGTGGGAAAAGGGTATTTTTGGGTGTGACCAACAAGATCAAGGAAAGCTTTGGGCATTCATATTTGAGATTGACGTTGCTCAACGGGGGAATTTAGGAAGGTAAAATGAGCAGATTAAAAAGTCAGTAAATATAAGGAAACAGAGTGAGCAATGTGCTGCAGATGGAAGGGACTTTGGAAAGTGGCAGTGCTCCGGACGGGCGTGACCTGAGAAACACCATGTGGAGGTGGAAGGACCCGCCGGAGCCACCTGAGCCTTGACTCTGTCTGAAACAGGAGTGCTTCGTTGACAAGCCATCACTCAGAGACTCCAGCAGAGCTTTCAGCAGACCCCCGTCCTCCCTGGCCCTTCTCCCAACACCAGCCCCCTGACACACACGCTCGAACCCTACACCACAATGTATGTCAGCACAGTCATTAGGGTAATTGCTGATTACGTGCACAATTGTCTCACCCAACTCTGCCAGACGTCCGTCAATCCACAACTAGGTTCTCTTACATTTGCAATGACGGGAATGAAAGAAGATTATTCAGGATGTCGACTTCTTATTTCTCTCACAAATTAGAGCTTCACTCAGACCAGTTTTATTGTAATATTTACACCCTTCTGTCGGAACAGTGTGAACAGTCAAGTGAGATATGACTGGCCAGATGTCACCGACACAATATGAATGGCAAATGCTTTTTTTTTTTTTAGGCCTGCTGATGGATAAGTGGACAATGTGTCACACACAGGTAGCTGTGAAAAATTGCCCTTGTTATGCTTGTAGACAGTCGAGGTATCAGTGGAATTCAAAGCGGTGAAAGTCTTTGCTGACTTTTTTGACAGTCTGTCCTCATTAGTAGAGCCTACACAGTATATATACAGTTTACTGTTTGGTTTTGTTCTTTACATTGCTTATGGTCTACGTTCTCTGCATCTTCACTGTCAGAGGATATACAAATAACCATCTATAAATTAATCCGGTCTTTAAACAATTTATATAAAATTTGTCGGATTAACATTTTATTTGTATCTCAATTTTCTTCCTGAATCCATTTTAAAATGTTTAAAATAGAGATTTGGCGAGTCTTAGTGTCTGCTTAACCAGAGCGTCCTTGTTCAATCAAACTAAAGTTCATGTACATTTCTGGCTGACACCACAGACTTAATCTTGAATCTGTCATCCGATAAAAACGCACAGAAACCTGAGTCTGATGGGTTTTATTATTCTATTAGTTGCAAACATTCACATCACAGACAACAAAACTGAATTAATTACGTGGGAGCAATGGATACTGCTGGTCATCATCAGGGCTAATGAATGAATTAATGACATTAGCAATAAGCTATTGTTTAGCTGCCCAGACAACAATAACTACTGTCTACTCTTTTGTAAATCATTTTTTTTTTCACGACCATCCCCAATTTTAAGCTGTTCTACAATCATCTACTTCGATCCATCTTTAATTTAAGAATCTCTGCATTTTTTACTTTGTTTGTCATAAGGTGCATTATACTGGGAGAAAAATTAACAACTCATTAACAACTCTGCATTTCATTGGCTCTAACTGATGCAAAATATTAAACCTGTTCTAAAAAATGTTGTGACGGACAAAAGTTTTGGAGTCGGTGTGTTAAGAATTGACACAACATAACGTATTTATTTTTTAATCGAGCTACAATTTTGGACAGTAATATCCGTAGGGTCCAGAGGCCTCCATAGTGAAGCAGCAAATATATCATCTCTGCCACTTTTGCTGGAGTCCTCTCTTGATGGAGAACAGGTTTTTCTGTAGAATTGAAGCAGTGACGCTTACACTCCTCATCCAAAAAAACCGTTTGATCAGTTTTTTTAAGGCCGGCGTCACACTGATGAATATTTTAATTTGTATTTGGAGACTAAAATCAGCTCTCCTTGTTAAAAATGCATGATTTTATAACAGCTTTGTGATAACAATATTAACCCATTCAAACAAAGGCTCACCTTTGCAATTACAGCGATGAGGAGTGATATCAAAGGAGGGCATGCTGATGCTGGCCCTCTGTAGTCAGGCTACATCTCCATTTACTTATGTTGATTTCAGGGGATCACACTGAGTTGCCCTTTAAAATGTGTTATTTATGGCTGTTTGCGAACATCACTTGAGTAGAAAATTGCTTCTGCCTCATCTTTGTGCTCGCCTGTATGGCAAGGCCAAAAACTGGTGGAGATGGTGATGGTGGACAGATAGAGATGGCGGTTAAGGTGAGTAGTCCTTCATCAGTACCAGGTGATGAGTTTATGCCTTCTCACTCCCCAGTGGCCCTGAGGCCATGACCTCCCATCCATCCCCTCACGCTCTGATTCATTTCACTTTCATAAGCACCAGTAATGACTCCAATGAAGGGGGAGAGAGACACTTGTTGGGGAGAAGTGGAATCTTCTTCCTGCAATGGCAATTTATTGTGCTCTTAAAAAACCCTGCAAGGGGATATATAGCTATTACTGAGGTCATGCAGGACCGGAACAACAATCATTTTCACCTTCTCATGTACACACACTACTTTATGCAGCTGACACTCAAACAGATTGACACATGCCTAAGCGCACACATGCATGCACATAGACTGATAGCACACACAGTCACACACACTCAAACAGTGGCTGATGGACCAGCGGCTCTGTGCATTGTAATATGCTTGGGAGCCTGTACAGGGATTAGCAGCTCATTTCAGTGGCTGCACAGTTGGCCTTCACAGTCTCCCAGGGGAAGGAGACAGCTGTGCGGGGGTGCTGTTTGGAGAGTGGTTAGCTCTGTGTGTGTGAGTGTGTGCGTGTGTGTGTGTGTGTGTGTGTGTGTGTGTGTGTGTGTGTGTGTGTGTGTTGAAGGCCAATACAGTGTGTAACCAACACACACTTCTGCACTATCCTGAAACGGGACCAAGCAGCTGACTCCCACCTCTCAGGAGATGTCTTATCATATTGCACCTCACTTTAAACAAACTACAAGTTTGTGAGGATTTAGAGAGGCTTCAGCATGGGCATGTGACGAAGCATGAATGGATGTGCTAGAGAGGATTTGTGATGATTTAAAAAAAGACCCTCAGAGATCCAAGTTAATTTTAAAGCCGGTTCGAGCTAATTCACAAAGATAAACACAAACAATGGTTTCTTTTTCCAACAAAGTACTCAGGGCGCACAAGGCCCAGACTTTGTTGTGATAATTACATGTGAAACCACTAACTTTAATTATATTTTTCCCACACAAACCGCTTTGGAGACTCTTGATGATGGGATCCAGGTGGACCTTGTTATGAAACTGCGAGAAAGGTCTTGAGTGACGAGGGGTCATGTGAAGATGTGCAGTCATGATCTCACATAAGACTCGTCTGGAAAGAAACAGGACATATCCACAGACACCTTAAGACAAATAAATATTGAAGAGGGAGTCCGCTGCTCTGTCAGCTGGAGACTAGGTTTCTTGACTTATAAGCTTCTGAAGTGAAAAAGTGGGAATTCTTGGATTTGTTGACCTGCGCGTGAGCCTCTTTGGTTCTTCCTGCACCCATTCTCTTGTTTATTTAGCTTCATTTGTAAAGCCATGCAATGGAGAAGTTCTATTACAAAACACTTTCCTGACGCGCAGCCTATTAAAAGACAAGTTTAAACTTCACCGTGCCAACATGTTTAGAGCATTCGCGGGCCAGGTCGTCATTGTTGCCATTAGTATAAATTCTGATCATAGCAACTTTGTTTTTACAGGTTAAGATTTCAGACCTGCTGGTGGGCCGGCTTCCGGAATCCTCAAAAGTCAGCTGTCGGCTCCAAAACAAACATCGCCGACTGCAGGACGGAAAGGAAAAGAGAAACTGAGAGAAAATCCAGAGTTCAGCGCTCCGAGAAAACCTCTTGCAGGGTAATACACTACGACATGAGACTGAAACTCACTCCTCTGGTTATTTCCCAGGCGCGCTAAGAGTTTTACAAAAGTGGCCAAAAAAAGATAACACAAACTGATGTCATCTAATTTTACAGACAAAGGAATCTTTTGCTGTGTTGTATCCATTCTATTATAGAGGACACCATGAACTGATGTGGCATTTACATGAGAAATGGCACTGGTGAGCCTGGGCTCCGTCTCACAGTTAGTTGTTTCTCTAATCCAATCTAGTGCTATGGTATTAGCCTTGCAGTACCAAGGCTGCAGCAGCAGGGGACTGCTTTGTGAAGAGAGGAAGGGCGTTATGACTCCGACACCCCCAAACCACAGAGAGGTCACTGGCTTTGCTTCTCTGGCTTCCTCATACTGTGTCGACATGAGGCGTGGGATTGAGTGGGCTCCTGAATTTAAAAGCAAGGTTAGCTTGAATCACTTGAGACGTACAGATGGGAAAAAATGAAATCGTAAATGTTTCCTTCCTTGTGTACTTTGTGAAACAAGAAACAGACACCATCATGTTTGTGTACATGACAAGTAGCAGCCTATTAAAATTCAACCTTCCTTGCTCTAATATCTCTCAAACTTGGACACAGAACCCAATAAGTTTTGACTATGTCCACAGAGACAAAGTTAGGATACAACTACCTCCCCCTCCCCACCTTCTGCTGAGGTTTTTAATGTTTGGGTGATAGAGAAGAGTCCCAGTCACATTGTTCTGAACACAACAGCTGTGACTTAATGAGTCCATTCCCGAGTGCTTACCCTTTGCCCAAGTCTTGGCTGCTTCCACTGCTTCACCCTCATTGACCACATGACCATTGTCACCAAGGCTTTCACTGGGTCTTAATGGTAAGACATACAAGAATGCAGCGGTGGCTGAGCCTTTGCCACCTCGAGGCGATGGTGGGAAAGCTCCTGAACTCAATTCCAACAGCTTACGTTTACCATGACAAACCAGTGACCTATGGGTTCACTCGAGTAATTTGGAGAGAACCTCCCACACACACGAAAACAGACATACTGACCCATCCCTCTCTCGATCTCTGCTGTTCCTTTTAAACTGCCTCACTGTGTTTCTGTTTCTGAATCCTAACAAGGACTCCGGAAAACATTGTGGCTTAAAACCTTGCCTGTATAGGTGGTCATATTCATTGTGACGTCAACCATAGGTTTGTATACATTGGTTTGGAAGTCTTTAGTGTAGTATTTTGGCCATTGCCATCTTGGGTTTTGGCTGCTGATAAAAATACACAATGTCAAATTACAAATACAACAATATATCAAAGAGAGAAGAATTACAACACAATCCATCGATTTCTCTAAGGAAGCTCAGAAAGACTTTTTATTTTTTTTATTTTTTAAATATACTGTTAAAGGATTTCAGTTCTTTGACAAAATGGACAACACCCAGAACGGATGACGTTGTGGTATCGACCTGTTAATCGCAAAGTAGCCACAGCCCAAAGCATACCCTGCTTTATTGCCTTTTTGACTCTAAATAGGACCATACTTTACAAGTGAACATCATGCTGTAGCTGAACCTAGCAAATGAGACAATAAACTCATGTTTACAATGAAAAAAAAAAGAAGTGAGAAGTTGAGTCATTTTCTCAGAGACTTCTATACAATCTGACTTTTTTTTGCAACAAGAGCAGTCAGCCCTCTGGCCATCGGAAAGCATATAAGTAGAGGCACTTCCAGATGGGCTTCACTTTTCAGAACCAGAGGTTTTGAAAACTGTGTTTGTTTGGTGCCTTCATTTTGAGAGCAAATAGTCTCTGAAATGGAAAAATTCAACATTCTCTTACGACACGGGCAAAATATTAAGGATGTGATTCTTGGCTTTTTTCTGTCAACGACTTAATATCATTATCTGAAACATGAACACTCTGGGTTCCCTGTGATGTTGGCAGCTGCAGTTTTAAAGCTGAAAAGGAGCAAGACTTGTGATGTAGTACAAACCTGCAGCCTAGCAAGGGAAGTTAGGACGTTGCCATAGTAATCGAGGGGAAAGCCTCAACAGTGAAAGTCCATCGGTGTGCGGTTCTTGTGGAACCGTGCAAGTAAATTCCTTTTACTTCCACACTAAAGCAATTTGACTGGGACTGCTGGAAACAACCTTTTTCACGAATGAATTATACACATAGATTTGGTGATCTTGGCTCATAACCGATTTTCAAAATGGGGTCTTACATGACCATAAACCCTGCTTACTGTCTTTTATTCCACATTCACTTCAGCTGAGCTACACTTATGTCAAGGCTAATCGTGTTGAGTGTTTGGTTCCCGTTTATCCTTGAGGAGGTAAAGTACGCCTGTCAGTCTACCGCATATGCATACAAAGTGGTGTGCTTCTTTATTAAAGACTATACAAACAAGACTGCTTTAAGAGCCGTGAGCAAAGATGGTGCAGAAAAGCCTGGAGTTACACATCCTTAACCTCCGGAATAACATAGCATGGATTTGGTATCATTATCTTGGAAGGGCTGAGTCCTTGGTGAAGGCTGATAGCTTTATGATTTGATGCACTTGTGCTGTGAAGTAATTAAAAGGAGGGTGGTATTTAAATCTCCCGAAAATCAGAAGTAGACACCTGAAATGGTATTCAGGCATTCTATAGTGTAATGTTTTGTTTTTTTCATTCGTAGATTTATAAAATCTGTTCTGTTACCCCTAACAGCATACTTTAACAATATTCATAATCACCCTCATTTGAGATCATGCTGTGGATTGAATTCCAGTCATGTGTCCTCCATACGTACTCCAAATTAACTGGGGCAAATGTCTTAGTGTTTGACCCTGGACATGAACCTTGGGGAGAAAAGGCTTGTTGAAACCCAGACGGGGCGTGTTCATGATAACCCCCAAACCCCCCGAGAAGGTTGTGCGAGTGAGGTACTTATCCCCGTCTCCTGGACATGCCATGCAAAGTGAATGACATGATATTAAAGCACTTCCTCATCAAGATTGAAAGGCGTACAATCTTTTTTTGCCTTCAAGCAGTCAATTATTTGACAAGTACACATAATGAACAATGCAAGACTAGTCAGAATTTAATCAAAAGGCAGAGACAGGGGCTCAGTGCAGATGGGAAATGATTAACACAGTTAATCAAACATCCCAGCGTTAGGTTAAACATGGCAAGCCTATCCCATCATCTGAAAAAAGGATGGGAATCATTCCACATTTTCATTTACTTTTGCCTGTGGAACATTTATTGCATTTATTATGTTGACCTCTATTTATTCTGAGCCTTTTATGAAGGTATTTATGTTAGTCATGACTTTTCTGACACTTTCCTCTCTTTGCTCAACCCTAATGCAGAAGAATTTGAGGTTGCTAGCTTTGAAGGACTTGACAAATGTAAGCATAGCTGGTATTTATGTTAAGGCTATTTGATTCTTGAAGGGTTGTTCTTGAGAATGTTTTGTGAAAAATCATCCACACAGAGTCTATAACACAATAAATGTATCAAGCAGGTCAGACAGATAGGAAACTGTGCACTCAGACATAACTCTGCATCAGATTTACAGAAACTCTTAACAAACAAATAACAAAACAGTCTCCGTTTGTCTGATGTCCCAAAAACGTCATGTAATTTAAAAGTATATACGATCAAATACCAATTTGAGAACTTAAGTGTTTCTATTTCATGCTTCATTTTACCCCACTGCATCTATTCAACTGCTTTAGTTTCTAGTTAAGCTACTTCACAGATTGTACACACAACATATGATTTAAAAAAAATATGACTGTTATGGATAGAAATACTGTTGTATTTAATAGTAGCCTATATGAAATAATCCATTCGTATAACATTCAACATCTCAATCAGCTATAACAATTATATGCCACTTACATCTTAATGTATCAGTAATAACAATCCATTAATTGTGTAACAGAATTTCTTTTGATATGTTTACTTATGAATCTTTTTAATAGAGGGCCTTTACATGTATGAAAATGTTTTTGTAGTGCAGTATTGACACTATTTCATATGTAAATCATATCATAACCACCATTACACAATGGCATATTTAATCTGTGAATTAATTAGTGAATGACAAACCCCCAAGGAAGAACTGAGCAGTGTGTTTGGAATATCAAAAGTTGTATAGTATCAAATCAGTAGAGATAGTTTTTTATGTTATCCTCTGCCGGGTTGATCATGTATCTGCTGTGCAGTAATGGAACTTCTGCAAATCTTCCAAATATCGCTCAATTTTGCAAACTCGTGGAAAGTCTGGAACAAGGACGATTGTTCCTTTCCTACTTTACCGTGCAACAATAATTAGCCGTGATTACAAAGTATCTCTTGAGAAATTGGGACAGAACAATTTAGTTCATTGTCCTCAGAAATTGGAGTTGCCCTGTCTTTTCCCCCTGTTGGATTCATCTGTTCCTCCGTGTGCCAGGAAGAGCACACCACTAATCAAGCAAACTATTTGATTGGCTTGGAAAGATTTCATTCAGACTAATTTGGCGTAATAAACAGTTGTGTCAAATGATTCGGACGAGTGCAATTACAGACCTATTAAAGGATGTATTAAATAATGTGCTTTTGTCATTGGCAGTATTTATATACAACCTTGCACATTGGAAAAGGCTCGTGCTTCCTGACACATTTGGCAGGAAACACACCTCTGTAAAAGTAATCAGCCCTCAAGAACAAGTTGTTTAGTCATATTTGCAAGTTTTGACAAGTTGAAAGACCTTCAAAGATTGTTGTTGCCTTGGTAATAAGCATCTGCAGCAATAGCAAGCATGAATTTGGCCATTTTTATGCCTTGGTGAGCAGCTTCTGTATTTAGAACAGTAATGTTTTATGGAAATAAGCTATATGTATTTAAAACTTATAATTGTGTTCCTTTATACTGGCACAAAGCAGTTACTTTTAAATTAGTGGAATTAATCAGAATGCAAAATTGAAGAGAGGAATGTCTGTCCACAATGATGAATGCTTCGGCAAGATTTTGCTTCAATTAAAATTTCAGGCAATTATTGTAAAAGATTATTGACCTCTAAAGGGACTGGTGAGGTCACATATTTCCCTCTGTCTTTGCAGTATAGTATTCATCTTCATTAGAGAGAACAATTAAAGGCGTTTTCCTCTTGTACTGAAGGGTATTAACGCAGACAGATTATCCTCTGCACACTTCACTAATAAAGTTGATTTCTATTATTGTCTGTCCAGGTAGAGGCAGAATTTGAAGCATTGTCTTGTTCACACTGACCTGCTCCTCCTTTTCATCAGTACTTTTGAGACTCTCTTCTTCTTTCAGCAGGCATATGAAGGTCATATTTGATTTGATCGCTGTGTAGTTGTTGTTTTGTTCTGTCAGAAAGTCATTAGAAAGTCTCTATTGAGGTAATGTAGGGCTCTGTTGAAATAATGTGATTCTTAATCGTGCTATTATTTTCACTAAACTGAAGAACCAGACATGTTTTTTTTTCTGATTGATGCAGTATTGCAACTGGCATAACACATCTGGAGTCCTACACTTTCCTCATCACTGTGGGAATATTATGTGGATGTCTTTAAATCTGGGAGAGACAATTGAAAAATAACAACGATGCAAAGAAAATGTTAGCTTATTAGTTTTAGAATTCCCTAAAAAATGTAGACGTGAAAAACATCACAGATGTTCTCTGTTTCTGAACAACTCTGTTTTCGAATTATAATACATCAACTTGATGAATTATAATTGTGATAACATTGTACTTGACAGAAAACCTTTTTAAACGTGTAGCACGAGCGAATAAATGGATCTTTCTTTCAGCCCGGTCATTTCAAAGTATACTAAGCATTCACTTGGTCCACAGTGAAAATGCCACATCTTTTGTTTGTAAAATATGTCCACATTTACACAACACAGAGCACAACACGGCAAAGTGAAGCAAATTGGAACCGTTGGCCTCTGCTGAACCTTATTACTTGTGACCATATATCATTTTTTTATAGGTCAAAAGTGAGGCACATCTGTTTCCACTTGGCTAGGTTTCCATACAAAACATTTGAATAGAGATTCTTCACCTATATCCGTCGCTCCCCTACGGTTGTTTAAACCAACACGCACACATTCACACATCAAACCTCGGAAAGAGCAAAAGGCAGTTTTGTACCAGAAAGTGTATTTCTGAAAAACTTTGATTAAAGAACATAGTTTAGAAGACTTTTTCATGTTTACATTTTCTTGAAAGGTTTTGTTTATGTACTGTGGTCTTTTAACACTCAACTTATTTGACAGTTGTGCAAGCCAGAGCCCAACATGCCCACACTGGACCTTGCTTTTTTCAAATTTGATCTCGAAGCCCCTCATGTGTTTGACTTCTTTTTAATTGCTTCCTGTCTGCTGGGTCAATTATAAGTCCTGGCCGCTTTAAGGGGGGACTGGCTAAAGCAGCATTTTTGGACAGACGGAGTGATTAAATAACTGAAATTTGAGCAGAATGATGAGATCATTCATTGGGACTTGATTTGATAATATTTTACTTGGTGTGTCAGCTCACAGAGTACACATGTTGATTTACGTTTAGACAGAAGTTGATTGCCTTCGCTGCTTTTCTTTAGTCTGTTTAATGAGGAAAAAAGGGAGAGGGATCAACACAATCTTTCTCTTTTATCCATTATGGATTTTGGGTCAGATTCATATTAGTGCAAAAAACCTATTGCTATTGTATTTCACTAAAAATATGAGCCTTGAGAAAAACACTCAAAAGATTAACCAAAGTAGTCAGCAAGCAACTTAAAAACACATAAAAACAGGTTTTCATTAACATATGGTAATCCATTCATTTTTAATTAACCCCAGCAGCAAAGTGAAAGCTTGTGAAAATAATGAGGGTAGGTGAGAATAAAATGTCTAGCTATCTTAAAATGTTCCTTTAACAGGAACTCTGTAACACAAGAGCAAACATATTAATGTCAAGGTCTTGTCAAAATACATCTTGAAAAGAAAGACAAAAAACCAACTTCAAGTACAGGCTTTTCAATTCTATATTATTTATTACCACATCAGTCGCAATTTAAAATTCAACATCCTCATGCACAATTTACAAAAAAGCTTTGTAAGTATTCAAACTTATGAAAATATCACACACAGTGATGCTTCAGATTTTTAATAAGCCTATGCCAGCCCTGTTGCTTCCCTAAATAAGCTCTTGGCCCAGTTAAACCAGTGCAGAAACAGGGCCACTCCTCGTGGTGCTGCACAAGTGAGGTCAAAACTCACCGCTGCATTGTTGCCCATGGCTACATAAATATTAACCAAGTTTGCAATGTGTAGAGAGGCCTCCTTTGATTGTGAGACTACTCTGAGAGTTTGATATCCAGGGAGACCACTACAGCCGGCTTGACTAAATTGATGAGAGAACACGGAGAGAGTCGGTGTAGTTGTGAGTTTCACTTGGTTTGGAACAGATTGAGCTGCTGGATTTCATGCAAACGAAGCGGGGAAAGAAACATCACCAGTTCGCAGTTCACATATTTGAAGCTTCACTTTGAACTTTTGCTCTGGTGGCTGGGAGAGGTGTGACAAGATGAAAATAAGAAATGCAACCGCCTTTCAGTGTCCTAGAGCCGATTCTCTGAGCTTCGCTTTCATTTAGTAAACTGTAAGCAGTTCCATTACAGCAGTTTAACACATTTTGATTATTTTGGTCACGTTGGTCGCACTAGTACATGACAGACTCTGCGACTTGGCAAACTCTGCTGGTGTATGTCTCGGTCAAGCCCAGTAAAATGTATTAAAACTTCAAAATAAAGGACAAACCCACTTAATGAACAAATAATTAAGTGATCGAAGTTAGATGTGCCTTTATAAATTGTGCTCTGAAGCTTATAACCTGGCCAAATCTCTGTCCCTCATCAAGCAAGAGAATGACTTATTGAGGGTCAGAAGCAGTCCTGTGACTGGTCATGTGTGTCTGAAATGTCAATCATGTGCAAATATTTCAGGAAGGAACCAATAAGCATTGTTAGGTGAACAATTGAAGGTTAAGAGGCAGGCTTGGAGGCACATGGGAAATGGGGGGACATGTTTACTCTCACCATGGATGACTGCGGTCTAGCCAAAGCATGTGCCATCATTTTCAACTGATATGGAGACAGAAGACCACTGTGCTTACATCTTTACTACCCGTCACTTACGTTTTCAGCTTAGTTATTGAGTATGTGTTTACGTCAAATGCTGCCATCATTTCTGTCCTTGTTTTTCACCTTTGTGCTTTTGGAGAACTGTGCACAAGAGCCAGCGTTTATCATGCGCCATTTGGTGAGTGATTACATGCAATATTGTGCCGCATTTGCAAGATATGATTATATCACAGTTGATCATAAACACTTTCACATAAACAATTTATGTGCAACCGCTGTGACTCGTCAAAGAAATGACTGCACAGGCTCGGGTCACACACACAAGGTGGCCTATAATTAGCAAAATAATTGTAATTACCGCGTGATTCAAAATTATGTCTCCGTCTTCACCTGTTTTGATTTAATCTGCCTGTGAATTTTACAGTTCAATTATTTATGTTCATCCAGAAGAATAGCAATACAAGTCTAATGCCCTCTGTTGACAATCTGAGGAAGCAGATTCAAATGAATTCATGCAAAATGGCAGTTTAAGCTGTTCAACACTGCAGCCATAGAGACACCACATGTGTTTTTAGTCTTGGCTTATACATAAACATATCTCCAGATATGGATGCCTGCCACTGGGTGACCTTTTATTACATCTGTTTTCTCTTTTTTGTCCCTTGCAAAAAAAATGGCTGTATTATTATGTAAAATTATGCTTATGAAAACATAAGTCTGCCCCTTTGCTGTGTTCACCTTCACCTGGCAAGCATGACTCAACTTCACATTTCCACATAGTGGGTGAAGGACAGTTTTTATTGAAGCCAGGTGTGTACCCACGTCCTGCCTGATAATGTTTCTGGACAGAATTCCTCAACCAGATCATAACATGTTCCAAGTCTTCACCAAACGCAGAGAGAAAACCTGCTTGTTTTGCTTCGTTTTACATATTCTGATTTCAAGATAGAGGCCCTCATGAAAATATGAAAAACAGCAGTGGCCTTGAAAATTAGATTTCTTACTTGAAGGAAAATAATTTTGACTTTTCCTGAGGGTTTGAATGAAAAAAAGAAAATAATATATTACAACTGGGAATGTCCCGTGGACATATTGTGCCGATCAAACTGTATTCAACTGCATTACAGTGACTATGAATTGTGGACCACCAACGTAACTCACAGCTTACGGTAACAAGTCAAAGGGTTAAAGAAATGGCGGCCTGACAAAAATCCCCATGACTGCTGAATGGCGTCATGAATCATGTAGAAGAAAAGTGCAAGGGTGGAAAAAAATACCCATAATTGAGGAGAGACTCTTGATATGAAAAACTACTTGGCTTATACACACACCAGCAGCTCCAGCAGCTCCAGCAGCACCAGCGGCACCATCAGCGGCTTGACCACTGCTGCCAGCGTGTTATCCTGTTGGGCCTGTTACAATGAGGGAAAGGGTGGGGGGGGGGTGTCTGTACGTCCATGTTTCTTTTGATGCTTGGTACTATTACAGTAGAAGGAGTCCTCTGTCATTGGTTGAATAGACTGGACTGCCTACTGTGGCAGAGCGTGGGCCTCTCATGCCCAAAAGGAAGGCAGTGGTGCATCTCTAAGCAGACAAAAAGAAGGGACTAAAATGAGGAGGGTATTTATTGATAACCTCCGCCATTTCTGTATGACGTAACAGAATCTACGTTTAAAAAAAAAGAAGAAGAAGAAGAAGAAAAAAAAGAAGACACAACGTGAGCTGATTCCTGTCGGGCATGATAAGAAGTTGACGTGATTCGTCTCCTCGCACAGAACCAGACTCCGAGTCCGCGAGGACGTGGACTCCATGCCAGGTTTTGGCGCAGCCCTCCGCTCAGACGGCTCCTGCAGACGGCAGCCTGCTCGCCACTGCACTGGCGCTGTTTACTGGAAGCCCCGCTCCGCGCCGCTTCCACCAAGTGTCTCAACACTGTGAGCGGGATCTTTTCCACAGGCGAACCGCTGAAACTTGCCCCGTCTTCCCAGTGTCATTCAGAGGAGCCGAGCGAAGCCGCGTGCGGGAGACCGGTGCTCTCCCCTCCAACAGACACTGAAAGCCCCACACTCTGTCCCTCTCAGTCCCTCTGTCTTTCTGGGGGTGCTTTTTTTTTTTTCTTCTTCTTTTTTTTCTCTTCTTTTGCGCGCGCGCGCGTGTGTGTGTGAGTGTGTGTGTGTGTGTGTGTGTCTGGGTCCCCAAGCTCCGCTTCTCTTGTTTGTTGTCGCTGCTTCGGGAGTGAACGGCGCACGGGAGAGCGCGAGAATAGATGATCCGCACAGAGGTCCACGAGGTGTTGATGAGTCAGGACTGAGCGCAGAGCAACACCTTGCTGGCCATGGAAGCGTGTGCGTCTGCTGCAGGGGAATGTACGGGCTGAGAGGGGGACCTGCCGCCTGATAGCCAGCCTCCGTCCCAGATCAGGGGAGCATGCCTCAGACCTGCAGACGCACTCTCTTCGCTGCAGAGGAGTTCCCATCAGACTCGCTTTCCACAATCTGACATTTTTTTACAGTTCACGTCCCCCCCCACCGACTTCATTTCAGCCTGTTTGGCTCCACAGCTTTTCAAGAAAGGTAAGAATAGTTTTGTTTTAACATTCCGTTTGTACCTTATGGGGGTCATCACCACGTTTATAAATCAGCCTCTAAGCAGCAGCCTGGGCTATTGTGACAAGTTGCTGTGGAGTGTGGTAACTTTTCTTTCATTGCTCGGTCACTTGGCAGCCTTTGCTTTCGCTTTTTGACTTTGAATATCACAACATTATACATCACTCAAGTCTCGTGGTGCATTTAGCTTCTTTAAAAAAAAAACTCAAAAAGTATAAAATGTCGGGATTCATTTCATCAGGAGAAACACAATTGGGTTTGAAGAATGAATGAGGCTTTACAGCGGGACACCTCTATTTGTAGTAATTTAAATGGTCCGTGAGGTACCGTGGTTAATTGAAAAATGATTCATCAAAACATAACCAGATGTGGATTGATTATCGGCCGCCGAGTTTGGTTGAATGGAAACTATTCAAAAAGTGGGGGAGCAGCGCATTTACGTGAACCAGAACATGTAAAGCGCCATTAAATCGGAATGTACGCCTCCAGAGTTGAAGTGTAGTTTGTTGGTGGTGCTAGTCACAGAGGCTTTCTTTTTTTCTGTAATCCACTGATGGTCTTGTTGGTTTGAATAGGGGATTTATGCTGGAAGCTGTGACCTGAGAAGCGATGTCGGTGTGATTCTTGAGCATTCACAGGCTAATCCATTATAATTGGGGTTAGGCTATTTGTCCAAAGAAAGAAAAGAAAGAAGAAAATCAGGCTGAGGCTCGCCTACCAGTGTAATAATTAGTTTTGGCTAAATACAGAGCTCGTGACGCAATGGTGTCTACAAGCGTATAGGAAATGTCATGGAAATCAATCAAAGGGAGAAGAGAAAACAAAAACGTGCAACATCAAAATAAAAATAGGGGAATATGTAGGTTCTTCGACTTAACTCAACCCCAGTCGGCGCAGAGTGGCTGTAAAATTAGATCCTTTTACTGCACATGTATTATTTAGGCCTACCGATTCCAAACGCGTCTTGTCAACCATGTGTTAAAGAGTCGGCAGCCGGAGCGCAGCGCACACGCGGCGCGCTGTGTGCGCCTCTCCTGGCCCGAGGAACACACCGCGGCCAGCCGCTGATGCGTGGCCGCTCGGGGCACAGCAGCAGTCCCCAGTGATCGATCAGCGGACTGGGACACGTTTCGCCACAGCCTTCACGTGCCCTCAGATTAGATGCATTTTTGTTTTTTGTTGTGTGTCTGATATTACGATTTTTAAGGGGGCTACGAATTACTGCCTCGATTAGAGTCCTTGAATGTGTCTCATTGGTGTGAAACATCTCGGTAGAACACATTCATAATAGCTGTCCAACAGAGGAATATACAATTACTGCGAAATGTGACATTTGTTGAGTTTTTTTTTTTTAATCAACTGTGCATTGTAATACAACCGTGATTGAATGGCCACGACCTGTTCTCTGACGGTTTCCTTGAGAAGATAGAAATCAAAAGAATAGTGTGTGGAGGATGAAGTGGCTTTATCTCCCTCAGCGTACATAACAAAGTGACATTCAGCTAAATACAAAGGCAGCCTATTTGAGTTTTCAGGAATGTGTAAGATTTAAGCCAATACACGCTTGAATCAGGCTCCAAGAGCAACACTTCTTTCCCAAGCCAATTTATTGTGAAACTTCGTTTTCACATGTTTGTGCATAAAAAAATGTTTGAATTAATGTAAGTGCAAATTCCAGCTGTTCTGAGGGAAGATATTAGCATATCAAAGTGGTCAGAGCCCTTGCACAATGGAGAACACGTATTTTCTGCCATTGGTTTTCAGCTGAGCCTGAAAGGCTTGAGAACGAGTGTGTGTGAGCTTGTAAAACTGAAAGTCTTGTGTATCTCTCCTCTTACTTGTGCGAAGGTCCGTATGACATATTGCGTATACCATAATCTCACTTGTATTTGTGTGTGTGTTGGTGTGAGAGAATATGTCAAAGCTTCCACACAAAAGGATAATTGTACAGCAAACCCCAAAGAGTAAATAGTGTAATGCTGGGGGAAAAAAACATTAAAAAAACTTTAACCTGTATTGAAAGCATTCATTCTTAATTATCACTGTAGCAATTTTGTAGTTTGTCAGCGCCTTTTAAAAACAGGTGCTCATTGTAAATAGTACAAACTACTCGTGAACGCAGATTTAAAAATGAAATTTGTCTTCTTGGGTGTCTCTGTGTTTGATACCTTGTGCTCGAGCGTGCCATTATGAGCATTTCGCCGACGAGTCCAATGCGAGAGAGAAAGTACCTTTCTCGGTCTGTAGCCTTGTTTCAGTGGAAGTGCGTCCGGTTTCAAAGAACTGCAGCTGCTCTTGATCTGCCAGAGCGCCAGATTGCCCCTCTTTGCTTCAGCGTTCATCTCTACTTGCAGATCAATACAGCACAGCACACTTCTATGTGGTTTGGGGCAGACAAAGTGCTAAATATCACTCTATTCTCTTTATGTGACACTCTGGCAGCACATGAGACTCAAGGCTCGGTGAGATTGAATGAGTGATGGTTGATCAAAATTTGTGACATTACCGACTGTTGCTTCATTTACTGCTGCCGTATTTTTCAACCCCAGAACTGTGGGTCTCTGGCTGGCGCACGACACACACGTAACGCAGCTTTCATAGCCTCGACCGATTTTTAATCTGTAATTTGTTATTGATTTCATTCAATAAGAGTACACACATGCTGACCAGTGGCACCCTTTGCTCACTTTTTTTTAATCTACCCTTTGTCTTTGTCTGAGCAGCGATTGGCAACTCTATATGACTGATGTAAAGGTTGCCATGCTGCTGAAGGGATTGTCTGTGCTAGCATTGCACGAGGGAAGCCAAGCCTTTATTCATGGTGAACACCTCCTTAGCTACCTCGTAGACAAATCCAGTAAATGATTGAGGTTGTGAATGCGTCAGAAGTAGAGGATTGCAGGGAGTTAAATCATTTGGATTTACATCACATTGCTTATTTGCCGTGTAAATTGTGGGTTTGTGTTTTCAGATGCAATCTTTGCTGTTGCTAAACCACCTACATGGAGTCATACTGTGCAGATAACTGCTCCCTATTAGAGGGAAGAAACAAGGCTGTAAAAGAAAGCTGTGGCACATTCTACGTAACGTGCAGGCCTTCGGTGGGCCAAAAAAACCTCCCCTTTCATGACTGATTTTATTTTACGATCGGCAATCAGTAAAACGCTGTGCGGCAGTGTGTTCCCCTCCCTGCCATTTTGTAAAAAAAAACATTTGTTTCCACTCGCCAAAGGCCTCTGGTGTGGCGGGGATTCGGTGCCCCTGAAATGGCAGGTGAAACTTTCTGCTTGCCTAAATAATTTCCGAGCAGAACATTACACTGGGAGGACACAGGCAGCGGAACGTAAGGGTCAATTCAAACTCTGGTGACAAGAAACAACATGGATATTAGCCGATGGCTCTCACATAGCTTTCTGTGCACTGGTTAAGTGGCAGCCTCCCTGAGCCAATCTGGCATCTCTGGTTTTGTGCGTCACCCATTTTGTGCTTCTCTGAAAGGTATTTAGGAGAAAAGGAAGTGCAAAGTGCAAAAACGGGGACGTGAAAACGCCCCCCCCCCCGCCCACCTAAACAATTGGGGGCAATATATTGGCCGTTGGAAACACCTACCTGGGTTTTCGAATGCGCTATGCTGTGTGCTATTAGCAATATGTATTTAGGTCACTCCCAATACGTGTGTCAATAAAGCGTTGCGCAAAAATCCAAAACAAGAATACCTCCCCTTTTAGTGGGATTTTTTTTAAAGCCTTATTATTATTTTAAATATTGAAATTAGTGCTGTCGCTAAAGTTATAACTATTTGTATCACTTGTATAATTTTAAGTTAATAAGAACATTGCAAACATTTGAAAATATTAAACATGATTTTTCAGAATTCTATTTTATACAGTACATGCTAGTTTTTTTGCGCTCATTTAATTTGGTAAACGTTTTTTTTTATTTATAATTAAGACATGTTTGATATAGACAACACACACACACACACACACACACACACACACCCAACCACGCACGATGACCCTGTCTCGTTCTTCGTGCTATGTGAACAGGACTTGCCCTTATCTGTGCACAGCTGCAACACTATTTAGGAAAATATTCAATTTCTGTGTGACAGAGGAGAACCTGGGAGGCAAGGCTCTAAGCAAACAGCAGTTATTGCGGCTCTGCCATAGCAGCCGAGCGCAAGGCCTGGCTGGGTGAGAGGGGGGATCTGCGGACGTCTGCCAGGGGAAGCAGTAATGTCTCGGCTGGATTATAGGAGAGTGAAGCACTTCCACACTTAAAAGCCCCTTTTTCCAACACGACGAACCTGTTATTTAGGAATGGTGTGGGTAAACACACCATGGCAATATATTGCCTCTATATGGGCTGCTGTTGTCCTTGACAATTCTGACTCAATGCACTTGAGATAAGTTGTATTCCTCGTGCCCTTTTTTCTTTTTCAAAAATAATTTCGTGTCAGGCAGTTGGTTTGTTTCAGTATGTTTAGACTGAGATGGCTCCAGCAAAGTGAAAAATTGGGAACATTAAAACACCATTTTAATTTTGTACAAAATGGCATTTCAGTTTTAATTTATTTATGTTGATTGGAGCTGTACTATTTAGCTGTGTTTGTCTTTCAAATGATTTACATTCGTATTGTCTTCACTTACGTACTATTTAGCAATTAAGCGCACTACAATACTCTCCCAGAATACCGAATGCTAAAGATGTATTTTGCAACAAACAACTAAAAAAAAAGACACCAATAGTTGTTCAATGTGTGAGATTAGAACCGGTTGTAGTTTGCTGGGTCTTCTTATGTATGTGCGTATTGATACACCGAGAGCGCTTTAATTCAGAAAGCTTCGCTAGTCGCTCACATGTAATGAATTCTTTACGTTTGAATGCAGTTTTCAAAGCAACGGTGCTTTTGAACGATCAAATACAGCAAAGATGCGGGTGTCAAACTAAAAAAAAAAAAAAAAAAAACGAGAAACGAGAAACGCAAGTAAATGCAGTCCTGGCTACTTTGCAGTTGAACTCCTGCCAGATGCATTTTACATGTAATGTTTGTGTTCACTTTTTAAGAGTCTGCATCGCAGCTGTTTTCATCCTATATGCTTATTTGGTTATCCGGTTGGTTTGGAAGGCTGAGGCTTTGATAAAGGACATTTTATTGTACAGTATTTAGTTGGGGAGTGTGGAAGCTTTGTTCTTGTCATGTCGTTGCCAAGTCAGATGGAGTTGAGCGTCTGGTCTGGGAGTTTCAGAGGAATATCACAGGCATGGTAACTTGCTAAAAACTAAGCTAATCAACAAAATAATTGTCTGTTCAATTGCTACCATGCCAGAGACATCAAACACAGCCGAGGTTGAAAAAACAATCAAATTATCTCTTAATGATTGCTCACGCTGACAGATGAGCGCTTGTGAGTTGGTTTTGTTTGTAGGCGACATATGTGAGGAAGAAAGAACTTTGAGGTCGCTGGCTCATAAATTCTGTGTACATCTCATAATCTGCATAGATATCCATCATCACCTGTAATGAAAACAATTCAATATTATTACGTGTTTCTTTTGGCAGTCAAACAGAGAGAACTGTATTAGTCTATTAATTTCCTGCAGTGAATCATGAATCCTGCTGCTTTTATCCTCAAAGAACCCTCCATGTGTGGTCCACAAAAAAAATGTTTCTGTTTCCTCTATAGACTAAAGTTTGGCCTCCTATGTATGCTCTCTTCACTCCCTCCCTCCTTCCTTCCCTCCCTCCCCCTCCCTCTCTCTCTCTCTTTCTTACTCTCTCTCTCTCCCTCTGTCTTTCTTTCTCTCGCTCTCTCTCCCTCTGTCTTTCTCTCTCTGCGTAGATAATGTCTCTGCAAATGATTTAACCGCTCTCGTTGAGGCTCCTTCCAGTAATTGAACAAGCAGAGACTGGGTGCTTTACAGGAAAACAACAGTCATATTATCTCAGATCTCCACTAGTCGGAGATTCAACAAAACACTACCTTGGATTGGACTGTGCGGACTACTTCGAGGGTCTGAATTGAAGAAAGGAACCAGGTTTGCTTTCTCTCCACACTAAGAAAAAAAAAAAATGGGCGCGATATATATTGAACGTGTCGCATGATTGGAATGCATGTCTTGCAAGACGCACCTGGGGGTAAAGTGCAGCCCTGGGTGCTGCTCGGTTTGAAAGCATGCGCGCGAGAAACGCTTGATAATAATCCATTCCAAAACAGGGACATTGCTTGTAGCAATAATTTGTAGAAAAATGTGTGTGAATTATAAATTACTACAATTATTGGAGCATTTTAAATAAATGCATTTGTGCAGAAGTTACATACAACTGTAATTCGGATTATTATTATTAATATGATTATGGTTTCGATGGACAAAACCCTTTTTCGATGAAAATGTGGCTCAAACCCTTCAACCTGGTGCAATTCAGCATGATTGCACCAGGTTGGAATTTGTTTAGTTTTTTGGCAGAGCAAGGGGAACTTTGATTGTGTTGCTGTGGAGCAGAACTGACCTTGTGTGTCAGAATGAGGTTTTTCTCCGCCTTGTTTCATACAGAGCACTCTTAGAGTGAAATGGCCTTAGGAGGAGTTGTTCTTGACAGAGATGCATTGTTTCAGGCAGCCAATAAACCACTGCACTGAGTGGCTACATCTGTGAACCTCATCTTGACTACAGTGTGGGGCTAGCAACAACACGGCAACTGTCACGGCTGCACCTGCTGCTGTCTCAGTACAGAGCCTCCCTCTCTGCTGCCCATAGAACCGCATCACTCTCCTCTCCGTGACAAGCCAGAGGCAATGGTCTCTGGCTTGGGTCAACTGGAGAAAAGCTTCTTGGGAAAGCATTTGAAAACAGGGGGACAAAATGTCAGTCCCGAAAAAAGAGATGTTAAAATAATATTTCTGCCCTAAGGGCCGGGAGTTGGAGCTTGAGTTTAAAATTCCGGTGAAACATCGCGGGGTTTAAGAGCGCCGGCTGAGTAAAGCCTGGCCACCACTTGAGTGTTCACTCTTCAGCGCATTTGTCCAGCTACAGTAACAGTTTGGGGTTTGACATGACAGAAGGTTTTGGTCTCCCTAATATTGTAAATGATGAATAGAGATAAATGGAGCTGACTCTTCTGTACACACGCCGCCCTGCTTGTGTATTGAAGCCATTCAGAAGATGATCTGATCAGCTAAAAAGAGATTCAGGGGCATTAAAGGCTTTTAACACTCATACGCATACTCATACTCATATCTGCTACGCTGCTGTTAGATGTCACAGAGCTAGCTTGGATCTGGTATAGGAATTAGTATACCTCATTTTTTTTTGCACACACTATTTGGTTCAGTAGATACCTGAAAGACAAAACAAGAGGCGAGAAACATCTTGCCGAAAAAAAATGACTATTGGATCATCACGCTGTCTCAGAAAAAAGATTATTGGAGGGGAACAATGGCGAGAGGATTTTCAGCCAGCAGAAGTGATGCAACATGTCCACTTTCCTGCCAAATTGAACTTAGGAGTGTGAATAGCAATGCAGGAACACGAGGAGTGGGGCTGACGTGAATGCAGATAGTGTGGGATTAACATAGGGGAAGATTGAGCGACAGTGGCCGGTGACGTCTCTTTACAGCTTTGCTTGTACAGCTGTGCCAGGCCTGGCATCTACTGCTGCCTGTTGGATCCAACTCGTCCTCTACTGCCGGGGGGGGTTAGGTAATAAACATCTTAAATACTGCAGATAAGTTGAGCTCCTGAATGTGTGTGTGTGTGTAAATGGAGACATCAAATTATTCATTTATTTATAATGAAAATTGGAATGCTTAATATTGACACCTCGGTGTGTCTGTATGATTGGATCTTTTTGGCATTTACACAGGAAAAATACATATACAGGCTGCCCTAATAATGAATCATGCCTCCTTCTAAATGAGGTGTGAGGCGGCTCTGCTGGTGTGAAGTCTGCCATAAATCACACGTACCCTGACTGCTTTATCCATTAGACCGACCTGTTTGTCTAATTCAGCTCCTCAGTCCCCAGCGAGCGGGATTTAGTTATTCAGAAGAGTGTGAGAACTGCAGCTTCTATTTCACACCTGGTGTGTTGTTGCTGGACGTGTGTCACATAGATGTGGGGAAGCAAGGAAGAATGGAATTAACCACAAAATGACAATCCAGTTGAGTACGAGCTTCATTCTAGAAGTCATGATGGTTATTTTCTATTCTTCCATTGCTGCTTATTTTTATTTAACAAACGCAATGGTAAGAATGTAAAGTATATTTTAAATGATTATTGTGTCCGCTGTCCGATGAAGGCGTCGTATCTCCACAACGTTTTGTTTATGTAAACCAGCTTTGGTTTTCAGCTTTGTGATTTCATTTTTTTTTAGCTAAACTTGTCGACTACTACATCCTTTATTTAGCTGGAGAAGTACAACATTTATTTCCCGGTCCGTAAAGAAAAACTTCTGTTTTTCTGCAATAAACACATTTTCAGACACCTGGTTTTTATTGTACAGGATTTTTCTTTTTTTTTTTCTTGATCTCATCAGTGTTTGTTTAACAATTCTTTGACATGATAACTTCCGGTGTGAAATTGGCATCGTTACGCCGGTACCCATCTATTGGCAGTGCACACACTTTTTAAATTTGCTCGGAATGCGTAAGTGCATTTGTAATTAAATGAAGAAAATCAGGTTTTATGTTTTTCTTTTTCTCTTTTTTTAATATGCTGCCTACAACGACATAAAAACACAATTACTTTTCATAGAACCTTCCTTATTTGGTGATAGACAGCGCTGATTATCTGAAACAAATGCCAAAAATCTGCTAGCAAATGTGACATTTTTAATCTTAATCTACGATATACCTGTGTATACTCTCATAAGAAACAGCAAATAGGAGCATTAGGCCATACATGTTTTTCTCCCAGTGATGCAATCCAACCAGGGTTAAATGATGACCAGACAGAAAGCTCTGAGCAAGCTGCACACATTCTCAAGTACTGCATCTGTGCCCGGCAACATGTTTCATTTTTAGCTTCAGCATCAGCAGCTGAACCAATGTGATGAGTGCTCTTCTGTAGTAGATGATGGAAATAGGCGAAAAGCAGTGTAAAGAGGACAGTCAAATAGGGGTGGGCAGAAATGGGTGCATTTCTGTCGTTGCAAAAAGTGGAGCCAGTGGCATTTTTGTCATTCATCAGCCTGAGCTGATTACTAGTGAGTCTGGAGTGAGCTGACAGGATGCGGCTCCTGTAGCCTTTTTACTATCAGAAATAGGTCCAGCAGGCTTAAACCGGGGTTAGAGGCCAGGACCTTCCTAAAGGATGGCCAAGTCTGCCACGTTTTGCCAGATAACATCTATGTAGCACAGCGTTGAAGGTGCTGATGTATCCAGCAGGACTCTAAAAGCTTTTTCCCGACAATGAACCCCACAAACTTTTTCTCTGTAAATGGCGGTGTTGAAATGTAGCTCCCATAAGCTGCAGCTGAATCTAACAATCAGCTTGAGATGCTGAACATTGCAACACTGCAACGCCTACTCACTTTACTGCGAGGGCCAAAAAGAGGGATCTTTTATTCTCTCACCTGAAAAGGCTTGTGTGCTGTTGTGCATAATGGAAGCCGTATAGCAAAGGGAGGGCTGTGCAGACATCACTCGGGGACAATATTGTGAAGTCGCCGCCACAAGACTCTCTCAGCTGCATACTTGATGTTTAAACTTTAACAGAAGTTAAACATTTTGTGCCAAGATAGAAATGTGTAATGAAGCTTCGATAACACGATTCTACAACTGGAGCATGCGGCGATAGCCCCAAACAAAAGTGCTAATTGACGATTAGGATATTTTGGTGTATAATACATAGAAGGATGACAGAGATGGAAAATACTCGTAGGACAGGGCTTTGATGTTACAGTGGATAAACTGCTTTAAACCTGTTTCTGTTATTCACACGCTTTCTTCTTTGTTCTGGAAATCAAGACACTCTTTAAGCCGATATAGGTTACGTTTATATTTGTTATCAGTACATCTTTAAACGTATGCATTTGTGTTTTACAGTAGTGTAAAACATATACAATGTTCCCCATTTAAAGTGGTGATGAGCTTTTTATAAAAACTTAGCTTTGTTTTGTTTGTTATTTCGAACAACTCCGACTGCGTGAATTCAAGGAAGTGCCTTTTTAAGCATGAGATTGCACTGGAATTTAACCTGACAATATTAATTATGTAAAATGTAAAACTCTTTGGAGATTAGGGCGTGCATCTCCATCTCATGTGTCTCTTTCATAATGTTTTGCATTCATCAGAAAATTGGTGATTATATTCACAGAAAGAGGTCATGGCAAGGCAAATAGGTATTCTATGATATAATCTACTTGCTCTTTGTGTTAGAAAAAAAACACAGCATCTTTCATCTACCTGGCCCTGAACGGTGCAAACCGCCTCACAGATACGCTCGTTGTTCTTCAGTGGAACATGTTCCTCCCCAGTCAGAGTCCTTGTCGAGTTGCGGTATTGCCTGGGTCTATGTTATCACCCTCACTTCATATTCATAGTGAGTCTTATTCTCCTGTCATTATTTTGTGTAACTTAGAGCTGTAGCAATTACACTTCAGTGGATTACCTATGCAGAGATACAGAGATTAAAATCTCTGCTTCATACTACCTCCAGCGCAGCGGTTCAAAGGTGCGACCCGCACTGCAATTCGCTATCGTTTGTCAGAGCACGAAATTGGTCAACCTTTCAGAGTTTGTTTGCGAATTTGAATCCCTTTGGTATTCAAAACAGGAGGGCCTTATGACAGGAAGATAATTTCCGAGTGAACGTTTTATCGCGGTCTGCTTGACAGTCTCCTGTATCTGTCTGCTCTCTCTCTCCCTCTCCCTCTCCTTGTGTCTTTAGATTCCTTGACTTTGGTCCATCTATCCAAAGAGAGAGAAAAGAACAAAAAAGAAAGCCCTGTCCCCCTCCCCTCTCTCCTTTCCTCCCTCTTTGTTATCACAAGAGAGCAAACACATATTAAACATACACAAGGTGCAGAAGCAGTGATTGCTGTATCTGCTGCCCTACTGTGGGTGGCAAGGGACGATAGCATAAGCCACAGACCCATTTACATAATTTTTAAAATCATGTCAAGCCTGAATCAGGGTCAATTGGAAGTTGAGCATATTCTTGAAAAGATATATCTTTGCCTCTTACGAAGCATTAACATGTTAAACTATTGTTTTCCTCATCTTTCTCCTGTGGTGTGCCATATGTTTGTATTTGGGCAAATGGCAAAGTAGCAAAGCAGCTTTCACTCTAATCTATTGAATGTAAGCCAAGTGTTCGCTTGATGACATCTCTCACATCCACATTGAAGTTGAAATGTATTTAAAAGTCTACTCTCCCTCTCTTTAGTGCCACAGAGGCAGCTCCATTGTACAGTGAGCAGGCAGGAGAGGAATAGCACCATAGTTATTAAAGGAGGGGTTGGAATGAGGCAATCTGGGCTTGTTTGCATCACAATCCCTGACACAGTGCTGATGTTATGCTAATGAACTCAGCGGAGAAGGCGCAGCCCCCAAACTGTCCTCTCTCTTTCACAGCTAAAAGTGGGAAGGGGCCAAGGAGTAGTGACACTGAAACGGCACGAAGGAATCTAATGATGCAGCCTGCAAATTCAAAGCAACTTAAATGACTTTATTTTGTCATGTTGCCGGCTTTAATGTGGTATTAGATCCTTTTAAAGAAACCAGAAATTCATTCAGAATACACTTCACGTTATAGTGCAGCCGAGCGTATGAAGCGATGGTTTCTGAGCAAGAGCTAAATGCCTTTTTGACATTTTCTCTGTCTTTTGAAAAAAAAAAGAAAAAATTAACACCAATGCACCATCATCAGGTTGAACAAGCACCATTACTTGTCAGGGCAGTATACTGATTGAAGATTTAAGGCTGACAAGTGATTGCATTCAAAAAAAGACTACACCCACTTCTTTTGTCTGCGCTTCCTGATGAGCCTCGGTGCTACACCTTGTTTAGGTTGACATATGCCATTTCGCTTGTCTGGCAAAGGCATTCATTCTACCTTTTACATTGGACATGGATACTGCAGTGCTGGGATAGAAATGTGCCAGGATGAAGTAGGCTACAGTAGACCCACTCCACTGCCGAAACAATTTGTGAAGTGTTCCTTCTGCTGGAAGGGTTCAGTCCTTGTGCTGTTTTCTATTTTAGTGAGAACGGAGATTATGTGGTGTCCCTTATTTTGGCTGTTTGTCCTTCCTGCGGGCCACAGAGAGGTTAAAAGCCTCAATTAGACACGGAGCCAAGGTTGGCCACATTATGCACAATGCCTATAATCTAAAAGAATTAACACCCTTCAAAAATCGAAACGCTACTTTCCAACCTTGTGCATTTTGGATTTTGGAAATATTCAAAGACGGAAGATTATTGTTGAACGTAATACGGAAGAGAAAAATGTATTACGGGTGCTCAAGTGCAGTGATGAGGTGAATCCAGGTAAAAGCTAGAATTAAGTCATTGTTAAATATATCTAGTCACGAAGGAGGAGATGTAGCAAAGCAAACAAAGAAGACAGGGGTTTTGGCGCTTTTAGACATTGAGATGTGGATTGTGCAAAATCAATGTCAGGAATGTACATTCAATGTGAGTCAATGATTCACGTCATGATAGAGCTTTCTTCCAAGATGAAGTTTAAACACATTCCCCTGGTTTTGTGGTCCCAGAGATAAGTGCTCAGTATCTCTTTTGTTTCTTATTGTTACAACGGGTAAATACATGGATAAATGGCTTTTCCTTCCTGATACGCTGCTTTTTTAAACGTGTCTCTCACAAGTCATCTTCTCCGTTACATTCTCCATGTTTTTTGTTGCTGCCCACTACCTTAAAAATTAATCATCCTGTTTAATAACGCCTCACGATCACGGTGCATTATTTATGGTGAGGTTCTTAATAGAAAGATGAAGCAGGGTTTTTAACCATTCAGCTGCTCATTTTGATGGGGGGTGGTCACTAAAGCTGCTTACTGGTGCGCATCCAAGTAAATACAGCACATCATTATCATAGACTAAAACCAGGCGCCCGTGCATCAAAAAAGGCTCGGCCCCTTTTCTGCAAACAAACATGCTGTTTTAAATGAGAGACAACACTAAAAATAAATACGTGACACAAGCTGCCAAACTCAATGCCAGACTTTTAAGGGAACGTGACCTCGGTGAGAAAATCTCTGACCTCAACTGTTCATTTGTTCACCGTGGTTCAGTTTCAAGCAACAAGAATGACTCGAACACTTTTTACTTGACAGTCGTTAGTAGTTGTTTGATTTTCTTTGCTGTGAATGTGTAGTCGTATTGTTTGGTCCCACTGCTTGACTTTGCTCGGCCACATTGTATTATTTTTACATAGCCACTGAACGGCACTCGTTCTGTAATTGAGAAGATGAGTTTGGGAGAGAGTCTGGGCCAACAGCCGAGTCCAGTTTGTGTAATCCCTGATTTATTTTGACTAATTTAGTCATGGCAAACTGGATCACACAATACATGTTTCTTTTCTGGTGTCCTAAATTGCTGCCTGACCAAAAACCCTGCAAAGTATTTATGTGCACATAATAATTGGATTGGGTTTCTGGACAGGAGAGTACACACTACATATTGCATGCACTCTGTGTATTCCAAGGTGAATCGTTCTGTGTCAAGGACTTATTGGACTTGATTGGCAGGTACTATCACCATGAGATGCCTATATAATGGCAGGGCTTCCATTTCTGACCTTCCTATTTATCTCGCTGTATTAATGTCAGCCTATTAATTCCTAAGCGGGGGAACATTTGGCAAAGACACCGTTTAACGGCTCTGGCTGAATCATTCTTATCTCAACAGACCTGAAAGGAATAGTTTTGTGCTATCAGCAAGTGGAAATGACATTTTGAAATTTCATTTGAGATAATCCACTTCACTTCCCAGTAAAACATCAAAATTACAACTAAAAATGTATGGAATCTGTATTAAAACTTTGTTACCGTGGCAAATCATCTGGCTATAATCCATGTGGACAGACAGGTGTAGGTATCTTTCAGCGCTAATAGGATTTTTGTTGCATTGCTAAAGTGATTATGAGGATATGGATTTAATATCTATTCAGGCAGAGGGCAGTGTAGCACTCATCGCCCTGGGATAGAAAAACGTATCATGTGAAACTCACAATAAACACATTGTCTATTGGCAATTTTAAATTAAGAGATATACTCACTGATAGACATGGGGGTTTCACCTTCAAAACAGCACCTGAAATAGATTTATTTTTCCATATTGCGCCTTTGTTTTCGACAATGCTTCCAGTTTTGTCTCCATAAATATATTGATGAGTTGGAGTGTTCCAGCATTTGGCCCGTGATTGCTGTATTTAGAAGCCATATGTCCTGACCAGTGGGGGGCACTCAAATCGATTAATTGAGTGGCTCATAAAAATGATCTATGGTGCAAACTCTAAAAGCAATGAGCATGACGAGCGCCACGCTTACGTCGCATGCTCCGGCTCGCTCGCATGCAACTGTATTTTCTGGCCAAGTGCGGCTTGCAAAAGCGGTAAAATCATAAACATTTTGATCCACATATTCATTAACAATTGTTTTTATGTATACTGTACTCTGTGTTAGGTGAAAATAACGAGTAACTCTGAGCCTGCAAGACAGCGTAGCTACAAGGGATGTTCTTTCTTATCCGACATCTCTGGCCATAATATGTTTGAACTATTTAAGATATTGTTATTTACTAATGACGTTCTTATGGAATGTTGTTTATTTGAGTGAGCAGTGTTAAGGTATTCTCACTGGCAATATTCTCCATAACGGCATCCTGCATACAAACTAAATGTACTGTGAAGAAGTGTTGAAGGCAAAACACCATAAACCAACGCTCACAAAGCTCAGGAGGATTTGTAATGAATGAATGAATCATGTTAAATAACATAGCAAAATATTTGATCAACTACATTTTAAGACCTCCTGTTTAAAGCATCAAAAAACAGATTGGCTGTCATTGTTCTCAGACATGTTAATAGTGATGTCATTTTCCGGCTAACACGCCTTACGCGGCTTCACTTCAGCAAGCACTTAGCGAGCATCTTTAGTTGATAAGTCGTATTTCAAAATGTTTTAATGCCATATATTTTATGAAACTATATCAGCACGAAAACACAAGATTTAAAGTGGTGTTTTTGGGATATTCTCTGCAGAGAAACTCAGTTTTGCAGACCGGTCGATTAAATCAGCCAATCGATTTTTTGGCAGAATTGTATATGCATAAGTCTGCTTAGAATGTCTGAAGTCGAGGACAGCCCTAAAAAAAGAACCGCAAGCGTTGCTTTGTTTTCCTCTCTCTCTCTCTCTCACTCACACACAAACACACACACACACACACTCTCTTGTTGCGCCGCATGTGTGTTTGACCTGGTATTCCTCTGGCTGAGCTCCTGTCGGGGTCAGGGTCTGCGTTTGGGGCACCAGCAGTCACACAGAGTTTGGTCGGGTGTCATTCAGCTCCTCTGGCCCTGTGCTGCTCTCAATCATTCCCTCAGCAGAGGGGTCAGCCTCTGGTTCCTCCCTGCTCCACATCTGACTCAGTGGGGCTCTAGACTCATCCGATCACCAGCCCAATCTCTCCCCTCTGGAGTGCAAATTTTCTGATTTACGCTTGCAAATTGTACATCTTCAGCAGTGTCAAAGCAGGAACACAATCTCTTTTGGGAATATATTTCCTCCACAGCTGTGGCTGAGTGTTCTGTGACGGAGGCCCGTGTCCTTAGGTATTTCACTTTTTCCCTCAAAGTGGAGATAAGATAAGAGGAGTCTTATAGTATGTATGAATTCATGGATGAGGATGCTGTTGGGAAAACCCAATCGAAACCAAATGCGTTCCCTCCATTCAACATGTTGGTCCTGATTTACATTTCAGTGAATCTCCGGCCCCATATTTCCCTTCCATTGCATCCTGTGATGTTCCGTGACAATTAACATCCCAACTCTTTCTTGAGGTTTGTTGAAAGCTCAGGGGCTAATTCAAGGGTCAAGCAAGACTTGCAAGCTGTCAATCTTTCATTGTAACAAGACCCCCTCTCCCTCCTCCCCTACTCAGGTTCTTTATTCTTGGTCCCCCCTCCATTCTCCCAGACCTCGTATTATAGAATGGCCCAACTCTTCTTCTATTCTGCTGTGGCCCTCTAACAGCTCGAGAGGGACAACCAGGAGCTTTGTCTAAGAAACCCGGCATTCTTTGACATCTGCCTCTTGTTTTCAGACCCCCGCTGCATTCAAATTTCAAACTGTCCTTTTCAATCAGCCCCCCTCCCCTCCATTCTAATAACCCCCTTCCTTCCAGTTATTTAGCCTTTTATTTAGTTTCTTCTTAAGGAGGCCAACTTGGATCCTTTAATTCACATGTTTTTGTCCCTCAGTTGTTTATTATAAAGCATTCTGCATTAGGAATGTATGAAGCACACATGTTAAAAGGCTCTGGGCCCACACCCCCGTGGCTTCTCCATTTTTCAAAGTACCGAAACACATGTCTGCAATGACTTCAGATTTAGCCAAAACAGTGAAGTGCCTGTCAACATTTGAGCATCTTTGCTTAGCAATCACAGAAAACTGCTGCTTCTGTGTGTCCGCTGCAGTAGAAGCAGCAGTGTTGATCACGATGCTCTTCTCCATTTGTCCATCCATCCTCCCCCTGCCCCTCCAACAAAATAATAATTCAAACCCCAGTCCAATAACACATTCTTGCCGAAACAAAAATCTGTTCTGAGATCACACCCAAGTCGAGGGCTATTTAAGAAAACAGCCAAGGTACGATCACCATCAGTTTCTGTTTCAAGGCGGGGAGAGAAAAGAAACCCCCAGCTGAGAGGGAAGACCTCAGCGCGTTTAATGAGAACGTCAGTCTCCCTTCAGTCTGCGCCTTTGGTGTCTGAACATGTTAAACACTCACAGCATGGTACAAAATATATTAAAGTATATGACTGTTATCATCGATTTACAGTACACGCATCCCTGTGTACTGGGGATCTACATTCTGCATTTGTTTTCATGGCGGGGGGTCTCGGCTGCCTTGGGGGCAAAGCTGTGTAAAGGCATTTTGTCTTTGTCTTGGCATTCTGACACAGGAGGTCTGGTGAGCGTGCCGCCTCTCTCTTACACTGAGCAATGACGACAGGGAAGCAAGAATAATCATATTGATTCAATTTACATATGTAAACACAAACACCGGCAAGCCCACACGGAGACACAAATTTACTGAAATGCACACTTTTAACCTGTTCCAGATGTAATGCTATATGGTATTTAATTAGAAAAACTGAGGAGCGAAGCACTTTATAGACTCGAGGTTGAGGAGACAATGTGATTGAATACAAGACTTCTAAGCGTTAAACGAGTTTTAGGTATACGACACTTAATCTACTAAATTAATCTGAATTGGGTTTGTCACACAGCGTTGTGTCAAGGTCGTAAGGCAAGTAGGCCGAGCCTCAGTCTTTGGATTTGCACTTGGCAGGTACATCCTATCGCATGTGTGTTTGGATTCTGTTCACGCACCACAGAGGTCACAGAGAAAACCAGATGCAAAAGGGAACCATATTTGATAAAAGAGTGACAAGGGATGGTGGGAAAATAAAAACCAATATTTCTGAGTGACAGCTAAATTAATTTAATGCTACAACTATCAGCTCAAGTGCTAGTGCCTGTGGGAATCTGCTTTGTAGAATGTTAAAAACAATCATCACCAACAATGTCTCTCCATTTTTCTATTATATTGCTATTTCCTGTTGGCCTGTACACAAAGTTAGATATCAAACAACTTGTGCCAACTTTATTGCCGGGGACATTGTCTAATTGTGCACCCCAAAAACATTGAAGTCAACTGTTACTTTCAACATTTTTCCCAGTAAATTATTTTGTTCATGATAAAATGCTAATTGGATGAAATTATTATCACTCACATGTAAATGTGTGTCATCCACGTATTGTCTGTCCAAGTTAACAAAAGAGTAAGACTGTGGTTCAGCCGACAGTATATGCTCACTACATGCAGCTTTTGTTGGAATCGAGTAGAATGCAATGTTTGGGCTCCGTGATTATCTTTCATTTGTCGAGTCTCAAGACTGCATATTATTCCACAGAAACTGAATACACTGTGGCTGCGTGTACTCTGCTCTTGTTAACCTCTTTTAAATGGCTCTAAAATTAGAGGTCTCAGGTGAGACGTAATGTCATACTAGATGAGCTGATTATGGCAGGCTTAATTACAACTTTGTTGGCTAATGTGCGCGCTCCGCATGTTTTCTCGGTGATGAATTATTGCACCGTCTGAGAACTCAGACAAAACAGATCAAAGGATCTTCAGGCCGTGGATATTCTCCAGAGTGGAGCAGCCAGCCGAAGCCGATCTGTGCAGGTCTGACTCTACATGACAAATAGAATTTCTCACCGTCTTTTCAGTTGCGTGCTATCGTTTGCTGCTCGTGTGATGGATAACACACTGCCCCTTGAATCTTAAGACACAGTTGCAGGCTGTAGACACACAAGAAAATGGCATGTTGTTTTTGAATGTGCAAAAGAAAAAGAAAAAGAAAACATTTTCTAATGGGGTCCTATGTGTCTTGTTGCCAGAGTGATGCCTTATCCCAGGGTGAATGTGCTAAGGGTTCATGGGAGTGAGAGGAGTGAGCTTAGCCCAGCAGTGTAAACACACAGACAAAAGGGAGCCGTTAGTAGTGTGAAACGCATGCCTGGGCGCGCAGGTAGGCATTAGGTTTCACCCTACACAGCTCTAGCACTGTATCCATGACAGGGAGGAGGCCATTTGCTTTTGTAGCGAAAGAGAGCAAAAACAAACATTCAAACAAACTCGCACTAGAGGGACAGGTATGGATGAGCTGGGGAGAGAGGAATTCTGGTTTGTGGAGATGTAAGGGAGAGGGAGGGGCAGGGGTGTGAGGGAAGGAGAGATAAGGTGGTTTGTGGTCAGTCACAACACAGAGAAATGACCATTTGCACGGTCGTGTTTCTTTATTTGTTTGTTTGGGGGGAACAGGGGGGGAGAGAGTCACTAAACATAACTCAAACAGAAGTGCTGCTACATTTGAACCGCTGCTGAAGTGGAAGGAAAAACAAAGCAGTATGAAATTCTACTTAAAAAACATTATAATGCAACTCATTATAAAAGTGAATGTTTAGTTAGCCATGTAGACGTTCTAAAATTAACTGCATTTGACCACACAAGACATCACATACATCCACCCTCTAACATAAAATAATTTTCCCATATAGTACTTAGACAAGGACCAAGCTAATGCAAACCGATATGGCTGCAGCAGGATGAAAAGCTTTTTGGCTAATGTTCACCAAGCAATTACCATGGATATCTTTAGCATTTAATGTTACTGTTAGTTAATTTAACATTTCCTTTGTTATGAATTCGTGTCAATTTCCAGTCGGTCAGTTCTCGACGCAACTCTTCTGGAGAGTTGACAGAATTGTTACTGCAGGCCTGATTTAAAATTTGTACCTGCGGTAGAAAGCTTTTGTTCCACAACACAGTGCATTGTGGGAATGAGAAGTCTGAGCACATGATGAACATCGCTAGTAAATTCTTACTGATATGTTAATTTGTGTTGTTGGAAAGTAACAATCTTACATAACTAAAAGATTTCGAAATGTGCTTTAAATATGTTTTTTCAGAAACGTACGAAAAATATAATGTGACACATGCCTTGACAAGCGTGGCATCACGAGGAGACAGATTGGGGCGGGTCTTATCTGTTAAATGACTGTGCTGCTCCCACCCCTCCCGGCCTGTGAAATGGTTAGCATTCAGCAGCCATTAAAGGATTTCCCTTCTCAGGATTATTGACCTTCTGGGCTTATTTTAGTGGCTTTCCGTGTGTTTGTAGCATTTCACAGCTTAAGGTTTGTCACATTTCTGCGCCAGAATGTAAATGCAGCATCAAGTGCCTTGTGGCATGAGTGTGACAGGGTGAATTCCTCTGTGAAATCACACAGGGACAGAGTTCACCACGTGGAATAAATTTCATCCCTGAGCTGAACAACTCTCTCTTGGTTTGCTCCACAGGTGACAGGATCAAGGATGACCATCTCTGAGACCAGTCGGCTTGGACTTTTTTAATCAGAACCTTTTTAGTCACACACAAACCTGCCACAAACCATCATTGCCGGGCGCCATGGCATGCTCCCTGCTGAAGCTACAAACCTTCTGCTGGTTTCTCATCACACTGGCTCAAGTGCAATCTACAGAGGGTAAGTACATATGAAACCGTTGTCTTTGTGTTCTCTGAAAACATACTAATATGTTCTTGTGCCAGTGTTCTTGTAGTTTTGTTTCAGACCAGTGTCCTAAAATGTGTTTTTGCGATAGAATAAGGAATATAGCATGAGCAGTGAAATTGTGACTCCAGCCAAAGCTGATCCTCTGAGTGCAGGCGGTGCTTGTGTAACTAATGCTGCTCTGAGGACAGTGGGCACAGGCGGATGGGGGATAATCTTGAGTGGTTTCATTAGTTGGTAAATTGTGATTTGTCTGAGATTTTCTGCTTGAAAGCGTCAGTTGTTCCCAGTGGCATCGGAGCTGGATCCATTTGTAGATTACTCGCTAAGATGTTTCGTCTCATGGCAGACACATACAGATTTCACACCTCAAGAAATATAAAGCTTGAATGTATTTTAATCATAGTGCATTTAGCTTTGATTAAATCACTCTCAGCTGTCTTGTAATTACAAGATTTATGCATCCAAACTATGTCTCATAAACTGTATCCTGTACATGATGGTGTTTGAATAGAGGTGCATTACTTCAGATGTTTGAAGATTAGATTTAGAATAAACTGCCATCTTTGCAGGGCAATGTATCAAAAGTGTCACTGCAGATTGGGTTTGTTGGTGCCAACTGTTGAAGCTCCAGCCAACTGTTCACTCTACCTGCTTTACTCATTTTTAAACATGCAGCAAAGTAAGGTTATTGATTCAAGTTTGGAAGGTATTGATTTACCAAGACGCTTAATACATCGTCGTGAGTCGCACCATATGTGTCTCTCATGTATCATCTGGCTTGGATTTGATTTTTCATAAAATAAGTGCCAGTCTCCATAGGCTTCAATGGATTAAGAAAATTGAATAATAGTGGTTGTACATAATCATATGTATGTCATATCGTGTATGTTGGAACTTTAACGTACCATTTCAGAAACCTCATGCAAAGATAGCCGTTTGCAATTTCAAGGCCTAGGTTTATAGAAGTAAACCTATTTGAGAGACAGGAAAACTAATCACCACCCCAGAGAGTTTCTGTCCCCGGTTGTGGCAAATCTGGTTTCGCCCAGCCCTTTATAGAACTCAGTTTGTAGTCTTTGAAAGGTGGGAGGCCAGTGTGGGATCTTGACGTTACACCACTAACTCCTAATGCTGCATTTGCCTAATAGTATGCATTACGGTTATTCTTGGTACCAGGTCCTTTTCGTTGAGGTGGGATCCATAGCTAATAGAAATAGTGTGACACTGTGAAACTGCTGTAAGAACACCTACATTGCAACATCCGCTAAATCCGTTCCCAACAGGAGCATCTGCACTTTGTCAGTTGTACGGCGTAGTGTGCGCCATCATTTTGCTGGCTGCCGTTAAAATCTGAGTCGAGGGAATTAAGAAAAAAATGTTAATTGACTGTAGCTTGGCTTGTGATGGATGTCCTGTGCCGAGCTAGCGACAACTCTCTCCGACCAATCTGTGGTCTGCAATGTTTTATCTCAACATTCTTTGAACCTCGACCGAGGTGGTACTAAAAAAGTACCAGGTAGTATACACATTTTTTGCTCAATGAAAACTCAAAAAAGAGCCGGTTCCAAGTGGGTTAAGTTGAGTAGTCTTGTCCTTCCATGCAGTAGAAATATGGCTTTTGTACATGACAGAGGGGTGACACTCCTAGGGCAAACAGAAAGTAAGCAGTAGATTAGATTTCATTTTCATGACACAGAGTACAGGTGTAGGTGGTGCATGAGGAAAAGGCGTATTCTAAATGGGAACCAAAGAACGAAGGTAAACGTGACAATGGAATAAACCCATTTATTGACATTCGTCATTCCCTTTTCATCTTCTTGTTGGTTCCAGTCCCCCCTCAACTCCCTCCCATTCTCCATACCAACCACAGAGATCTGTCCAGAAACAGTTCATTACAAACAATATCCCCAAGTAAACATGCTTCATTAAACTGCGTCTACCCCTAATATATTTTTAATGCATTTTTATAATTGAATTAAATGGGTTAGTGAAAGGCTGTAAATAGTCTCAAGTTTTCTTACCCCCTCTTTTTTAGTATTTCAAGGAAAAGATACTCACAGCAAATATTGGAACTGTAACTGTGGGGTATTGTGTTCCTCTCTGTTCGCCTTCTATACATTGCACATCCCATCCTTCACATAATACTGCATCGGTTCGACATCTACACACGACTGTGATCTGTATTCACTCAGCTGACTTCATGTCATCCCATGCCTTTCATCTCCCATTTTCCTTATTTTATTCGCATCTGAAAAAAAAATGCTTGTATGCATCCACAACCCCGGCAGCCGAGTAAGTGACATTACTTTCTAAAATTGATTTGGCGTACCATTTTAATTATGCTATATATACATAAACGTTATTTGTGGCATAGTGTTATACATATCAAAGGAGCCCTGGGGACCTCGAGCTTTTGAACCGAATGATATGGATATAGAATTAACCATGCCGTACTGGAGATATCATGTTTTTTTTCTTCTGTCCCTTTAGTGAGCAGCTTCTCTTTTTGGCCCTATAATTTCAGCCATGGTACAACTGCTAAAACTATGGTCATTATTTTTGCCAATACAGGTAATGGGATTGTTCTCGGAACATACATTTGAGCCAGCGCTGTTGCAGTATGCCTGTAATGATACAAAAACCCAGGAGGGCCTTATTGTGACATAGGTACTGTTATCAATGTCAACATCAGTATAGACATAATGATAGGAGACTCAATGTCATCTGTCTTTTGTTTATAACATACAATACAAACATTTTCCCAGTTTCAAAGGGTCATCAAGTGTAAGTTCTACAATTTGGCATCAATGTCATTTCAGAGGAACCGATTTTACTCATCGAGTTCAGTTTAATCGTCACGTGGCGCATGACCCAGCCTGTTAAAACCGTTGCATCATGTGGTCTGTTCCTCTAGAGGGAGATTTTCAAAGTCTGATAATGCCATCAAGGGTTATCCTGACTTGGACTTGAAAGGTTTTCTTTTCTTTCTTTTTTTAAAGTTAAGTCTGCATCACACACAGGGGGTGGAGTTTGAGTGACGGGGAAAGAGGTATTTAGCAAGCAGAGAGGGCCTAACAAAATATATTAATGAGTTGTATTAGGGATTAGGGTTGGAACTAGTTTCTATTGTAGTTTACTAGGGACTAAGGGACAGGATGTATTGTCCTTTGTGGCATTGATTTGAACCTTTTCAAAAGTATGGTAGTTAAATACTGAATAGCTTGATTGCCCCTTTAAAATGTCATTACACAACATTCCTTTATTGGGGAAGTGTCAACATAGATTAGCACTTTATGGTAGATGAGAGATAGGTGAGGAGATACAAGACATCTCTGTCTATCACTTTAATCAGAATGCTTCACTCTGACCTGCTTTGATATTGTTTTGCATCAACACAAGTTTGCCCTCAGGCTTTCCGAGTGATCTTCTTTGAAGCTGCAGGTTTATTTCCTTTTGTCCTACCACCGTCCTCTGTGGATGTCACCATAGCAACCCACCAAAAATGAGATGGTGTAATTTATGAAGTAATAATGTTTTTTTGCAAAATGTAAAAACTAAGGTGATTTTCCCCGCCAACATATGGTTAAATTGGCTCCCATGTCTTCCGAAATAATTTAGTCAAGTCTGGTGGGGTTGAAGGGATTTGTCTGTATCAGCAACAGAATAACAATTCACACCTAGCTCAGCCACTCGCTCTCTTCAAAGGCGTTCCAGAAGATTGTTAGAATTACAGTGAGACAGAATTAGAGAGCAGAGCAAGGATTCTGTGTCAAGAGCTGAGAGGGCAATGTTGGCAACATGCAAGACTGAGTGCCAAGAATATACCAGGAGAAAATGTGTCTGTTGGTTCATTTCTGTTGATGCACTGCACTTACTTGCGATCAAGCTTTTGGTTTTGAAAATGGTCAGTGATCAAACAAATGCGACGCGGCAGTGCTAACTGCATTGTGCTAACTTTGCGACCATAATCCGTACAAGTGCAACAATAATTGTTTTCTCTATTCCATGTTGTCGTTCCTTCACTACGCGGCCTGTGAGGCAAAGGGAACATGCAGAGTTAGAGTTGTCCGTGATATAAAAGCTGCGTTTCGGAGGCAGAACTTGTTTCAACAAGTCTGACACGGAGAATTTCTGTTCCCTCCGTACACCCTGAAACCACACTATTGTTTCTCCTCAAAGCTTGAAATGTTTGAAGTGCTTGAGATTTCTCAAGGGCAACAGGGAAGGGCACCTTTAAAAGTCCTCTTTTTGTACCATGTGAAAAGGAAAAGAAAAGAGACTTAAAGCCTTCATCTCAAAGTGAATGGAGTGAAATAGACAATCAAGGTGTTCTGAAATGTAATTACTGGAAGTAAAAGCCCAGGGCTTATTGTGAGACCGAATTTACGAGAACAGGATCCAGCACCTCCCAGTGCTGTGCCACCACCTATTTGCTCCTACTAGCCTTTCCTTGTAACCATGAAAGTATATTTATAGAAAGTCCTGCAAATAACCATTCCTTCATTTTTGTAACACTCTGACAACCTCCTGCACTCATTCAATATCTAACTGTATTAAGGCCGGCTGATAGTGGTCATGGAATGCAGATTAGTATCTAACGTCTAAATCCAATCAGGTAAACATCCAGATATCATAAGCCTATTATTCAGGAGCAAAGATACTATATCTGTGCTTACCAATAATCTGCGTTTCATCCTTTCCACTAGGTGCCTCTTTCTCAGCAGCTTTGTGGTGCATGTTATCTTGAGAGTAAAAAAAAAAGACAAATCCAAGTACTATCTGTCAAGTGTCAATGCGCAAAACTGCAGGCTGTAGGCCTGTTCTTTGAAGGACTAATTTGTGCCAGAGTTGTGTCCGTGGAAAAGAATAGCACCCTGCTGCGGTGCCACACTCCTGTTCCCTGACCACTTAATTTGGTATTAAAGATACTTTGAAAAGGCTGGCCCATAGCTAATTTCTAAAAGAAACAATCATTTTTTAGGTAATTACTATATGAAACACTTATTTTGCTGTTAAGATTTGATTGTAGACGGCACTAAAACAGTTGAGGCTAAAGGGGTGAATCTTTCCTTTGTCTTTAGTCATCAACTACTGTCGATTTTGTCTTTCCACCTCCCGCTTGATGTCATCCTGGTTGTTTGCGGTAGACTGTGGAATCTGGCTTCCCGTGGAGCCAGGCAGGCGTGGGGCCTGTGTACGAAGGCCCACCATGCTGTCATGTCTCTTTCATCGCCAGCCAGGCTTGGCCAATAAGGAGATAAGGAGACAATGGCTGGGAGAGCAAGCAGTGGCCAGGTGTAACCACAGCCCCTGGGTCTCCTCCCTGCCGAGCACTTCAAATCCTCATTAGGATTTTCAGCAAAGGAAGGAGGGATTTTCAGGATTAGGGCTTTGTCACTGGTGGCTCCATGTTGGTGTTTGTCATGCAAGAGCATTGCAGAGCTCTTGACATTATGCCACACTCCTCCCTCCAACCCAAACAAAGTCCGTCTCCCCTCCTTCACCTGGCACCGAGGCAGTTAAGAGGTGTCCCACTAACCCAGAATGTATGGAGCTTATAATTATTTACTCATTGCCCTTGCCAATAGTTTTTTACTCTATTCTAGTGACCTATTCTAGGTGTCTGTGTGTTAGGGCTACTGCATCAGCATTCTTCTTAAAGTTTATTTATGCAGAAATAACCTTGGAAAGCTTCATTAGTTTGTTGTGGGCTGTCGCCATCCATAACTCACGGTGGGTTCTCGGCCGTGACACTGATGCAGCAGTTCAGACAGGAGACTTGCTGCCTTGTTTCAACTCTGAGCGCACTTCTCCATGTGTTTGTTATAGCACGGACACTGTAAATGGAATTTTATGAGGCTATTTATCCCCTAACTTCTCACTTATTTCAAGGTTTCATGAGCTGCATGTGTTTTTCTTTTGCGAGGATGTGGCCATTTGTTTAATTAAGTCATGAGTCTCGCAGACTTGTCACGCAAAACAACAGCACAGTGTTGCTCGACATGGTGCTCAACCTCTAACATGGCCCTTAATTGGGTTTCAGACTTGTCTGGAGAAGTGGTTCAGCGTGACAGAGCCTCAGACTGTGAAACCTACCTTCTCCCATCATTCTCGGTGGTGATCTTTATGGATAATGGGCATTCACACGGGTCTCACGAGGCCCTCGCTGGGTGGGATCTCAGGCACCCTAGATTAGTCATCTATCCACATGTTCCTATCTACCTCGTGCTTTACCGTCATGCTTTGTCTCACTTTGTTCTTGCTCAGGTAGAAATATGTGGGCGCCTAACAAGTATATCCCAAACAATCTACAAAACATGTTCTGATAACCCATCGAGTCTCCTCTCTGAATTCCAAATACAGAAAAAAACAAATATGACTTATCAATCTCCAGTGCAGTAGTCTATAACCAAAGACCTGTTATTCATGGAACATTTATTGTGTTGTGCTTTTCTTGGTTGTCTCTGATCGGGCCGTGGCAGACGTGACTACCAGTATGTGGGCATTTCTGTATAAGCAGGTTTCAATTTGTCAGAGATATGCCTCCAGTTTGAAAGTTTTTGTTTGCTCCTGTGTTCTTTATTTGTTACCTGTTGTGGCAGAATAAAAACAGTGTCTTTAGTTTAAAAGGGAATGTGTGTTGAGAAAATACCCGTATCACAATACAGCGCTTCCCACAGGTTTTGTGAGACTGTGATGGGTGGACTTCAGACCCCTCAAGGGAGCTCCGGGGGCATGCTCCCCAGCAAAAGATGTTGTTACTTTTTAAAGTTCAAGGCATCAATCTGGTGCACTTTCAGAACAAATTAGGAGGCTACGTCTATAAAAAACTTTGTGCTCTCATAAACAAGTCTATTTTCTTGTTCTTGAACTGGTAGAATGTAACTAAGTGCATTTTGACTACTCAAGTACTGCATTTCAGTACAACTTTGTGGAGTTTGCATGTTCTCCTGTGGCAGTGTGGTTTCTCTCTCTCCCAGCGTGGTTTCTCTCTCTCGCTGCATGTCCAAAGACATGCAGCTTAGGTTAATCGACAACTCTAAATTGCCTGTAGGTGTGAACGTGAGCGTGAATTGTTGTCTGTCGCTATGTGTCAGCTCTGCAAGGTGCAGGTGAACCCTGCCTTCGCCCCATGGCCAGCTGGGATTGGCTCCAGCACCCCTCAACCCTGAATAGTGGGTTCTTCAAATAGTAGTATAGTTACTTTTACTTCACTACATTTATTTGTCAGTAATATTTACCACTTTTACAAACTATAAATCAACAACTAATAATCTCTTAGCTATTATTAGTAATACATGGCCTAATAAATACATATGAAAAGTAGTAGTAGTAGTAGTAGTAGAATTAGCCCCACCCTTACCAGCTCCGACATTAAAGCGATGAACACATTAATGCATCAATAATTATAGTAAAATGTTACATGCCCAACATTTGGAATGGGAGATTCTGCATAGTGAGTCATTTTATTTTCGGTACTTTAATACTTTTGTACTTTTACTGAACTAACATTGTCAATGCAGGACTCTGATTTAATCGTCATCAAATCATGAAAGCACTGGTTGTATAAAAATGAAAAGAAGTCACACTCACAAAGCACTGTAACCAGAGGGGGTCCATGTTTCCAGACAAATCGGTTGGGTTGCCGACATTGCCACAGATCGCACACTGAAGAACGTCAGCCCCGGTTCAAAGCCGGGCTGGGAACATGGGACTCCCTCAGTTCCCGAAGAGAGTGAGGGCGCACCGAGCACTTAGTTTCAAGCCTCGGGAAGTGGCGATGTCCTGGCGAGGGGTTCTGAAAGCTGACTCTTTTACTTTCCAAGCCGAACTGCAGCCGTTCACTGCGTACCGCATTTCAAGGAAATGCGCCCAGACAGAGCCGTCCAGCCAGCCCACTCGTAGAGAAAATTAAGTAGCGGTTCATTCCGAAACTGGTGCGGAACAAAATAGACTTTGGTGGGCCGCCACAGTCTATGTAAATAATGGGAACACACAACAACATCAGGTTGATAGAGCCTGTGCACTGACATCAAGGACTGCAGACAGACCTCACGCAAGGACTGCTCATGAAGTCTGGAAAGGGCAGACAACGAGAATGTTTTTGATTATCCACTGTAGATAGTATTTTAAAAAGAAACTAACAAGTACACCTCGCGCCAGACAAATGAGTCAGCTCAGCTGGTCAACGGTCAAATGTAGCCTGGTTTCCTGTTTGCTTCTGTAATACCATGGACTTTTAAGGTGATTAGACTGCAATATTCAAGTCAAATGGAATGCAATCTTGCAATATCAACTAGCAAGCTCAAAAGGGGTCACCTTTTTCTGTAGATTGGAGACTGACACTGTTATCAATTTACTGCCACGGTGCAAGCTGTGTCATACTGTAATTTACATGTTGTTTTTTTTTATCAATGTTAGCAATTAAATTCCCCTGCCCCGTCTGATTTGAGCAACAAGAGCAATGAGGGATAAGCTCATAGAAGTGGTCTTTTGTGAACTGATATTTATCAAACCATTGACTGATGCCTGTGAGTTTTCATTCCATAACAGCTGAAATACTCAATGTAAACAACAACAACAACAACAATCTACAAGTGTTCACTGGGTATTTAATCATGTTTTCATTGTGAGGATCTGTTCAAAGGCATGTTTACTGAAGCACAGGAAAGAGCGGTTATGGCTTGGGTGTCATGTTATGAAAACTGATTCTTGAACTGGTAATGACGGATTCTGTTGAGGGAACATTATATTTTTGATGACTTAAAATGTTACGGTTCACGCTTGAGAGTCAGATTCAAGATATCCCTGCTTGCCCTTAGTGGAATCCTCTTTGTCCTCCTGCTTTCAGTCCTGATTTAGAGCAGCTATAAATCCTGAAGAGGCTCCTGTAAACGAGGGGTGGTGAAACTACGCCCATAAATATAAAGGATTTAGAACCAAAGGAACTCTGAGTGCCCATTTACGAAGCTTGTTAACTTAGAGTTTCACTGATACATTCAGTATTTTCTCTTGTTGTTCAAACTTTTTATAGGGTTTTTTTGCCGATTGTCTATAACCTGAATGATCAAAGCCAGGCGGTTATAAAATGCTGTGAGACAACAATAAAAATAGTTCCACCTCATTGCCCCATATTTGTAGGTCATTATTTGGACCAGAGAACTCATGAAGTGTGGGTTTTCCTGTTATCAAACATAACTCTGGTAGATCATCACGACTTGTTCCCGTGTGACTCAGCGTTTAACCTCCTGAGTCATTATGACCCGAGTGTGTCCGTGTGTTAAGGGTGTGGGCCTCTGCCCTTAAGCACCACACGCAAGTAAATAATGGGTTGAAGAAAATAGTCAATAGTCAAAGATGGTTTACGACTGTTGAGACATGGCAAATCAATATCCAATGCTATAAGTAATTTAGAATCAAACCCTCTTAGTATTGAGGTGTCTTATAATTCGGCCTCAGCCAAACTGAAGCATTAACTCTTGCTTAATAGTTGCTCTTGTACCCTAATTTTCATCTCACACATACACGCCACAAGTCCCTAAATTATTTTTAAATAGCCAACGACCAATAATTAAGGCCGATAAGCACGCGGGACCTCTGATAAATCCTTAAATGAGACCTTCAAAGTGTTCCCGCTGTGACATGTGAGGGCTGGACACAGATGGAGGAGTGAAACAGGCTTAGTCTATGCAACCGATTCAAACGAGGTTAATCTAAATCGGAAAGTTTCTCATAAAACTGTTGTGGGGAACCTTCTTTTGAATGTTATAACAATCAGTTCACTTAAGAGGGAAAAAAGCATATGAGATGGAAGGTCATCAAGATAACATTCACCCCCTGGATTATAATGAATAGCGGCCAATAAACTCTTGATGAATTGAAACAAGAGTCAAATTCAATTTTCGCTTGGCCAGCTTCCTCCAAGTATTATAAGATGGAATCCTTAAACAGCAGAAAAATAAAGGATAATAGTACCTTGATTAAATAAAAAATTATTATTTTGTAAAAATATGTATTTAAATATACATATATTCTGCTTTTGTGTGGCATTTGTCAGAGAAATACTCCATAGGTGTGCAGAATATAAGCATGATATTGAGTGAGTCCAGTAAGAAGACAAAGGTAAAGGAGGCTAGTGTATCCGAGTCAAGTAGCATTGTGTCACATAACAATCCACAAACCGAGAAGCTACCAAGACGTCCGTCTAGTCTGAATAAGAGCTGCATAAAGAATTCAGTTGGAGCAGCAGTCGTGTCATCAGGGCATGACTACCTGGTCGGTCAGGGAATTTAAATGCCAGGTGGGGGTCAGTTTGAGCACTCGCTGAATAATGTGGCACAAATGCATACACATGAGTCTCGGGGAGAGGAACCACTGCTGGGGTCTGCTTGAGGAAGTACACTTTGGGAATGCAAACCAAGCAGATGGACCCTTCTTATTTGTGTGCTGCCACTGGTGACCCAGTGAGAAATGCTTCCTTATTGAATCGAGCAGCATCAAACGCTTCAGTGGAGCAGAGAAGGAAGTCTGGGCTACCCAAATGTGTCGGAGTACATTTTTTAAAATAATTTGTAATGGAAACTGTGGAAATAATATAGACCAAACTATAAGGCGGAAAAGTTGCCCAACACATAGCAAATCAATATAAGGTCTTTGGAGGAAAAAAAAAACCCTCACCTCCTTATCACAGTTGAACTCTGTATCATTAGAAGTCTTCTGAATTGTTAGCACTGATAAGGCTGAGTAATGAGGTCCAAAGAGCTGGCTGCCGCTAAAAGGCACTGTGACTCTCACCAGGGACTGCACTATACCATTTCTCCTCATGACTCATAGCATCAAGTCTTCTACTAATCAAACACAACACATTTCAAGAGATGTTAATTCAATTTCAACTTGCACACATTAAACTGTAAGATTATGTTCTATATAGTTTTTTAATTTAATGTTTGGTGGACGTTTTCTTCCAGATTCTTTTTAATTGAACCAAATGTACCTTTACACCCATTCACAATGAAATTGGCACAAAGCCTTGACCTATCCTTAATCATCTTAAAATGTATTGCAATTTAAGGCTTGAATCTACTAGTGACCGTTTATTAAGGACCAAATTTACTGTCTGATGGTCATCTCAGCCATTTCATTATGAGAAGATGTCCTTGGTTTTTGTGTGACCTAAAAAAAGCACTCCCCCTTCTCTCCCACACACACACACACACACACACACACACACACACACACACACACACACACACACACACACACACACACACACACACACCGCCTGGCCCCAGGGCTATCCGATATTAGACAGTGAGATGACATTGTGTGCTTGTGCGAGTGCAGTCAGCCGACATGTGCAGATGATGTGAAGTCAATAATGCATTATGAAAAAAGGGGATTTATGACCTTGATGAGCCCCATAGAGCTTAATTAGGCCTTAAGGTTGATTTACATACAAGTGTACATGGAATTTGATGAGGCTGTGTTTTCCTGCTGGTGCAGTGCATTATCATTTTGTCTGGCGGCAACACTTGATGCCGTGTATTTGTTCAAATTCTTTTGGATTAGAAAGAAGAAAGCACAAACCTTTCTTGGCTAGCAGTCTTTGCTGTTGTCCATGTTTTTCTTTTTTTCACGCAGTAAAATCATTAAGTTCTAAGCTACAGGATCGCATTTCTTTTCTGTGCAATGATGGGATTTCCTGTACAGGCTTCTGTGTCTACACGCACTGTTTGAATGTGAGGAATAGAGTTAATGTAAAAAAAAAAAAAAAGAATCTCTGAGAGGTTACATTTCTGCTTAAATAAACCCACTTTAACAACAAAAGAGGGAAAAATCGTGGTCTTATTTCACGACGTCTATTCGGAGAGAAATGACAAGATCTTTTTCAGTCATGTACCTATATCAAAGATGCTCCTGATAGCCCCCCTGCTGTTGCTATGGAAGTAGTGGAGATGTAAATGAACTGGAGTGAATTGGATGGTGGAGAATACAAATGAGGTTGGAAAGCTCGTTCTCCTGCTGCTCTTCGCCTCTTCTCCCAATATCGTTCACTGTTCATGTCTCCCTCTCTGTGTGTAAAAGTAGGTTGCATAGTCTACACATGTTAACATTCACTAGTAATCCACATATGTTGACACTCCATAATGTGATATGGAAT